>NC_079892.1:3571606-4171606 GCF_024868665.1 Triplophysa rosa
GACAGACAGACAGAGAGAGAGAGAGAGAGAGAGAGAGAGAGAGAGAGAGAGTCATATAGACAGATCTGACAGAGAGAGATATTCATATAGACAGACAGACAGATCTGACAGACAGACAGAGAGAGAGAGAGAGATTCATATAGACAGACAGACAGACAGACAGAGAGAGAGAGAGAGATATTCATATAGACAGACAGACAGGTCTGACAGACAGACAGAGAGAGAGAGAGAGAGAGAGAGATTCATATAGACAGACAGAGAGAGATATTCATATAAACAGATCTGACAGACAGACAGACCGACCGATAGCTAGATAAACAGATAGACGGACAGATCTGACAGACCTCACCACTTGTCTCTATCCCGATCACTTCACCCTCCACGGTTCAGTGCCCCGCCCACCATCCCACCCCATTCACTTGCGCCTGGCACCGAGCTCCGCCTCGCCACACAGCTCGCTGGCAGGATTAAACTCTATTGTACGCAGAGCGTGAGCCGGCAATAGGCCTGTCAGCTTCCTGGAGCCAAGGGAATAATTATGCCTGGACTGATAGATGGCCGAAACTGCGAAAGAAGAATGGGCAATTCTCATATGTGCCCTACCGCAAAATGCCAAAAGCCATTAAACGGAATGATGGGGAATTAAATTCTCTGCTGTATTTTAAAAGGCTCTCATTTGCGGAGGAAAGGCGAAATATTGCGGCGTACCTCTCAATTTTGTCACCGGGATTCCGGGGCCTTTGAGTGACACTCAGCGGGCAGTAATCGCTCCCCCTGCGTGAGACGGGATACAGTCGGGCCATCGAAATGCTTGTAGGGCCGTTTAATAATTAAAAGAGATTGGGTCACATTGATCAGTGAGGATGTTTTGGGTTTAGATTAGGAGGAAAGAAACAGTTCTGATCATGGGTGGGATGCAGGCAAGATATTGGATTCGTTGTTAAAGGGATTCGAGGTGCTAAATATCAATAGATATGATTTTATAATAGTAACTTTGAAATGAACGAGTCCTCATCTAATATCCTGCGTTTAATCGTTTCAGCGGGGCTGATCAGAAAGCAGTGTTTGTTGTCCACTGCAATGAGATCTTCCTTCTCTATAAGGCATTAGATTAAACTCCTTTCCCATGAGGATTCTTGTCAAGTCGAGCAATAACTCAAAAGCTCATTAATTAGGCTTCCGTTTGATTGCTTTTCCAATATCCAGAGATCATGGTCTGGCTCTTAGCGCGCCACTCGACTTTTCAACTAAGCAAACAAGTAAATTTATGAGTCTGTAATTGCGTCTTTGATCTCATTGTGGGTCATAGTTCATAACTGCATTGGGGAAATAATTAACAAAATATTCAGAATCAGAACCCTTTATTCTTGGTACAAGTACAAGGTACTTGTGTTGAAATAGAAGAGTAGACATCAGTGTGTCATCCTGTGTCATTTATGGAAGTTAAGCTTAAAAAGGAAGGAATTTAGACACATCACAGCTATAAGGTCATATCAGCATCTTCTCAGCATCAGCAACATGGCACCTGATAACAGGGTGAACTGTACATGAAGGTTAGCCAATCACAGCAGAGGACAGAAATGTTGAAGGCTCACTCCCTTTAAGATTTGTTTGGGCATTTCTGAAAGGTTTGGTGCTCTTTTCCTACTCAGCATTTGGTTACGTTCCATACACGGCTTGGTTGGATTTGGCTTATGGGCGTAGTGCTGTGGTTTAAAGCAGAATGAACTCTTTTCATTACATTCTGTTTTGGCAAGTGTTTTTGTGTTTCAGTTTTTTAATAAATGAAACTCCACAGTATTCGAGTATTAGAGTGGTTTTCCAATAACGTTTTCCTTAATGAACACTTCTATATGAGAGTTCATGCAAATGAGGACACTGCTGATTTTTTGATATTACAAAAACCTTGAGTTTGTATTTGTGACCCTGGATCACAAAACCAGTCTTAAGTAGCACGGGAACATTTTTAGTAAAAGACAAAAATACATTGTGTGGGTCAAACTTATCGATTTTTCTTTTATGCCAAAAATCATTAGGATATTAAGTAAAGATCATGTTCCATGAAGATATTTTCTAAATTTCCTACCTTAAATATATAAAAACATTATTTTTGTGAGTGGATGGTCTGCCACAGTGCCCCTGATTAACAACTTCAAAGGCAATTTTCTCAATATTTTGATTTTTTTGAGCTCTCAGATTCCAGAGTTTTAAACGGTTGTATCTCAGCTAGATATTGTCCTATTCTAACAACTCATACATCTATAGAAAGTTTATTTATTCAGCTTTCAGATTATGTAAAAATCTCAATTTCGAAAAATTGACCCATAAGACTGGTTTTGTTGTCCAGGGTCACATTTAGGTAGTTGAGGTGTAATATTTTACTTTAATACTAATAAGTCGACGTGTCCTGCAGTGAGGTGTGCTCTCTTCCATTTAAAACTTGGCCATGCAGTTTTTATGACCTCACATCAAGAGACTACATTTTGTACCTTTAAAGTTTAATTTGTTACACCACAGGACCATTTTAGATGAACTGAAAAGGTGATTCGAACAGTCAAACACTATATAACACATACTTTATACACATAAGGATATAAGCAGAACATGGTTTGAAAGCTCTGAAACAGAAAATGACCTCGTCGGTGAACAGGATAGACATAACGTGTAACTTTTGATAGATTGCAGACATTTAAATTTTTCCATTTTCTCTTATGACTGTGAGTCATGGAACAACATCTAGGTTATATAAAATCTGCAACTATTAAAAATACCCCAAATCCCGGTGCTGTAATACAGGAAGCGTTTTGATTACGTGTGCCGGTGGGATTTAGGTGGCGATAAGGCCGCAGCGGGAGATTCACTCTGAAAATGAAGGGTGGGCAAGATGGTCTCTCAGCATGTGCGCGGCTTTTGAATGAATTCCTGCAGTCGCACCTCCCAACCAATCGGAAACTGCAATTGTGTGGCCGAAAGCAGACAAAAAGATGCTGTCAATGGAGCCAATCAGACGCAGTGAAAGGTTCACGGAAGTAAAAGAATTAAACTAGATTTTTACATGCAAAGGTATTACAGATGGTGTTGCTATGCAGCTTGTTCTGGGTGGTTGCATACTAACCTACGTTAAAGCCCACCCCGGGTCTCTGACATTTTTGTCCCCGGATATGATTCAGGTCCCATATCTAATATCCAACTAATAGCTTAGAAAAGCAATTGCACACCTTTGCTAGCCACATTTTGGGCTATCATTTTTAAATATGCATGATATATACTAATAAAAAAGAAAGATCACAGATGCGATCGCAAATATTTCTCCTAGACATCAATTAGATGAAATGGGAGGAAAAAATGAACATTTTGCTGAAGTCTCCTGCGTCTCAAATGTTTCTGCGGAAAAAAGACCCAAAAATCTCACAAATGTCTCTGTCAATAGAGTTTCAGAAGAGATCTTAACAATGTCTCAAACTGAGCTCAGATTTGTCAAGTCTGCAATCGATATCTCAATCTCAATATAAACTCAAATGTTTCTCATCAAATTTACCCAAATTCAGATTATTTTACCTCTACAATCTGCGCAAATGTCTCACTTGTTTCTATTTTTTATTTCTCCTCATCGATTTTAGGAGAAACATCTATAAACACAACTGAGACCTTCATCAAATATACTGTTTTTATTGTATATCGTTCTTCTGTCTTGATGAACATTCTCTCCTGTTTTGTTTCTCTTGATGTAGGTGTTTTTTCCGCTCTGGGATCGCGCACGGAGGAGCTATCAAGTCGGGAATGTGGAACCAGAAGGGGAGGAGTCAACAGCACGACTCCCTGTGAACCCGCCTCCATCCTAAAAGAGCCGAGAAGCATTTACTGCCCGTGAGTAGAACTCAGCCTCTCCTACACAGCAGATGATTTGTGTTTCTGTGATGTTATGTAAGTGCCGGCGGGGTATTTTTCTCACCACACTGCCGTTTCACGCAGCTACACTTTAAATCACATTAAAGCCGATCTGCCAGGTAGGAAATAGAGTTGATTTCAGAATAAAAGAGTTGTGGCGGGTCGACGGCAGATGAGCGAAGTTGACGTATGGAGTGCATCATCTTTAGGAGTTTACAGGGACCCATCACTACCTCGGAGGGTCATAAGACACGTCCACACCTACGAGCCCAGCCAATATATAACAACACACCCACTGGTGCACCGTCTAGTTTAGTTTTGGCCTCAGACGTCACGTCCACAGCCCGCCTACAAGACAATCGCAGACCGCATGGTGTGTGTCGCACACAAAGAGCAAGAGGTTTCTCGAATGCTTTTTTGGAGTTTTTTGCTTTTCTAGAGAGACTTTTTAAAGAAAGAACTACAGTACAATTGCTTGATTTGTTTGAGGCTTTATGGTTTCAAAGCTTTTGAAACAGTTAAGGTATAGTTCACCCAAATATACAAATGTTGTATGTACAACATGTATTTATATTTATACCCTCATGTCAAACCTGTAGATGACTCTTTCATCTGTGCAACACAAAAGAATATATTTTGAGAAATGTCTCGGTGGTTTGTGTCAATGGAAGTCAATGTGGTCCAATGTTGTTTGGTTGCAAACATTCTTCAAAATATCTTCTTTTGTGTTCTGCAAAAAAAAGAAATTCATACTGGTTTGAAATGACATGGGAAAATAATCAAAGAATGTTCATTTTTTGGTTAACCGTCCCTTTAAGAAAAAAATATTTTGGCAAAGCATCTACTATAATATATTTAAACATTTGTGATGTTGTCTTAAAGTTATTTAATTGCAATAGACTAGTGTCAAAAAAATCTTGTGTTAGATGTTCTTCACCAAACTCAATCCTAACGGTTAAAACCCCGGCTACGCAAGACTAGATCCAATCCCACAGCTTCACTTGATGGACTTTTAGATCTGACATGCTGTATTGACTCTTGTCATGTAATTGGTAGTCGAAAAGTTCGCTTTTATGCACTATGCAGGGCTGTTTTAGCCCCTCTGTACCCGGCACACCATAAGGTAAAAGAACCATCCAGAATAACACTGTTAATGAGCTTTGTATTCTTTTGGTTAGTCATTACAAATGACATCGTATGAATTCCAACCCATAAACTTGATTTGAAAGCTGTATCTGTATGGCAACAGCCCTCTCGCTCTTTCTCACTCGCCCCTCCTCTCTCACACTCTTTCTCTCGCTCCTGTTCTCCATCATTTATCGAGGTTGTGTGGAGAGAAAACCAGCCCGCAGTAAAATTGACGGACTGTATTTCGCATGACTGAAGACAAATGACACAGTAGATTCTGCATGTGTGAATCTCTCACAAAAACAGAAAAGCACAGCGGCTCAATTTCCCTCTGAAAGGACATGAGGCGGTTTTTGGTGGACGTTTTCCATTTTCTGTCGTCCGCTTTTGGCAGATTGTAGATATTGTCTTAATTTTACATATGTCTTATAGTTTGGACTCTTACACATCTCCCATAATTCTCCTCCACGTGGCCGCAAGTAGAACCGCGTCACAGCAGGTGCGATAGTTTCTCTTCAAGTTCATTATCTTCTTTTACAAATCACAAGAAAACAAGATTTGTATATATTGTGACTCTTTAACACTTTTTGGAATAATTACATTTAGACTGATTGGGTTAAAAACCAATCCACACCACAGGGGGTTCATTTTTCTTTCACGCCAGTCAGTGTTGGGTAAGTTACTCTGAAAAAGTAATTAATTACTAGTTACTAATTACACATTCGATAATGTAATTAGATTACTGTACAAGTTACTCTCTTCAAAAAGTATTTAATTACTTATTACTAATTACTTTCTATATCCTACATCAACCTTGATGAGTTAAGTGATTCAAGGATAGACTTGAAACGGCACTTTTAATTCATTCAAATAAATAATATAAAACTACATAAAGTAGTATTATTAATTACAAATGTGAGAATTATACATTAAACACGGATTTTAAAGTTAGACTTTGATTTTTGATGTAAATTCCTCTTCTGCACACACACATATTACACAAAGTATTTAGTTTAATTACATCAGAAGTAACTGTAATTAAATTACAGAAAAAAATAAGAGTAATCCCTTACTTTACTTTTTCAAGGGAAAGTAATTAAATTACAGTAACTAATTACTTAGTAACTAGTTACACCCAACACTGACGCCAGTATAGTGACAATTTAACACGGTTAGGATCTATTTCACCTACACATGTTTGAACTTAGATGTAATGATTGACATTATAATACTCTAACTAGTGTTAGGGTTAGCAGTCACTGCCAGGAAATAATTTGTGACAATTTGCACAATTACATCAATAACAATGTTGAGAACGCATCAAAATAATTTAGCTTCATGTAACTCAAGTTAATAAGAAACACAGCAAGTCCAATAGCTTAGAAAACTAAAAACATACTGCTCAAAAGTGCCCCAGAACTGTTTGCTTTATACATTTTTCAAAATATCTTCTTTTGTGTTCAGATGAACAAAGGAATTTATAAAGCAATTTTTCCTAGTCAATAGCGGTCAAGAACTGTTTGATCACAAGCATTCTTTCAAAATATCTTCCTCTGTGTTTATCAGAACAAATTCATTTATGCATTTGGAACAATTTTGGTCAATAAATGTCTTCCGAAGTGAAAGAAATACACACTTGTGAGAAAAAACAATTACTATTTTGAGCTCATTTAGCGCTCTATACATTGCATATACATGGCAACATTAATGCAGTAAATTCAAATATGGCGGCACCTCAGTAATATCAAATCTTATTGGTTCTTGTCTCTCAAGACGAAATACTCATAAGACTGACTATTCCTGACTACAAGCTAATGGTTCCTTGTTCATGTTCAGTGGTTGCGATATGCGATTCATTCTTTCGTTGACTCTCATTTACAGCAAAATAAGATGAACGGCTTTCATGAAGAGCATAATTTCAACCACATGTGCCAAATACATGGTGCATGCTGGGAAACACTGTGGATCTTTGTTTTTGATTGTAATTGTTATAAAAACTCCAGACACGGTGCTTGACTCGGTTTGTGTATGTGTTTAGTGTGTGTGTATTTGTGTGACTGAAGAAAAGTGTAAAGGTTGAGAATCTGAGCAATACTTTGTGAATATTCATACAAATGTCTGAATATTCATGTTCATGAATCCATGCATGTTTAATGAGATAAAAAATACTGTTTATAGCCGCTCACAGTAAATTCGACTGGAATCTGAGTGGCCTGTTCTGGTGAATGGATTCTGCTGTGATATAAAACCATCAGAAGTGTAAAAATGGATTTCTGCGAGCGTGTGTGTTGGAGAAAGATTTGCTGTAATCTGCGTTTAAGAGCGGGGGACTCGCCAAGGTCAGTCTTTCTCCTCGGAGAGGCGGCGATGTGAAGACATTTTCTCGGGCGCTGAGGGGGCTGTTGGGAAGGAAATTTTAAGCCAGCGGTGAGACGGATGGAAAGGGTTTGGAGATTATGGCACATGTGTGCGAGTCTGGGGGGTGTAATGTGAGCCTGGAAACCAGTGACCAGACCTCTTAGAGAACTTATCCCAGTCCAATAATTGTGCAGAAAGCTGAAGCGAGTAGAATGGAGTTTTGTTTAAGAATAACACACAGTAAGCTTGGGACAATTGTTCATGTTACTTTGTGCATTGAAGTGTTAAACGTTTCAGTTTTGTTTTTAAAAAATGAACACAAACCAAGATTCATAAATGCTGTTGAAGTATTGATCATTGATAACATACACAACCTTATCGTAAAGTGTAACCTGTCACTTTGGCTCAGATGTTTCTCCTAAAAAAGTTGAATAATCTGATAAATATTCACATACAGAAGAAATATAAAGCCATTCGTGTGAACAGTCCAGACGAGACCTTGGAAAGTTTTTAATGAAAAAAGGGTTTATTGAGTTCATATCATATCAAAATCTCATTTTCATTGCAGACTATTTCTCTTGAAGAGATGTGTTTGATCAAACTAGTTTCCAAACTGATGGGGGGCTCCAGAAGGTTGCAAGGGGTCCCCAGAAAATTTCAGGGAAAAAGATAAAGCAAAAATGGCAAAAGTCTACTGAACATTATGATCTGCTTTTTTCAACATGCGTGGTTTCAAGTATTGTTTATATTTGTATCTTTCTAGTGAGTTTTTCTCACTACCGTCACTTTTTTCGCAACAGTCCAAATACATTTGAATTGAAAACGTCTCTTCAGGGTTGTAAACATCCAACAAGTGTAGCCAACTATTTAAGTTTGGAAACAATATGTTGTCTTTATGATATCACATTTATCCAACAAAGTTCAAATGTTTCTTTACACATACACAATTGTAGATGGATATGTTTTTAAGAAGGGGCCTCTCTCACAAAAAATCATCTTATTTGGGGGTCCTTGGCATCAGAACTTTAATTTATTGTATCAGAAACAGAATTTCATTTGCATTATTTTGTTTAGTTTTCTATTTTTTTGTCTTAAGAAAATTTGTGACGATTTGTGATATACGCCTGCTTCACGCCTCACGCAAAGCAACAGATACTATAGGTGTCACAATGATGTCATAGTTGGTCAGTCTATATCGCCATCTACTTTACATAAAGTACTTACTGTATCTAAACCTGTGTTGAAGTCAAATTACTGTATGTCAATTTCAATTTTCCATGAAATTAAATGAAGTATTAAAAGCTTACTGTTATGAAGAAAACAATTGTTTTATGTTCTTGCTCAACAACTTATTTCTGTTTATTCCTAATAAAAAAAGTTACGGATTGAATCTTTAAGTAGATTATGTTGTGCTTTCATTTTGGCTGATGTGGAATGACATTGTTGGGTTTGAGGTTACACATCACTGTTGGCGGTAATTCAACAATGATAAATGGATGACAGCGTCGTAGGATGTAGGTTTTTAATTTCTCCTGCTGGTTATAAATCTGGGATAGATCCAAACTAGCGTGCGACTGATTAGAATAATCTAGTTTTATTAATACCCAGGCCTAAAAATACATTCGTGAGACGTTGCTAATCATAAAGACCTAACTGTGACACCAAACGTTATTCAGGCGACGCCAATATGATTTAATTTGCCTAATATATCTCTGAACAGAATTCCCAGATACCTTTTCGGGTCACGAGGGAATCTCGACACCTTTCTTATGGAAATTTCAGGCAGGCAGTACTTCCAGATGAGCCCAGCTGATTAGAGCATCCGCGGGAGGGGCCTTCGGGTAAATCTGTGATTCCCACCCTCTCTGTGGTCAAAGCGAGGCCGTCATTACATTTGGGAGATGCTGCAATGGCTTTTTAATCATCTCTGAATTACATCAAACTCTGCCGGATTATCTCCCCCGCTGCCACCTGCCTGTTAATTAAATTGTCTTTGGACTCAGTTTGTCTATAGGGATGGAACGGGGGGATCTGCGTAAAGGAGATCGATCAAATGGACGCGCAATCCCTTTGAACTGTTTTCCTGTGTTTTCTCTCCTGATCTGCAGCTTGTTCTTCTACTCCATGTAAAACACTCGGTGTATGGATTTTTTTTTTTCCACGCCACCGTTTTACCAATGTACTTTGCTTCATCACAGTGATCCCTGAGAAGCAGCAGACGTTTGCTTCTGCATCTCATTTATGCACACTGTATTATAATGTCTTTATTCGTTTAAGAGAAGCGGAGACGTTGGTATGAGGAGTTTTTTCCAGCACTTACTCACCACCATCCATCCCAATGTTTTTGAGAGCCATACGGCCGTAAACTTGCACTTGGAAGCTGATCTTCTTCCCTGAAATTCCCGTCCCTCTATGTTTTGTTTCTATAATATTTTATGAATTTGACTTCGTCAAAACGAAGTGGTTTATAATTGATCACAACTTGAGCGTTCATCTGGGAAACTCTGTAAAGCGATCGCGTAATTGAGATGAAGGGTAAAAATAGATTATTGGCTTCCAGACAGATGCTACGAGATCAGTTTCCATTTTAACACTGAAACCAGGAGTGATTTAATACTTTTAAGATTTCAATACTAAAGAATCGGTTCGTTAGATTTAAGAGATTTTAATCATGCGAGATATCAATACTGTAAAGTTTCAGCGCTGTCGGTTTTAAAATTGAATTACAGCATACTTTCAATACTCTGACATGCTTTGGTATTGTGTGGTTTTAGTATTATAGCATCTTATTCTTGTGTGATTTGAGTTCTGTGGAGTATCTTTTTTGTGAAGTCTGAATATAGTTCAAGGACTGTAGAGTTTCATTGTGAGGTTTCATTTCTGCTGGCTTTCACTATTGTGAGATTTGAATGCCTTCCACATATAATCTGGGTGAAAATCTAGTGTTTCATATCGTGTAAAATCCGATTGTCGGGAGTGAATTGAAATATAAAATGTGTGTGTGGACCGCTAGTGGGTAATGATGATGTAATCTCTAAAACTGACAACACAACTTCAGTCAAAGGTTACAAGGTTTGTGTTCGTGTGTTGAGTTTACTAACACACATATGATTTTTCTGAAGCTCGTAATTCGGTGTATGTGGTATGATTTTCAAAAATCTGATCATAAACTCTCTTTTATACTGATAGCTTCAGTCATTGCAGGAGTTGAGGTGGAAACAAAACCTCTTTATTTATGTCCTCTGGACTCACCGTTGCCCTCAAAGTCAGAGAAAAGCAGGTCACTACAAAACTGGTTCAGGGGGTTTTCATTCAGCCACGTGACCAGGTTCCAGTTATCTTGAAACTGTGATCACAAAATTAGACGCAGGTAATCCTGACCGCCCTTGACTCTGTGAGAGATTGGCTAGATAGATTCGATTGTTACCAACATAGCAAGAGAATATAGGACATGGAGGAGAACAAGAGAATGAGATTTTGTTGTTCCAGAGTAGATGGGTGTTGGAAACATCTTTTAAAGTAGCTATTGCTGTGTCTGTACTGCAGCCCGGGGCTGGGAAATGCCATCACTGAAACGGAGAGAAATATCTCAACATAGAGGATTATTATGTGCTGGGGCCGGCTGAAGTCAGCCGGGCCGTTTTTCTCATGTCTTAAAAACGCCAAACCCCAATACATTAAATAAATTAGCCGGTCTTTTATTACAGTACCAGTTATTTGACATAAATCTGCCCTCTTAAAATCTTTGTTTAGTTGCTTTGCAAGTCAGATGGTTTCATTCTGTTTAAGTGGGCAGCTCTTGTGTAGCAGACTTCATGCTGGTATAGACAAAAGTCTGGCTATGCGAGACGGAGCCAAAATAAGTTACAATGGGAATGTCAGTCAAAGATCTAGCAATGCAAGACTATTTTGACAATAATTTCATTACGGTTTGGTATTCCGTGTGTGTTATTTTGACCTTTCTAGCCCCGGCAAGCGAAGAGACAGATATAAAGAAAGAGAACCAGACGTATATTCTGGAACTGAAAGCGTGTCTTTGCGCAGACGGAGTTCGTGTCACCCCAGCCTTGTAGATCATATCAAGTGTCGCTCAAACGTCAGATTAGGCCTAATATGTTTCTGCCCTCATCGCCACGTTCTGCGCCTCACAAACTATTCAAATTTGTCATGCCGTTCCAGCGTTAAGTGTGAAATAAATCATTGGATTTGGAAGATGCCATTGTCATTGTTTTCCCTGCAGTGGGCTCTTGTTCTGTCTGCATCATTCTCCCCGAGTCACAAAGAAGCAGAAAAACTAATACACACATCCACACACAGGGTCAGGAAAGACAGAGCGCCATAGAGAATAAAAATGGTCTTTGGTAAGCAAAGAAAATCAAAGATTCATGAGTAAATAAGTGAATTACTCAACAGTAGCTGGGAGCTGTAAAAATGTAACATAATATAGTTTGAGTCCAAGTTTAAAGAACGATACGCTGTATGAGAACATTTTTGTTTAGTACCTTTGTTTTCAAGTAAAAACATCTAAGCATCTTTAAAACAAGATGAAATTTCTAGCTTTAAGAATACATCTAACAAATGGATTAAGATTTATGCTTAAAAACACAAATGGTGCCGTCCAAACCTAATAATTACAAACAGACCTGCTGTTTTGTTCTCACAACACTGCAGTCTCTCTTTCTCTCTCCCTTTCTTTCTCTCTCTCTCTCTCTCTCTCTCTAATGATGATACAGTTTTCACCATTTGACAACGTTCACTGTCTCACACACAGGTGTTAAGTAAGCCCAATCCTTCAGGTTTAGTCTGCATACTCACGGCGTCTGCAAAAATCCCTCATAACTCATCTGTTAATGCAGGCCGGCCGGAATAAGGCCATTGATCTAGGCATACGTCTGTCTGGAAAATCTCCTGCACACAGGAGATTTAATCTGATTTATCACGCAGTGAGAAGCTGAAACCCCTGAATGCAGTTACGGGTGCGTGTGATGCGAGCTGACCTCTGTGAATTTAAACAGACAGCTGTTATGTCAATGGAGGTCGTTTGTTTATGCTGCTCATAGCCATTGTGTGTTCAGACAGCGTCTTCAAGCAGATGCTTATAGTGCACGGAAAATTGTTTTTCGGGCTCAAAAGAAATCTGTGTGAGATCAACAGCGCCCCCAGAACCTCGTCTGCGGTACTGCAGCCAACACCAGGAATATTCAAATGACATTGCTTGAAGATTTTCTCCCGTTTAATTCTCATTCGTATGTCAGCTACACGAATGCATGTTAAATATAATCAGTATATCGAATAATGCTATGGTTGTGTCCATCTGTTTAAACAGTTGTACTTTGTGAAGGTAAGCTGTTTTGTTTGTTGCTTTGAATTGACGTTTATGAACACATAACTGTGCAGACTTGCTCGTGACTTTCTCTGACTTTACCTCATAAATACACCATTTATTGTTATTAAATAATCATTTATTAAGAATATAAAATAAACAACACGTCAAAACGACAGACATCCACGTTGGTTTGATAAGCCCTATATATTTAGGCCTACATTATTATTAATTATTACGCTATATTCTGCAATGGTACCTATAACTGTATAGTAGCTATTTTTGGAGGGAAATGTGGTAACAATGGTAAAGTTGTGTCCGAAGCACTACCGCGTTTATAAAACATTGTGTAACAATCTCTCTCTCTCTCTCTCTCTCTCTCTCTCTCTCTCTCTCTCTCTCTCTNAAAACTCTTTTGTTTGCGGGTGACACCTGCTTTAATGTTTTCTGATGCAGAGGCATTCAGTTCAAACATTAAATAAACCTCTCTCTCTGTCTCTCTCTCTCTCTCTCTCTCTCTCTCTCTCTCTCTCTCTCTCTCTCTCTCTCTCTCTCTCTCTCTCTCTCTCTCTCTCTCTCTCTCTCTTACTTACTCATTTTACGCTCTTGCGTTTTGCCTCTCTCTTTTTTCCTCTTTTTCGTTCAAATACAAAAGCAGTCACAGGGAAAAATTAAATTAAAAACTCAAATATGTCACCAGTACAGACGGGCACACCGTCTACAATAAAACAGATTATTGTCTTATAAACATTTCAAAATGCTAAACCCGTAATTTTTCTTTAGATGGCCAGATGCCTTAATAGAGACGAAGTAAACGCGACAGGAGACGCGCGCGCGCTCGCGTAGGTACGCGCGTCTGTGTTTGCGCGTGTGCGCGCGTAGCTCTCATTCGGCGCTGGCTGGGTGAGTACAGACTGCAGACGGGAGAAATTCACTGCTGTGCTTTTAACAGGAGGACAGAGTAACAGAGACAACGTTTGTGCGACTCTTTCTGCTTATCGTGAAAATATGACGTCTGTGGTCATTTGAGGAGTTTATTTAAAGCGGATATAAACAAATGAAGCGTTCAGATGCGTTTCTGGGCGGATCGTCGCGTGTTGTGAGATGTAACGCCGTTCTGCAACGATACAAAATAATGCTGTAAGTTCACAACGATTTGGAAATGCATGTGTGCGTGCGTTAGAGTTTATTATTGGCAATTATACGGCAAAGACACTATTCCCTTGATGTGATTAGTGCATATTTCTGTGACTTAAAAGTAAATATAATAATAGCCCTACACAAGAATGCGTAATAGCCTAGGTGGCTGTAAAATCTGGCTTTTGTGTTCATTATGTTTATGTATTTCAGAAATGTCTTTGGCGGAGCTGTTTGGTCAGTGTTCATGTGCTGTCAGATTCACAGACAGTCCAGCATCAGGCATTTGGGTCAGTCTGTTGTCTTCAGAAAAAAACTACACGTTTCACCACACCGAAAATCATTGTGACGTTATAAATGTAGTATTCTTGAAAAGGCTTTTGAACTATCAGTACGCGTTGTTCCACATTCAGGCATCTAAAGAGGTCTTTGGTGAGCACTATAGCATTTAGTAAAGTTTATTTGTGAATTGATCTGACTTTAAGATTTGGTGTCGAGCGTGGTTGTGTTTCTGCACAGAACATTAAATCAGTCAATTTAGCTCCAGCTGGCTTGTGCTATGGTCTGTGTGTGTGTGGGCTTTCCATTATGTCTGCTGTTCTGTTTGGATTCGTTCTTCATAATAATCTCTCAGGAGCTCAAAGGTTTTTCTTGCAGAAATACAGGATCCAAAAATTACTTCCTCGGTGCGTTATGAATTTGGGGCTCTTGTGTATAAATGTCACGTTTGAACAGCTTGGAACTCGAGCTTTTGTCGCTTCGTACGCCCACTTGGGCACCTCTAAAAGCACGCTTGGCATTGTGCTTACCCTCATTCAAACTTTTGACCGTATCTTACGTTTGCCAGTGTTATCTTTTGTTATCTCCAGCGGTGACTAGTCCATGACGTAGACTTTAATAATATGTATTTCACACTGTGAAGAATTGCGTTACAGATAAAATCGTAATGAAATCACTTTGACTGAAAATAATCTCATTCACAAGTACAACTGACCAAATGCTGTTGGAAGGTGCCCTCGGACTATCTTCCACAGTAGATTCTAAGCGTAGTGTTGGGTAGCAGTGACAAGATCTGATTTAAACTCAAGCTGTGGGTGATGTCGCCTCTCGGTGAGAAGGTTTGGAGCGCTGTGTGATGCCATTTCAGCTGTGGCACACTTGAGCGATCACATACAATCTGTTACTCACTCAGCTCTCGGGTAACCGTACATGTAGGCATCTATTCAGAGATCGGCGGCCCCCAGACGTGATGGAATTGGCCATTACTGTCAGAACTTCATCACAGTTGTAGCAGTGAACAAATTCTGTTCTCCTCTGTCACTATATAGTCTTCTGAAGTTTAGAAGATGTTCATTCAGCATTTTCTTGTTTTATGAGAAGCTCCTGCAGAGAGACCAGGAAAGATTGTTTTTTGGCACTAGTATTTCTGTAAGAACATTACACCATGTGCACTTTATTTTTTGTGTTTGTTTTGGTTCTATGAAGTGAAGTTTCTGCAAAAGAATGGATCCATTAAGGCAGGGGTTTTCTAACTTGTTCATGCCAAGGACCCTGAAATGTGATGAACCTTTTGCTAAGGACCCCCTTTCTAAAATATATCTATGTTTTTGTATAAAAAACTGTTGGACAAAAAAATATATATTTTTTTTAATTCTGGGGACCCCTTAGAACATTCTGGGGGTCCCCGGGCCCAGTGTGAAAACCCTGCATTTAGGAATCCTTCGTTATTCATGAAACTACATTTGTGTAAATGTAACAAAACTACTAATTTTTTTGTCTCATAAATAACCATACATAGTATGACATGCAGTGAAATATTGCTTCATTACAAAAGTTTTAGAAAGTATTAAAAGTATAAAACTAGAATGTATAAATAGATGAGAATTTGCAATATAATGGAAATATGTATATGCTTTTTCTTCGTATAGTATTTATTTATTAACTATACGAAAAAATAGGATAGAAACTAATGAACTAAAAAAGATAGAAAAGGATAGAAGCAAACAGAATAAGAGATGTATACAAAAATGAATAACAATAGATATCTAAATGTAAATGTTAAAAATCATATTTACACACAATTTTTGTATGTAAATTTCATTTCTTGAACGATCTCCATTCTCTGACTGCACGTCAATTATGAAAAGTTGTAATATTTGCGATAATGATTGTCATTATAGCAGATGAGGGACGTTTCAAAGGGAGGGTCTTATAGCACACACTCAAACCGACTCTTTGAAGTAAAATCATTTACAGTCTCATTGTCAGAGTGAGAGCGAAAAAATAGAGCATCTTACCGCTAATCTTTAAATGAAATGCTTTTTGCCCGGGATAAAAGCCCTGCTGAAGAACTATTATTTTACCCATTAGTTTTGCTTTAGTTGCCTGAAATTTAAATTGCTGTGTGTTTAGAGAACAGTCAGCCGCTGAATATCCAAATTAAATTATTTTAACATCAGGATTTGCCTGTACTGTTATGGTTAACTCTCCGTCTCATTCTCTTGGATTACGAAGTCATGTTCTTCAGCAGATTGTTAATGCGGCACCATCGTGTTCCATTTAATAAAGACATTATGTCGTCTAGACATCTCTGTAAAACACGTGGATTCTGAATGTTATTGTGACGACTCTGAAAATGCCTACCGGTGACAAGGCAATGGTGCTAATAAGTAATGCAGGGTGATATTAAACTCGTCCTGTTGTGTAAAGGTTCTTAATAATGGAAGTCTTTAGGGAATCACTTGGAAATGTCAAGTAGTTGTGAAGCTGTGGGCGGAGTTTCAATTGTACTCCTTGTACTGGAAGGCGGGGCTTCTTCTGCTAGGACAGCCGTGTTGTTAATATCTATAGTCTTTGTTGGCGCTTGCATTACGATAATGAGAGGTTCTTGTGTTTTGACGGTCAACACTTGTTTTGGTGTGTGTGTTTCCCCGTTTCTCTCCTTGAGAGATTGTAGAACAGTGCGCGAGTTTGATCGGTATTCGTCTCAGGCCAGTGGATCGATAGAATCTCAGTAGCTGGTTTTGCTTGCTGAATGAGATGGCAACATCCATCAGGTTTGTGTCTGTGTGAACGTGTGTATGCATTTGTGTGAGTGTGTGATTGTGTGTTGCCGGTGTGTGTGTGTTATTGGGGTGATTGACATTTGTGAGCTGTACTTCAGAGATGTAATAAATTCTGCAGGACGGCCGCACAGCGATGCTCAATGTCAGCCTGCTTAAAGCTCAGATTAAGGTGTGTGTGGATGTGTGTTAAAGAGGCTGAGGTAAGCATTCCCAGACTAACGCTTTCTTTAATTGGATTTGTTTATTCATCAGCAGTCCTTCTGGATTTACCGTGTGCAGTAAATATGCCGAGAGCACCAGCAGTTGCTCCAGATCATCTATCCGCAAGAGAACTGACCTTCTTTAGTTTAGATTGAGATAAGCGTGCGTCATAACTGTCCCTAAACGGGCCATAATTTGCTATAATTTCCTATGCTGACATTGTAAGTGTTTTTTTTATCTCATGGAAATTCGTACACTCTTTAAAATAAAATGGCATGATTGTGAAGAACCTTTTGTTGCACCTTTATTTTTAAGAGTGAAACTATTTTACAAGGTAGCAAATTTGTATGAATTGTACAAAACCGTATATGATCATTAGATAAAAAGCAATAATGAAGCTCCGCCCCTAAACTTGACCATCAGACACGAACGACAAATGAATGAGATCGTACAGATTCATACAAATTAGCCACACATACATCTCGATGATGTCTATTTGACGTTTGCGTTTACATCTGCAAGACTTTTTTTACTGTTTGGTCATCTGTAAAACGTCTCCGAGACGTTTCCTGTCAGATGTCATATGGACATTTAGAAGATGTCTGTAAGATGTTCATAGTTTAGAATTGATGTAAAACTGCCTTTTCTGAGACATTTATCTGATGTATTCCAGATCTTTAGCAGACACCTTACAGACATATTTGTGCTATCTGGGATGGCCCTATTGCGTTCTGTTGACTTGCACCGAAAGAGTTTGTGTTTCGTGGTTCGTTGTGTGATCTTTGAATTGATTTGTGTCGATGACCCCCCCACTCTCTGAATCGGAACCGAAATAGAAGCAAGCAAGGGTTTGTTTTATGTCGAGAAAAGTAGAGGCGGTGGAGAGGTCATGTGAGCTCAGCCGAGAGTGTGTGTTTCAGGAGAGGATGAGTGTGCGCTGTTCGCCAGACGCCTGGAGACAGAAGGCGGTTGGTGAGTCTGACCAACAGAGACAGAAAACCGTTGGTGAAAACTGAGCTAAGTGTGTGTGCGATCCCTGGAAGCCTCTGTTAAAGAGGGAGAAGAAAGGGTGGGAGGCGGTTGTGTTCCATTTCTTTCTCTCTTTAGATAAGGTTGATACAGGAAGAGCTAACAGCACAGACAGGAAGTCAGATGGATACTTTTACTTCGGTGCTTATTGATGGATGGTTTTGATATCCAGAGTCGTTCCATATTAAGGCTGAATGCACAGTTCAGTTTCAACTACACAGAGACTCTGATGAATTGGAGAGGAGAGTAATGGGGAGAGAGAGGAGGGAATCCACTCTCTGAAGAGCAAAATTAGGTCCAGCTCTCAGGGAAAAGTCTTGCAAAAGTGGGTGTTGCACGTCCTCTAGGTCATTCAAGGTGGTCAGGATGGTTTTTGGTACATAATAGCTTGATTAATCTTTGGGGTTATTGGGACACAAAACGTCTATGTATAATTAATAATTTAATGATCTTTTTTGTTTCTCCAGTATTATATTTTATGGCCATAGTGTGATAACTAGGCCTCATCTCTCCAATTATTTAATTATATTGTATTTATCAGGGGTATAACAATGTGTTGTGGCAGGACATACATCGTGAAACAAAAAAATTGATTCTTATCATCGATCAATGCCGATTCTTTTCTGTTTATGTGGCAACTCGTGATCTGTGTCAACATAAATATTGTTTACTGCTTTAAGACGCTCTTTCTGTCTTATTTTTCTTAATTTCTTTCTTAATTAAAATTTTACGTTAAAATTCAGTTATTTTCAGTTACAGACCTATTCAAGGTTTTATTTACATACTGGAGGTTTAATTGAACCAGTACTTAAACAGATACAGTAGTTTAAACAACAAAAATGTTATGGAAATAAATCTGTTATTTATATTTTCTTTTTTTTATTTCCCCAAATATTGTAATAATGTTATCGTAAACCCGTATTATGTACCGAATGTGTCGAATCGTGGGGTGAGCATATTGTTACACCTCAAGTATTTATGGTAAATAGCATTTAGAACGTATGCTCATCATTGTAATGCAAAATATTATTGTATTATGTTCATATTTTTAATGTAACTCATTACAAATCATTTTAGTACAGAGAATATATCTATGGCCTGGTAATGTACAATTATTGTTTATAGCTCGTGAACAAAATCGCAAAAGCCATGTCGGATAAAAGTGTTCGAGAAAAAATGTAAATGTAAAGAATAGAAATGAAATTAAAGATAAAAACTACGTAAAGCTATCTACCGCCTTAAGCTGGTTTAAGGTGGATTTTCCAGCAGGGTTGTCTGGTGTTAATCAATGCTGATCAATACTGTTGATGGGTATCAAGACATTAATGTGTTCTGTCTTTAAAACGCTCGAACTGGCAGCGGAAAGAAAAGCTTTTCCCAATCTGATGAAAGAGTGTTTTATCTCGGCAGACGTGTCAGATCCGAGCGCGTCATTCAGCACTTTTTTGTCACTGTCTGCGTCTATCCCGCCTGTTAGTGATGCAGGTCTGATTATTTCATCCGATTCAGAGCAGAGAGTGACTCAGACCAAACAGTGTGAAGGGACTCTTTAGAATGAATGTTAAAAAGTATGTTTAAATGAAGGTTATACCAAACTAAATCAGTATCTCTCTGTCTGACATAGATATAAAGAAAATGTAACAATAACTATATTAGACGCCTGTGTATGATAACAATATGTTTAATCTAAGTTCTTTGCTGCATTTTTACATTTAAATGCATGAGCCCTTTAAATTTGAATGGATTTTGATTGGTTGTCAAGGTTTTGAGTCTAAAAATGTGTATATGTGTATACATTTTTTTTTCATATGTACAGGAAAAAATAAGGTCTTAGAGAACAGAACAGAATACAATGAGGGTTGCAAAATGTATCGAAATTATAGAAATATCACAAATATGCATTTTGTAATGGTTTGCAATAACTAAATAAAATTGTTTATTAAAGTTTCAAGTTGTTCAAGTTGCCTAATGTGTGGAAGATGATCAAAAATGTATTTTGGTTTTAATATATTTTCATATAAATTGATTTTTATATAAGTTTATATAATTATTTATATAAATATACATGTATTTGTGTATACATTTTTTTCATACATGTACAGGGAAAAAATTAAGTAGAATACAATACAATACAATGCAATACAATACAATTAGGGTTGCACAGTTTTAAGTTTCAAGTTGCCTGATCAATAATTAGAATAAATGTATGTTGGTTTTATTATTTTCCATTTTTAGTTATAGTTTTATATAAATTGATTTTGATATAAATTTATATAATTGATATATTAAACTGATTTTACAGACTTAAGGCATTATCGGATGTCCTATCATCATTATAGAATAGAATAGAATAGAATAGAATAGAATAGAATAGAATAGAATAGCAAATCTCTAATCAACATATTACAAAAATGTAAAAATTCCTCACTTTTCTGATGTGAAATGGTAAGAATTGAGATTTTCGCAGAATGTCTGTTAAGCTCTTAAATGTAAATTAAACCAGAATATTAGTTTATAAGTGAGCTATCTCTTTATATTTCCTTAGTCTTACCCTGATGGACCTTAACAGTGCAAAGCACGTAGCCCAACTTTTTGCGAAATTGTTTCAATACGCCAGAGAAAATGTGTTATTAGATTCATAAAGAGAGTGGTTTACCAAGCCAATAGCTGCGGAATCGGCAAATTACGACCGATCAACTCGACGCGAGATCAAAATTGCGTTTTTGAACTGGCAATCACCCTGCATGCGCCTGAGAAAGAGGAAAGAGGCCTGGGGGTGGGATTCAGAGACGCATGCTGGGTACAGTAATTGATTGTTTGCCTTGCATCTGTCAAAACCTAACAGAGACATTAGAGCTCCGGATGAGAGCTGTCAGTCTGATGCATCATGGGAGATTCATGAGCTCTGTGTGTCCAGTGGGGTCATCCCTAGTGAATGCACCACCGATGTGATTCTGACAGAACAGGCGCCGTGTTTAAACTCTTAAAGTCAGCATGAGCACCACGGCTCGGTGTTGATGAATGTGTGGTAACAGACATGAATTCAGCCCGTCCTCATGACTTGCATGGTTTTTAATGGGTTTTGGTGGGCATGGTGGTCTGAAGGACATTGTGTAAGTTTCGTCTTTTCATGGTGTGTGCAAACTGGTGGGTGTTGTGTAAAACTTTGGGTCTTTTTAATGCCCACGTGGGGGTAGCCCTGTTGGGTCGTGATGCGGTCAGTTACGGTTGTTTTGTTCAGTTACTCTGCAGTGCCATGAAGACTAATAAAGCCAGAACTCGAGTGGTTTATTAGTTTATGTAATGATGTACCTGTCAGAACATGTTTACAGGATGTTTGTGGATGTTACACACACACACACACACACACACACTGAGCTGTTCTAACCTTATAAGACACAGAGTGATGAATCGTGTTGTATAATTTGCACAGGAAACCATCCCACACTCTGTGTGTGTTTGTGTGTTTGTAAGTGCAGTCTGTCTCATGACTCATTCACTGTTCTCTGAAGTATTTCTCTTTTCAGTTATTCAGTGAAGGAAATGAGCTAGAGAGAGCAGAGAAACGTATGTAAATGAAAATAATAATAGGCGCGTGTGTTTTTACAAGCAGGTGGTCTTCATGCGAGACAGATGGAGGTGATCATAAAACGTATTTGACTGAAATCGATTTCAGTGTGTTGTCAATGTTTTGCCTTTTTAGGAGGATCTATTGACAGAAATGCAATTTAATATAGATAACTATGCCTTCAGATGTGTATAAAGGCCTTACATAATGAAGCGTTATGTAGGGCTGGGCGATATATATCGCGATTCACACTAATTATACATGTCTAAATCGATTCTAGGTTTTATGCACAGCTCTTACATGAACTACGGCTCTTTGATCAGTAGGAAGTACTGCTCGATCTAAAATCACTACGAGATTGAGTCGTTTATAACGTGCATTTGAAAAAGCAACACTCGTCAAACATCATCATTATAAATATACTTTATTATCATGAAAATACTTGAAAAGGTTTGAAGAACAGCGATAGAATATCACCAGTGTCCTTTCCTGGAACTGTGTGTGTGCGTGCGTGCGTGTGTAAAAAGTTCTTCTTCTGTGTCCCATATTCGGAGTTTCTGCGCGAGAGCGCCCTCTGGCTTTCAGATGTTGCGGCATTTAACCGTAATTCATTGAGGAAACTGAGCATAAGAATTGCACGATATATCGCCAAGCCCTAGCGTTGTTTTTATTACCTTAGAATGATCTATTTCGATCTACACGGCGGGTCTGCTTGCATGGAATTTGCCGTGTTGTTTCTACAGTAGCCCTAAACGAACAAACTGCTCAACAGGGCACGTTTTGTAAATACGTTATCTCCTTCGGCAAAGAAGCGAAAATGTGACGACATCTTTGTCCTGTGTCAGCCACCATAGTGCTTCGAAGGGAGGGGGAGGGGGGGTGAGCCGTTGGTTGCAATTGGCAACCTCACCACTAGATGCCGCTAAATTTCACACACTGCTCCTTTAAAGGAACAGTTCACCCAAAAATCAAAATTCTGTCATGATTTATTCACCCTCATGTTGTTTAAAACCTTGTTAAGTGACTTTTTCTTCTGTGGAACACAAAAGAAGATATTTTGAGAAATGTCTCAGCAGTTTTATGCCCATACAGTGTGGGTCAATGTTGTTTGGTTACCAAAATATATTCTTTTGTGTTTTGCAAAAGAAAGAAATGAATAAAGATTTGGAATGACAAGGTAAAGAAAGGGCCTGTGTAATGTTTTTTCCTTGTTTCATCAAACTTTTCTGTATTTTTACTATTTCATCTTCTAAAGAGAGTTTTCCTACCTGACAAAAGAGGTGTACTATTTAAGATTTTTAAACATCTGTGAAGTGTGAAGCGATGTTTCTACTTTTGTAGACACCTTTAGTTATTTATGAAAGCCTTTTTAAATCAGGCAATATCAAAGTCAGCCTCGAGTATCAAAGGCTCTCTTTCACACAGTCACAAGGCTCTACTGTAACTACTACTGTTTATATTTTCTGTCATAACCATGATACTGTATGTCAACATCATCACAAATAATGGGATTTTTTTTTCTAGATTTAGATCTGTCACTTTAGTTGATCTTTTAAGCAGATGGCATTCCGCATTTATTGTTCCTGTGGTGTCGGTCCATTCATCTCATTGTCCGTATTTATATTGTGTATATTATCATCTCATCACGTTGACCCATATTGAGTTATTGACAAGGCAAATGTTTGGTGAGAAAATGTTGTCTCAGTGCAGAGAAAAACCCACCCGATTGTTGACCTCCATATTCCCGATTCTAGCTCTCCTTCTAGGCTTTTGTTGGTGTTTTTGTTCTTCAGCGTCAGTCTCGATGCCCTCAGAGAGAGAAAATCAGAGCATGAGGGGAGGAGAGCGAAAATGGGTGTTGTTTGTGCTCCGAGGAGCTGTTAGGGCTGCGAGCGGAAGCAGGATTTTTGGGAGGTGATGTTTGTAGAGTAGTGCATCTGATGCTCAGTTTGTCTTCTCTCGGCAGAGATCCTCTATAGATACAGTTACAACTGGGAGAGGAAGAGAGGAGATAATAATGAGGAGCAGAAGAGAAGGTCTCTAATAGGGAAACGCATGGTCACAGTTCTCTGATTCAGCACCAAGTGCAAGGAATAAATGGGCAGGTTCAGCCGGAGATCATGCGAGAGAGAGTGTGAATGAACACTACAGTCTTGTTCATATATTTTCTGACTCTTATATAAATGCAGCTTGTTTGGTGGTTGTCTCTACCTTCAAAGACTAAAGCACAAGGTTACGGGGGGACTTGAAAAACCTGGAGAAAAATTGTATTGCTCAGACGTTGCTACAATAGAACATGTAGAACATCAAACATAGAAAGACGACAGCATTTTCATTTCAAAGCAAATTATCTATGAAAGGTCTGCATTGAAAAGCAAAAAACTATTTACATGATTTTGAGGGAAAAAATATAAATGTAATAAAACTATATTATTATAATTATTGCATTTCAAATTATTTATTTTTTATTTATTTGTTGCATTCATTTAATTCGTTTTTTTTTAGTTTTCCATTTAATATGCATTCGACTAATGACCTCACACAATTAAAATAACATTAACTGGTCTGCACTGAAAAGACCATTTACATCATTTTAAAATAATAAATGTAACCAATTGAATAAATGTTATTATTATCATTATTGTATTATTAAATAAATATTTTTTTTATTTGTTGCATTCATTGAATTCGTTTTTTAAAGTTGCATTTAATATCCACTTGACCGATGACCTCACGCAATTAGAATAACGTTAGCCTCAAGAGAACATGAACTGGGAGAACAGGAAGTCACTGAACTGGTAAATGAATCTGATGTATTGGTGAAAGGATTGGAGAGGTTTGTGTCACTGGAAAGACTCGACGTCGCCATCGCTACACCGTCCAGACGGATCTTCGTTACTTTAATTAACCAGATTGATTTACGGATCAGTTGTGCTGTTCATGTGTAAGTGTGCGTTGAACTATGCTTGTCCTGTAAGGTGTCCTGTACCAAAGTGACCTACAAGAAGCTCAGCTGAGGTGAAGGCAGCTTGCGTGCGCGCACTAGATTAGACTCACTCTTAGCATGCTGTTCCTATAATGCTAACAGATGTGTGGAGGATTCCGTTGCTCAGGTATTTATCTACAGTCTTTAAAAGAGATTGTTACCACTGAGGAACAATGTCCTGCACCACAGTGCGTTAATTCACATCAGACTGTGGTAGATTCAAGTGTAGCGTAATGATGCAACATGTTGAAATGTGATCACGGATGTGCTGTGTCACCACCTCTCTGTCAAAACGCATAAACAACGTCATTTTAACGTGTAGCATGCAATGTGGGAAACTTTATACACGTTACATTGTTTTTATGTGTTTGGCAGATGCCTTTGTGCACAGCAGTCCACAGTGCATTCAGGTTGTTCGTCCGTATGCGCATAACCAGGGCTTTGAACCCATGATGCAAGCGCCATGCTTTACTATAGTAATATGAATATAGTTTACTATACTCTAAAAAGTGCTGGGTTATTTTCAGCATTCAACATTTCCATATGTTTTGAGGTATGGCAGCTCAGGCTGCAGGTCACTTCATTGCTCCGAGCAGAACCCGGAGCGTCCCTCGGCGGCGTTATCAGTTTACGCCGCTCCTTCGCCACATGCCGAGCGTTCTCAGCCAGATTCTGTGTCTTCAATGGCTTCATCATTGATCCCGATGAACAGCAGGGCTCACAGTGGGACGACTGCTGATTATTCATTACAAATCAACAAATTACAAAGTAGGCATTCAAATTGGCTTCATCTGCATTGGTGTTGCATCTGGTGCATGGTGTTGCATGGCAAAATTTTCACCTTTAGATAAAAGTGTGTGCCTAATAAATGAATGTAGGGCTGGTAATTTAGCACGCTAAATAAAAAAGTGATAAGTTGACACAATTAATGATACACTTTCAATACAACATTTCTTAATCGGGCAAAATTATATAAATATGGAAAATTGTAATCGTAACTAGGGCTGCACGATAATTTATCGCGATACCACTAAATCCTATTGTAATCGAGCATTGCGATATGCAATGTGTCGATATTTTTTTTAATGCGTAGCTTGCCCGTGAAGCACGGCTCTGGGATCAGTAGGAAATGCTGCTCGATCTAAAAGCAGTGCGAGTTTGAGTCGCTTACAATGTGCATTTGAAAAAGCAACACCCGTCAAACATGATCACTATAAATATACTTTATTATCATAAAAGTACCCGATGAGGCTTGAGTAACAGTGATAAAAAGATGTCCATAGGCATTTCCTAGATTCTAGAACGTGCTATGGTCTTCTTCTGCAGTGCGTATTTGGAGTTTCCGCACGAGAGCGCCCTCTGGCTTTCAGATGCAGCAGCATTTTCCCGTATTTCACTCAAAAGCTGTGCATAAATCACGTGATATTTATCGTCGGTTTATCGTGACAGCCCTAATCGTAACAATTGAACCCGGATCATCATGTTCAAAAGTGTGATCTTAAAGTGAAAATTGTGTCATTCTTTACTCGCCTAACTGTCATTTCGAACCTGTATGACTTTCTTTCCTTTGCAGAACACAGAAGATATTTTGAAAAATGTTGGTGAGCGAACAACGGCGGTACGCATTGACTTGCATTGGTTTTGTGTCTATACAATAGAATCGAATGGGTGTGGCCGTTGTTCGGTTAGCAACATTCTTCAAAATATCTTCTTTTTTGAAATGCCTTTGAATTGCCTTCTTGTGCATTTCTCCCACATTTCTATTGAAATATGTCATTAATTTGATTAATCGTCATGTCATGTAATTGAGTTAATTAGACTTTTTACACAATGTTCGTCTTCCACACATTTCCTTAGAATTACACAGTATTTCGTGCTATACTGTTGATTAGAGATGCAAATGAATAAAACAAGATTTTAATTTGCACTCGGGAATTTGCTAACACGATCTTTTCAGCTTCTATAACACACACAGACTCGTCTCGCAGACGTATATAACAGGGTGTTTGTGCGTGTGGGTGGCGTCCTACACACCAATGACTCTTTTTAATGGTCGTGGCTGCAAAATTTGTGAGTCTCTAAAGAGCCGTTTTAAGGATTACAAAGGTTCTCCAAGGTCTCTGAACTGAAAAGAGTTTAGTTTGTGGGGTGCGCCGAGATCGACATCGGGAGATGCGATATTTACCAGAGTTGTGGAGGGCAAAAGTAATCATCGCTAGCATCAGGATTCTTAATGCAGGTTGTACGTCTTTTTTATGACCGTGCAACGGGGTTGTGTTACGACAACAGGAAATGAACAGGCATTGATGTTCTCAATAAAAGGATTTCTGTGCTGTGTAGGTGGTTTTGAAACCGTACTCGGAATCGCATCTGGTCGGAGGTGAATAGCGTGACGACACCCTTAATGAAGTGTAAATCTGAGATATAAACTCTTTTACTAAACTAACTGTGACATAGGTGTTGTTCTGGAAACTGTTTCGAAGTGTAGCGGGTATGTTCTTTTAGCCTAATTGTTAGGCAGCATAGCACATACTTATTGTAAAGACGACAATCCCAGAATGCATTGCAAATAGCTATGTAAAAACGTTCATCTGACAGTCAAGAGAAAAGTTGATCATATTTCAATGCTTAGGCCTATACATTCTGTTTTACAACATTTGTGTATGACGTGTTTTTAAATGTTTGTTAGAGAACAAGATTAACATGGTAATGAAAGAGGAATCATGTATAGAACTTTGCATGAATTTCATAATTAAGAAGTAATTTTTTTGTTTTCCAGAACATCTTTTTTAATATTCTTAAATCAAGAAAAACTTGAAAAATGAAAATGATCTTGTGTTCTGAAAAACATATAAAATAATCTTGAATTAAAAAGAGGTCAAACATAATTTAAGTTTATTTTTCTTTTCTTTTAAGTTCATTATTTTTGTATTTTCTATAATATAAAATATATTTGATAAAACTTACAATTTTACATTATATATTTTTTAAAGCATATCTTTAAAGCATAAACTCACTTAATTTTTATCATTTTTTCAGAAATATTATTTTGCTTCTGAAGTAAATTAAATAAACTAAAACTAAAAATTGAATTGAAGAATTTTAACAAATTTACAGACTGGAAAGTAAGACGAAAAGGCTAAGAAATATCTTTTGGGAGTGCACTCGAGATATTTACGCATAGTGTATTTTTTATAAATGCTGATATGTATGTGAAAAATTGCGTATGCATATTCCATTGGCCATATTGCGTGTACGCAACATTAATACATCAGGCCTGATCTAAACATTAAAGCAAACAGGCTTTTTGGTTCACTTAAAAATGATGATGAAATGCACTTATGTTATTGTTCTGCCAAGGTGTTCGTTTGGTGAGGTTTGTCTTGTTCTTCCATGCCCCTGAGGTTCGTCCACAAGGGAGAATCAACCCAACCCAACCTTTGAGACTACATGTTGAAGTGAACGTTGATTTTCAGAAACAGCGTTTAATGCTGAATCAGGAAACATTAGACCATCTGTGTGCACATATTCATGATCAGCATGTCTTTATTTGCACTTCCTTAGATGAAATAATAAAAAAGCAAAGAATAAGAGTGTCGGGTGTGGCTTTAATGGGTGCCTTGTCTTTTAGTCTCTCTGATGTGATGCAGAGCAAATTGTCACACATATGAATCAATGCTGTGATTTCAGATGGTTGGTACGCCCGGAAGTGTGAACTCTCGCAGGATCTGAGAGTGGAAAAGCTGGTTGGGACGCAGGCAGAGCCTTGTAACTCACTGCTCAGCTGTTTAGGTGCATGTGAGGTTTAAGACGATTCATGAATAACTTACGATGGTGATGTAACCTTTGCAATGGAGTCCAAGTCCCTATGCTCTGCGCACGAGCGCAACTCTGCGTTAAAAGCCTTTGAAGTTGCACTCGTAGGGGTTCAAAGCAAAAGAGATAGAATGCGAAAGTGCCGTTTCGCACCGTTACGCAAACGCGCGCCAATGGCGTCTTCTCAGAGTTACAAATAATCCAATGATCCTTGGGATACTGCATTAGTTTTATGAGCCTTTAATGTAATAATGCACGCAATGAACACTTTGGAAATGGAATATTATCTCTGCGATGTAGAAAATGTCTTTGTAAAACACTCTTTCATCCCTGTGCTCAATGAACAATGTTGAGTAAATACCCAATTCGCTCGTGTTTTAGAGCCACATTCCACTCACAAAAGAAAATTACGCATTAGAATGTTTAGTCAATACTGTGAGGTATAATAGTTTATTGATTTGGTTGCTCTGAACATTTTTTTTTATAAGTAACCACTCTTGTTTCTCTCTCTCTGTGCAGGTAACCGGTAGGATGGTAGCAGGGGAAGTGAGTGGGCACAGCTTCCTGGTGGCATGCTGGCAGCCCATTCTGATCTTGATGCTGGGCACGGTGCTGTCCGGCTCCGCCACAGGCTGCCCGTCACGCTGCGAGTGCAACGCTCAGGAGCGCGCCGTCATGTGCCACCGCAAGAAGCTGATATCCGTTCCAGAGGGGATCCCGCTAGAAACCAGACACCTAGACCTTAGCAAGAATCGGATGAAAACCATCAACCCGGACGAGTTTTCCGCCTTCCCGAACCTGGAAGTGTTGGAGCTCAATGAAAACACCATCTCGTCCATCGAGCCGGGCGCTTTTAACAACCTCTATGGCCTGCGGGCTCTGGGACTTCGCAGTAATAAACTAAAGCTCATTCAGCTGGGAGTGTTCACAGGGATCAGTAACCTAACAAATCTGGATATCAGTGAAAATAAGATCGTCATTCTGCTGGACTACATGTTCCAGGACCTGTATAACCTGCGTTCTCTGGAGGTGGGGGATAATGATCTCGTCTTCATATCCCATCGGGCATTTCACGGCCTCAGCAGCCTCGAGCAGCTCACGTTAGAAAAGTGCAACCTGACCTCTGTCCCGACGGAGGCGTTTACGCACCTCCACAGCTTGGTCACGTTGCGTTTACGGAACCTCAATATCAACAGTATCAGAGACTACAGTTTCAAACGGCTGTACCGCCTCAAGGTGTTGGAGATCGCCAACTGGCCCTACCTGGACACCATGACCACCAACTGCTTGTACGGATTGAACCTCACGTCCCTGACGATCACTAACGCGAACCTGACGGCGATTCCGTACTTGGCTTTGCGGCATCTGGTGTATCTTCGGTTCCTCAACATGTCCTACAATCCCATCCAGATTATTGAAGGGAACCGGCTTCATGACCTTCTCCGGTTGCAGGAGTTCCACCTGGTGGGTGGTCGGCTGATGATGATAGAGACCTACTCCTTCAGAGGCCTCAACTACCTCAAAATCCTCAATGTGTCCAGCAACTCACTGACCACCCTGGAGGAGTCGGTATTCCATTCGGTGGGCAACCTGGAGACCCTCGCACTGCATGATAACCCGCTGGCTTGCGATTGTCGTCTGCTCTGGGTTTTCCGACGCCGGTGGAGGCTCAATTTCAACCGTCAGCAGCCCACCTGCGCGTCGCCGGAGTTCGTTCAAGGTAAAGAGTTTAAAGACTTCCCTGATGTCCTTCAGCCCAATTATTTTACTTGTCGCAAGTCAAGGATTCGAGACCGCAAGCAGCAGAGAAAGTTAATCGATGAGGGCACCACTGTCCACTTCGTGTGCCAGGCGGACGGAGACCCGACACCCGTTATCATGTGGTTGTCCCCACAGAAACAGTTCATCACCACCAAAACGATAGGACGGCTGACGGTTTTCCCAGACGGGACCCTGGAAGTGCGCTACGCTCAGATTCAAGACAACGGCACGTACGTGTGCATCGCTAGCAATGCGGGTGGAAACGACACGGCTTTGGCCCACCTCCACGTTCATAGTTACTCCCCAGACTGGCCTAGTCAACCCAACAAAACCTTGGCATTCATCTCCAACCAACCAAACGACAACGGAGCCAATGGAACGAAAGCGATGGTCCCGTTTCCGTTTGATATAAAGACGCTTATCATCGCCACCACCATGGGTTTCATCTCCTTCCTGGGCGTGGTTCTGTTCTGCCTAGTTTTGCTTTTTCTGTGGAGCAGAGGCAAAGGGAACAGCAAACACAACATTGAGATCGAGTACGTGCCGCGCAAGTCGGACGCTGGGATGAGCAGCAGCGGTGCAGACGCCCCTCGGAAATTTAACATGAAGATGATATAACCGAGCCCGGGAGCTCAAAAGACCCTTTTAACGACAGACTCATAAAGACAAAAACGAAATTCCCTGCCTGAACGACCTCCCCAAAGAGGAGACGTGTTTTTTCCTCTCTTAACTTTAAAGACGGATGTAAGGCACATGGGTTGCGCTTTTTGTTCGGCGGTGGACTTGAGAGGGGAGGAAAATTCTCCTCGCGCGCGATGGCCGCTTTAATTCAGCCTACGGGACCAATATCTTCTCGAAGGATATGTTTTAAAACATTGTTCCTGTGGATTTCTATATGGGCGAAAATATGAAACAAAATCTTTTGTGTCGACCTCCAGAATGGAAAGGCAGAGCATCCTTCTAACTGTGTTCCTGCTGCCTGCATCCTTTTTGTTTGTTTGTTATTTGTTTAACCCATCCGTTTTTTGTTTTTTACTAAAATCAATAGTTTTGACAGAGTAGAAAAATCAGGGGTGAAATTCACATTAACAAAACTAACAGTTGCCCAAATACGTCTTATTTTGTGAAAAATAATAGATATGTTTTGTCTGTTGAATGCCATTCCAGCCATATAGTTCTAGAAATGCTTTTACTCTTCCTTTCTTTCTTTTGTATCTGTACTCTGGTTTTAATTTTTCTTTGGCATCCGTGTTGTAGATGTATTTGTTGGCTAAATCAAGAAAATTTATTAGAGGAGCAACGAAGCATCTGCCTCCATCTCGCCCTATCCCCTGCATCCTCTTCTCTCAGACCGACTACCTTCATGTCCTCCTTCACTACATCCATAAACCTCCTCTTTGGTCTTCCTCTTGGCCTCCTGCCTGGCAGCTCTAACCTCAGCATCCTTTTACCGATATTAATCATCAAATTAAAAGAAATAAACATTTGAAATATATCAGTCTTCTTCTTTTCCTTTCAGCTGTTCCCTTCAGGGGTCGCCACAGCGAATCATCTGCCTCCATCTAGCCCTATCCCCTGCATCCTCTTCTCTCAGACCGACTACCTTCATGTCCTCCTTCACTACATCCATAAACCTCCTCTTTGGTCTTCCTCTCGGCCTCCTGCCTGGCAGCTCTAACCTCAGCATCCTTTTACCGATATATTCACTCTCCCTCCTCTGAACATGTCCAAACCATCTCAACCTGGCCTCTCTAACTTTGTCTCCAAAACATCTCACATGTGCTGTCCCTCTGACGTACTCATTCCTGATCCTATCCATCCTCGTCACTCCCAAAGAGAACCTCAACATCTTCTACTTAAAATCCTGCACCTTCTTTACCTCTTCTCCCTGTAACCTCACTGTTCCACTTGGATCCCTCTCATTCACACACATGTATTCTGTCTTGCTGCGACTAACCTTCATTCCTCTTCTCTCCAGAGCAAACCTCCACCTCTCTAGACTTTCCTCCACCTGCTCCCTGCTCTCACTACAGATCACAATATCATCCGCAAACATCATAGTCCATGGAGATTCCTGTCTGACCTCATCTGTCAGCCTGTCCATCACCACCGCAAACAAGAAGGGGCTCAGAGTCGATCCTTGATGCAGTCCCACCTTCACCGTGAACTCCTCTGTCACACCTACCGCACACCTTACCACTGTCCTACTGCTCTCATACATATCCTGCACCACTCTAACATACTTCTCTGCCACTCCAGACCTCCTCATACAATACCACAGTTCCTCTCTTGGCACCCTGTCATACGCTTTCTCTAAATCTACAAAGACAAAATGCAGCTCTTTCTGACCCTCTCTGTACTTCTCCATCAACCTTCTCAAAGCAAATATCGCATCTGTAGTGCTCTTTCTTGGCATGAAACCATACTGCTGCTCACAAATGCTCACTTCTCCCCTTAGCCTGGCTTCCACTACTCTTTCCCACAACTTCATTGTATGGCTCATCAGCTTAATACCTCTGTAGTTTACACAACTCTGCACATCTCCCTTGTTCTTAAAAATCGGCACCAAAACATTTCTCCTCCGTTCCTCAGGCATCCTCTCACTCTCTAAGACCTCGTTGAACAACCTAGTTAAAAACTCTACTGCCATCTCTCCTAGACACTTCCATACCTCCACTGGTATGTCATCCGGACCAACCGCCTTTCCTCTCTTCCTCCTCTTCAAAGCTCTCCTAACTTCACCCTTGCTAATCCTTTCTACTTCCTGCTCAACAATATTTGCCTCTACTACTCTTCTCTCCCTGCCATTTTCCTCATTCATCAGTTCCTCAAAGTACTCCTTCCATCTTTCCCTCACCCTCCTGTCACCTGTTAACACATTTCCATCTCTATCTTTAATCACTCTAATCTGCTGCACATCCTTTCCATCTCTATCCCTCTGCCTCACCAACCGATACAAATCCCTCTCACCTTCCTTACTATCTAACCTTGCATACATGTCCTCATAAGCTTTCTGTTTGGCCTTTGCCACCTCTATCTTAACCTCACGCTGCATCTCCCTATATTCCTGTCTACTTTCCTCCGTCCTCTCACTGTCCCACTTCTTCCTAGCTAACCTCTTCCTCTGGATACTCTCCTGAACTTCCTCATTCCACCACCAAGTCTCCTTGTCGTCTTTCCTCCTTCTAGATGATACACCAAGCACCTTTCTACCTGTCTCCCTGATCACTTTGGCTGTAGTAGTCCAGTCCTCTGGAAGCACCTCCTGACCACCTAAAGCCTGTCTCAACTCCTCCCTGAAAACAACACAGCACTCTTCCTTTTCCAACTTCCACCACTTTGTCTTCTGCTCTGCCTTTGCTCTCTTCATCTTCCTCACCACCAGAGTCATCTTACTCACCACCATCCTATGCTGTCTAGCTACACTCTCTCCTACCACTACTTTGCAATCGCTAATCTCAATCAGATTACAGCGTCTACATAAAATATAGTCCACCTGTGTGCTCCTGCCACCACTCTTATATGTCACCCTGTGTTCCTGCCTCTTCTGAAAGTACGTGTTCACCACAGCCATCTCCATACTTTTAGCAAAGTCTACCAACCTCTGTCCTTCTGGGTTCCTTTCCTGAAGACCAAACCTGCCCATCACTTCCTCATCCCCAGTGTTCCCTTCACCAACATGTCCATTAAAGTCTGCCCCTATCACCATTCTCTCACCTCTGGGAACACTCTGCATCACTTCCTCAAACTCCAGAATCTGTCTTTCTCCTCTTGCTCACAACCTACTTGTGGAGCATAAGCACTGACAACATTCAACATCACTCCCTTCAATTTCCAGCTTCAGACTCATCAACCTATCTGACACTCTCTTTACCTCCAGAACATTCTTCACAAACACCTCCTTCAGGATCACTCCTACTCCATTTCTCTTCCTGTCCGCACCATGATAAAACAGTTTAAACCCTGCTCCAATGCTTCTAGCCTGGCTCCCTTTCCACCTGGTCTCCTGGACACACAGAATGTCGACTTTCCTCCTCTGCATCATATCTACCAGCTCTCTGCCTTTACCTGTCAACGTACCAACATTCAAAGTCTCTACTTTCATTCCGAAACTCCTGCCTTCCCTCTTCTCTCTCTGCCTACGGACACGCCTTCCTCCTCTAACACACCTTCCTCCTCTCCTTCTTCGACCAACAGTAGCCCAATTTCCACCAGTGCCCTGTAGGTCAACGGCACCGATGGCGGTCATTGTTAACCCGGGCCCCGACCGATCTGGTATGGAAGTCATGTTAGTGATTCGCATATTGAATTTGGCAAATATTTTATGTCGGATGCCCTTCCTGACACAACCCTCTCTATTTATCCGGGCTTGGGACCGGCACAAAAAGTACACTGGCTTGTGACCTCCTGTGGCTAGATTCTACTAGTACTTGTATAAATACTATATTCAGATACTAGTATTTATTCATTAGATACTACATCTCTATGGAGATCTGTCATTTAGATATCAACTTTTCAGGTCTGACTAGTATGTATTCCAATAGTTACTAGTTCTCAATAATTAGTTGCTAGTAGTTATTCATTGGGTACTGATACCTATCCATTAGGTACTAGTACTTACAGTATTTTTTAGATACTAGAGCCTGATAAAGATACTAGTGCTTAATGAATATTAAGTACTAGTACCTATTTAATATATGCTAGTACTTAATCATTAGATACTAGTACCAATTAAATAGATACTAGTACTTAATTATTCAATACTAGAACCTATTGTTTCAATACCAGTACTTATTTATCAAATGCTGGTATTTATTGATTAGCTATTAGTATTTATTCAACTGATACTAGTACTTATTTGTTAGATACTAGTGCTTTTTGTGACTAGTAACATATTTTATTTTACTAGTAAGATTTTTAATCAAATTCTACCAATCATTCATAAATTAGTAGCTGATTTCAAAAACAGAATAAGTACCTCTGCTTGCTCATTTGGAGATATCTTCAACCTCAAAAGGAATTGGTAAGAATGTGTTTGGAGATATCTTGATTCAAACACATTATTTCACAAACATGAGTACACCTCAGCCATCCAATCAGAGCTTACATATACTAATGCAACATATTGGGTACTGAAGACATCACTTCCACTATTCTTGTCACCATAAATGAGACATAAGGTGTGCTCAACCTCATGTGGCGCTTTGCAGACCGATCGGCGAGATTAGCCGCTTTATTGCGGTCGAGGGAGGAGTTGAAAAAGGAGCAGTCAAGTCGGACACCGGCTGCTTGCCGTAGTGACGTTGGTGCTGTGTTTCCTTTTCAAAACGTGAATTAAGTGGATTAGATAGTGGATTTGTCCCCAATAAACAAACATTTTGATTAAAAAGTAGCAACCATAAACACTTCATAGTATGTTATGTGCTGCTTAACACTGTGTTTCTAAAATCATTAAAAAATCATTCTAAAAATATTATTAAATTACCTACGGAGTTGAATCAGTATTCGTTTAATTTTTATTTTATTAAACGAAACAAAATGATGCACCCCCCCATCCCCACAATGGTTAGGGTGAGGATTAGGTGTGGGGGGGTTAAAATTAGCCAATCGGACAGCTGTGTTATTGAAGGGGGTGCATAATCTGGCAGGGGTTCATTTCTTGGCAGGACACCGGTTCAAATCAGACATAATTTCTAACCGGTATGCATTGCTTCAAATCAGCCTCCGATCAGTCTGCGCAGCGCCGCATGAAGTCCAACACACCTATATATTATTTGTTGTGATCCTTATTTATTACCTCTAACTGTGTTTTACACATAATCCATCACCATACACCAGAGAGAGAAGCATGCATATCAATGCGGAATGCATATCAAAAATGACGTTGCAAGATGGGTGAACGACACCAATGTTTGGTGTCTGGAGACAAAACACCTATTTGTGAAAACAGGACAGGTAAATCCAACGATTATCAAACGTGTTATTTTGGTATAATTGTTGTCATGCTAGCTAACGTTAGCGAATTATCAGCTAAACGACTAACATGCCGGTTATTTAACGTTAGTAAGTTAACTGTTACTCTAGATCAGTGGTTCTCAATCAGAGGGGCGCAGATGTACTGCAGGTGGGGCACAACAGTTCCCACGAAACCCCAACCTTTGGAAAACAATCGCGCGGAGGAACGCGATTGCAAATTGACGGAGGGCAAATGTTCTGTCTGAAGCTGTGCGAATGAGCAGCCGCGCAAACTCATTGTAGGTCCTGTGCAGTGCAATTTTAGGCTGAGCACATCTTAATATCTACTGTACAAAGTAGGCAAACGTCAACTCAGGAAGCAGCAGCAATTACATCTACATCATTTTAAGAAACAGGTATATCATATAAGTATGTTTGTCATTCATTTCTGTGATGGTTTCTTTTGTTTTTATCAGCAGGGTTGTTACATTTATAATCTGATCTCTTGAGATCAATCTGGCATACAGGCTACATGATTTTTTTTGCTTCTTTATATATATTTTATATATAGCCAGCCAGTTCTTTAACTGGGTTTACAGGGGGGCGCGACCATGAGAAGGTTGAACCACTGCTCTAGATCGAAGCTAACTAATGTTAGACTTAGGCCCAATCCCAATTCTACCCCTTACCCCTACACTTTCCCCTACCCCTCCGTTTGGCGCGTTCACGTGAAGGGGTAGTGGTGTCTCAATTCTCTTTTGGTTGGAGGGCTAGGGGTAAGGGGAAGGGCCAGATAGCCCTTCAAACGAAGATTTTTCGGGACCTCACTTCAAACGAAGGGCTAAGAGAAATTTCCAACATGGCCGCTCACTCGAGCAAGCAGACCCATAAATGTAAGTAATTTTTGCCATTAATAAGGATTTTTATGACAATTTTTCCTTTTATGTATGTTACATTCAATCTTGTGTTAGTATTTACGGTGATGTTCTTTTAACGTTTGCAAAAAAATCGCTAAAGTTTGCTAGCGGACAGCACTGATTGCACGATACTAGAAAATATATTTTTATGTCATATACCCGGTGCATCGGCACATGTCCTCTGACGTGACGAGCTAGCAACGACGTATATGATGACGTATAACAGTGTAGTAGTGGTGTCCCATTTCTTAGCGGAAAATTTGTAGCCCTTCCCCTTGCCACTTTGTTTCAAGAGGCAAGGGGAAGGGGCGAGGGGTAGGCGAAGGGGTAGAAAATAGAATTGGGATTGGGCCTTAATGTCAGGTGTGTTGAATTGTTTTAGAACCATGTGCGACATTTCATATTGATTGGGCTTACATTCAACTCATATGCACATTCATGAGAATACATCTAAACAAAATGCAAATCAGTGCGCTTNGGCTGGTAATTTAGCACGCTAAATAAAAAAGTGATAAGTTGACACAATTAATGATACACTTTCAATACAACATTTCTTAATCGGGCAAAATTATATAAATATGGAAAATTGTAATCGTAACTAGGGCTGCACGATAATTTATCGCGATACCACTAAATCCTATTGTAATCGAGCATTGCGATATGCAATGTGTCGATATTTTTTTTAATGCGTAGCTTGCCCGTGAAGCACGGCTCTGGGATCAGTAGGAAATGCTGCTCGATCTAAAAGCAGTGCGAGTTTGAGTCGCTTACAATGTCGCATTTGAAAAAGCAACACCCGTCAAACATGATCATTATAAATATACTTTATTATCATAAAAATACCTGATGAGGCTTGAGTAACAGTGTTAAAAATATGTCCATAGGCATTTCCTAGATTCTAGAACGTGCTATGGTCTTCTTCTGCAGTGCGTATTTGGAGTTTCCGCACGAGAGCGCCCTCTGGCTTTCAGATGCAGCAGCATTTTCCCGTATTTCACTCAAAAGCTGTGCATAAATCACGTGATATTTATCGTCGGTTTATCGTGACAGCCCTAATCGTAACAATTGAACCCGGATCATCATGTTCAAAAGTGTGATCTTAAAGTGAAAATTGTGTCATTCTTTACTCGCCTAACTGTCATTTCGAACCTGTATGACTTTCTTTCCTTTGCAGAACACAGAAGATATTTTGAAAAATGTTGGTGAGCGAACAACGGCGGTACGCATTGACTTGCATTGGTTTTGTGTCTATACAATAGAATCGAATGGGTGTGGCCGTTGTTCGGTTAGCAACATTCTTCAAAATATCTTCTTTTTTGAAATGCCTTTGAATTGCCTTCTTGTGCATTTCTCCCACATTTCTATTGAAATATGTCATTAATTTGATTAATCGTCATGTCATGTAATTGAGTTAATTAGACTTTTTACACAATGTTCGTCTTCCACACATTTCCTTAGAATTACACAGTATTTCGTGCTATACTGTTGATTAGAGATGCAAATGAATAAAACAAGATTTTAATTTGCACTCGGGAATTTGCTAACACGATCTTTTCAGCTTCTATAACACACACAGACTCGTCTCGCAGACGTATATAACAGGGTGTTTGTGCGTGTGGGTGGCGTCCTACACACCAATGACTCTTTTTAATGGTCGTGGCTGCAAAATTTGTGAGTCTCTAAAGAGCCGTTTTAAGGATTACAAAGGTTCTCCAAGGTCTCTGAACTGAAAAGAGTTTAGTTTGTGGGGTGCGCCGAGATCGACATCGGGAGATGCGATATTTACCAGAGTTGTGGAGGGCAAAAGTAATCATCGCTAGCATCAGGATTCTTAATGCAGGTTGTACGTCTTTTTTATGACCGTGCAACGGGGTTGTGTTACGACAACAGGAAATGAACAGGCATTGATGTTCTCAATAAAAGGATTTCTGTGCTGTGTAGGTGGTTTTGAAACCGTACTCGGAATCGCATCTGGTCGGAGGTGAATAGCGTGACGACACCCTTAATGAAGTGTAAATCTGAGATATAAACTCTTTTACTAAACTAACTGTGACATAGGTGTTGTTCTGGAAACTGTTTCGAAGTGTAGCGGGTATGTTCTTTTAGCCTAATTGTTAGGCAGCATAGCACATACTTATTGTAAAGACGACAATCCCAGAATGCATTGCAAATAGCTATGTAAAAACGTTCATCTGACAGTCAAGAGAAAAGTTGATCATATTTCAATGCTTAGGCCTATACATTCTGTTTTACAACATTTGTGTATGACGTGTTTTTAAATGTTTGTTAGAGAACAAGATTAACATGGTAATGAAAGAGGAATCATGTATAGAACTTTGCATGAATTTCATAATTAAGAAGTAATTTTTTTGTTTTCCAGAACATCTTTTTTAATATTCTTAAATCAAGAAAAACTTGAAAAATGAAAATGATCTTGTGTTCTGAAAAACATATAAAATAATCTTGAATTAAAAAGAGGTCAAACATAATTTAAGTTTATTTTTCTTTTCTTTTAAGTTCATTATTTTTGTATTTTCTATAATATAAAATATATTTGATAAAACTTACAATTTTACATTATATATTTTTTAAAGCATATCTTTAAAGCATAAACTCACTTAATTTTTATCATTTTTTCAGAAATATTATTTTGCTTCTGAAGTAAATTAAATAAACTAAAACTAAAAATTGAATTGAAGAATTTTAACAAATTTACAGACTGGAAAGTAAGACGAAAAGGCTAAGAAATATCTTTTGGGAGTGCACTCGAGATATTTACGCATAGTGTATTTTTTATAAATGCTGATATGTATGTGAAAAATTGCGTATGCATATTCCATTGGCCATATTGCGTGTACGCAACATTAATACATCAGGCCTGATCTAAACATTAAAGCAAACAGGCTTTTTGGTTCACTTAAAAATGATGATGAAATGCACTTATGTTATTGTTCTGCCAAGGTGTTCGTTTGGTGAGGTTTGTCTTGTTCTTCCATGCCCCTGAGGTTCGTCCACAAGGGAGAATCAACCCAACCCAACCTTTGAGACTACATGTTGAAGTGAACGTTGATTTTCAGAAACAGCGTTTAATGCTGAATCAGGAAACATTAGACCATCTGTGTGCACATATTCATGATCAGCATGTCTTTATTTGCACTTCCTTAGATGAAATAATAAAAAAGCAAAGAATAAGAGTGTCGGGTGTGGCTTTAATGGGTGCCTTGTCTTTTAGTCTCTCTGATGTGATGCAGAGCAAATTGTCACACATATGAATCAATGCTGTGATTTCAGATGGTTGGTACGCCCGGAAGTGTGAACTCTCGCAGGATCTGAGAGTGGAAAAGCTGGTTGGGACGCAGGCAGAGCCTTGTAACTCACTGCTCAGCTGTTTAGGTGCATGTGAGGTTTAAGACGATTCATGAATAACTTACGATGGTGATGTAACCTTTGCAATGGAGTCCAAGTCCCTATGCTCTGCGCACGAGCGCAACTCTGCGTTAAAAGCCTTTGAAGTTGCACTCGTAGGGGTTCAAAGCAAAAGAGATAGAATGCGAAAGTGCCGTTTCGCACCGTTACGCAAACGCGCGCCAATGGCGTCTTCTCAGAGTTACAAATAATCCAATGATCCTTGGGATACTGCATTAGTTTTATGAGCCTTTAATGTAATAATGCACGCAATGAACACTTTGGAAATGGAATATTATCTCTGCGATGTAGAAAATGTCTTTGTAAAACACTCTTTCATCCCTGTGCTCAATGAACAATGTTGAGTAAATACCCAATTCGCTCGTGTTTTAGAGCCACATTCCACTCACAAAAGAAAATTACGCATTAGAATGTTTAGTCAATACTGTGAGGTATAATAGTTTATTGATTTGGTTGCTCTGAACATTTTTTTTTATAAGTAACCACTCTTGTTTCTCTCTCTCTGTGCAGGTAACCGGTAGGATGGTAGCAGGGGAAGTGAGTGGGCACAGCTTCCTGGTGGCATGCTGGCAGCCCATTCTGATCTTGATGCTGGGCACGGTGCTGTCCGGCTCCGCCACAGGCTGCCCGTCACGCTGCGAGTGCAACGCTCAGGAGCGCGCCGTCATGTGCCACCGCAAGAAGCTGATATCCGTTCCAGAGGGGATCCCGCTAGAAACCAGACACCTAGACCTTAGCAAGAATCGGATGAAAACCATCAACCCGGACGAGTTTTCCGCCTTCCCGAACCTGGAAGTGTTGGAGCTCAATGAAAACACCATCTCGTCCATCGAGCCGGGCGCTTTTAACAACCTCTATGGCCTGCGGGCTCTGGGACTTCGCAGTAATAAACTAAAGCTCATTCAGCTGGGAGTGTTCACAGGGATCAGTAACCTAACAAATCTGGATATCAGTGAAAATAAGATCGTCATTCTGCTGGACTACATGTTCCAGGACCTGTATAACCTGCGTTCTCTGGAGGTGGGGGATAATGATCTCGTCTTCATATCCCATCGGGCATTTCACGGCCTCAGCAGCCTCGAGCAGCTCACGTTAGAAAAGTGCAACCTGACCTCTGTCCCGACGGAGGCGTTTACGCACCTCCACAGCTTGGTCACGTTGCGTTTACGGAACCTCAATATCAACAGTATCAGAGACTACAGTTTCAAACGGCTGTACCGCCTCAAGGTGTTGGAGATCGCCAACTGGCCCTACCTGGACACCATGACCACCAACTGCTTGTACGGATTGAACCTCACGTCCCTGACGATCACTAACGCGAACCTGACGGCGATTCCGTACTTGGCTTTGCGGCATCTGGTGTATCTTCGGTTCCTCAACATGTCCTACAATCCCATCCAGATTATTGAAGGGAACCGGCTTCATGACCTTCTCCGGTTGCAGGAGTTCCACCTGGTGGGTGGTCGGCTGATGATGATAGAGACCTACTCCTTCAGAGGCCTCAACTACCTCAAAATCCTCAATGTGTCCAGCAACTCACTGACCACCCTGGAGGAGTCGGTATTCCATTCGGTGGGCAACCTGGAGACCCTCGCACTGCATGATAACCCGCTGGCTTGCGATTGTCGTCTGCTCTGGGTTTTCCGACGCCGGTGGAGGCTCAATTTCAACCGTCAGCAGCCCACCTGCGCGTCGCCGGAGTTCGTTCAAGGTAAAGAGTTTAAAGACTTCCCTGATGTCCTTCAGCCCAATTATTTTACTTGTCGCAAGTCAAGGATTCGAGACCGCAAGCAGCAGAGAAAGTTAATCGATGAGGGCACCACTGTCCACTTCGTGTGCCAGGCGGACGGAGACCCGACACCCGTTATCATGTGGTTGTCCCCACAGAAACAGTTCATCACCACCAAAACGATAGGACGGCTGACGGTTTTCCCAGACGGGACCCTGGAAGTGCGCTACGCTCAGATTCAAGACAACGGCACGTACGTGTGCATCGCTAGCAATGCGGGTGGAAACGACACGGCTTTGGCCCACCTCCACGTTCATAGTTACTCCCCAGACTGGCCTAGTCAACCCAACAAAACCTTGGCATTCATCTCCAACCAACCAAACGACAACGGAGCCAATGGAACGAAAGCGATGGTCCCGTTTCCGTTTGATATAAAGACGCTTATCATCGCCACCACCATGGGTTTCATCTCCTTCCTGGGCGTGGTTCTGTTCTGCCTAGTTTTGCTTTTTCTGTGGAGCAGAGGCAAAGGGAACAGCAAACACAACATTGAGATCGAGTACGTGCCGCGCAAGTCGGACGCTGGGATGAGCAGCAGCGGTGCAGACGCCCCTCGGAAATTTAACATGAAGATGATATAACCGAGCCCGGGAGCTCAAAAGACCCTTTTAACGACAGACTCATAAAGACAAAAACGAAATTCCCTGCCTGAACGACCTCCCCAAAGAGGAGACGTGTTTTTTCCTCTCTTAACTTTAAAGACGGATGTAAGGCACATGGGTTGCGCTTTTTGTTCGGCGGTGGACTTGAGAGGGGAGGAAAATTCTCCTCGCGCGCGATGGCCGCTTTAATTCAGCCTACGGGACCAATATCTTCTCGAAGGATATGTTTTAAAACATTGTTCCTGTGGATTTCTATATGGGCGAAAATATGAAACAAAATCTTTTGTGTCGACCTCCAGAATGGAAAGGCAGAGCATCCTTCTAACTGTGTTCCTGCTGCCTGCATCCTTTTTGTTTGTTTGTTATTTGTTTAACCCATCCGTTTTTTGTTTTTTACTAAAATCAATAGTTTTGACAGAGTAGAAAAATCAGGGGTGAAATTCACATTAACAAAACTAACAGTTGCCCAAATACGTCTTATTTTGTGAAAAATAATAGATATGTTTTGTCTGTTGAATGCCATTCCAGCCATATAGTTCTAGAAATGCTTTTACTCTTCCTTTCTTTCTTTTGTATCTGTACTCTGGTTTTAATTTTTCTTTGGCATCCGTGTTGTAGATGTATTTGTTGGCTAAATCAAGAAAATTTATTAGAGGAGCAACGAAGCATCTGTAGTGACACCTGGATGAACAAGCACAGGTTGTTTAATGTTGGATTAAACAAAAGGAAAGGAAGCGAAAACGGCACAAATTTAATTTTTGTGTTTTGTTCAGAACAGCCCACAGCGAGCCTTGTGCCTGATCACGTTTGACCCCGACAATGCGTCGCCAGGTAGAACCCATCAATTCTTCTGTTAAACCTTTGAAAGCCCCAAAAGGAATGCTGAAGATGTGTAGCTGGGCTCGAGAGTGCGAGTCTCTGACAGACTCAATCATTTCATGAAAAGAGGAGAGTGTTAATGTGTTTGACAGCCCTCAATGACCCCCAGCGGCCGCCGCTGCTGGATCTCACACCTGTCTGTGGTGCTTAGATCTGTCTCGCTGTTTTTAGATCTGTCTGATGGCTCTTACACTTGTCTCGTGGTCTCAGATCTGTCGTTTGGGTCTTATGCTTGTCTTATGGTCTCAGACCCGTCTCGTGGTCTCAGATCTCCTCGTTGGTGCCCAAAGAAACGCTCGTTCTCATTATCGCATTATTTCAAAGTTCTCCAGCACTTCTAAGGAGGCAAATGGTGCTGATTTATGATGACAGATGAAAGCTGGCACACTCAGGGTGAATTCACTAAGAATGAGTTGCAGTCATTTCTAGCAGTTTTTATGTGCACAGACTATCGCTTTATCTGGCATACTTAGACATGTGGACACTTCCATACAGGCTCCAGGGCTGCGCACTGCAAAAAAAAAAATGTTTCATGTTTTCTAGGAAAAATATCGAAACATTCTCATATTCATGTTTGAAACAGGCAAAAAAAGATGAGATTTTGTACTAGAAAAATGCCAAAATGCAAAAAAAAGCATTTTGCAGTGCATGCACATTGAAGTTTTTGGGAGTGACAACTGCATTTAAATATGGAGGTAAATCCCTTAAATCAATATTTTGTGTGTATGCACTTATGCATTAAAATGTGGGGGGGGGGTTGTGAAATGTGAAATAAATATGGTTGCCACTACTCATTTTTGGGTGTGAATATGTCGACTATGACCAGAATAAGCAGAATACGTTACATTGGCTTGGTTCGGGAAAAATATGAACAGCATTATGAAATTACACCGTTATCTGTTGGTTTTTGAAGTAATCAACTAATTCAGTTGTTTTTCTTTTTTGCAATTTATTCTATTTTAATATTCAAGTTTCAGAAAAAAGACGGCGTGTACAAAAGGCCTGAACTGGATGCAATGAGACCTGTTTCCCGATTTCTGCATGTGACAAATTGGCATAAAACCTATTAAAAGTGAATGTGGTTGTCACTTCTGAAAAAAAATCATTTATTTGAATTCAGCACACAGAAGAAAGATTTAAATTCTGTCATTAGTTACTCTCTAGTTGTTCCAAATCTGTATGAATGTCTTTGTTCTGATGAACACAGAGAAAGATATTTGGACAAATGCTTGTAACCAAACAGTTCTTGGACCCCATTGACTACCGTAGTAGGAAAAACTACAATGGTCGTCAAAAGTGCCCCAGAACTGTTAGATTGCCGACATTCTTCAAAATATCTTCTTTTGTGTTTAACAGAACAAAAAATGATCAAGTCATTTTTCCTAACATGGGAGTCAATGGGGTCCAAGAACTGTTTGGTCATGAGCATTCTTCCAAATATCTTTCTCTGTGTTCATCAGAACAAAGACATTCATACAGATTTGGAACAACTGGAAGGTGAGTAAATGACAGAATTGTCCTATTCCTTTAAAAAAATAAAACTTTAAATAAATACAATTTTATTTGAAAAGCTTACATAAATATGCATTGAACAACATTGTGCGAACTGGTTTGCAGGTGGTTAGTGTAAGACGCAGGTTGAAATGTTACTGAAACGTCGCTGTTTAGTGAATTCACCCTGCTGTATTTCATGTGTAGCTAATCTGGCCCATAAGAAGCAGGTGATATCTTTGGGACACTGAGCTGTATTTGTGCACTTGATTTTTTTAGATCAGTTTCACCGCACTAAGCAGTTTGTACCATTGACTGACGCTGCGGATTGAGAACTGCACAGATGGTTCAACCCTTACGGATCCACTTTTAGAGCTAATCTGTAACACATCCACACACGCTCCTGAATCTCTCCGATCCTCTGCCTCTGTGCTCTACCTGCTGTTTCTATTCCATTATGTCAACAAAAAACATCTTTATCTGACCTTTGCCCTTTCCAACATTCAGCCCAGGATGATAATGTGCATTAATGTGGTCCATAATATTCTTTTATACTGGAAAATTGTCTAAAAAGGTGAAAAAAATCTAGTATGGAAAATGTTTAAATTGTTCTGTGCAATAAAGGTAATATGCATTTTCTTTTCGTTTTTTTAATTAACACAATTTTATTGATGTTGAATTGTTGAAAATATGGTATGTTGTATTAAACGATCTATGGACATTTTTTTACCAAAAGAAATGTGCCGTGTTTATTTTGCTGTGTGAAAGTATAAAATTATGATGGAAGACCAGGTAAATTACAATTATTTTTATAACTTAAAAACTTAAGGAAAAAAGTTAAATGTTGCATTAAAGCTTCTGCCATCATTTACTTACATTACTTTCTTTTTTCTTAAAGTTGACAAGCCAACTGTTTACAAAGGTCCTTTATAATGAATATGAAGGGGACCGGGGCCTGTCAAGGGCTATATATAAGGCTTAAAACTAAGAGCATCTTAAAGGCATCTTGAAGTCTATCACGTGACTAGCTTTGAGAGGAACGGATGAAATTTGAGTCATTATTCACAGTCAGGAGGCATTCGTTCTCACATCTTTGACCTGCGAATAATGACTTAAATTTCAGTCTTGTGTCTCACACAGAGAAATATCGGGTGACTTTAGAATATACACTCACCTAAAGGATTATTAGGAACACCTGTTCAATTTCTCATTAATGCAATTATCTAATCAACCAATCACATGGCAGTTGCTTCAATGCATTTAGGGGTGTGGTCCTGGTCAAGACAATCTCCTGAACTCCAAACTGAATGTCAGAATGGGAAAGAAAGGTGATTTAAGCAATTTTGAGCGTGGCATGGTTGTTGGTGCCAGACGGGCCGGTCTGAGTATTTCACAATCTGCTCAGTTACTGGGATTTTCACGCACAACCATTTCTAGGGTTTACAAAGAATGGTGTGAAAAGGGAAAAACATCCAGTATGCGGCAGTCCTGTGGGCGAAAATGCCTTGTTGATGCTAGAGGTCAGAGGAGAATGGGCCGACTGATTCAAGCTGATAGAAGAGCAACTTTGACTGAAATAACCACTCGTTACAACCGAGGTATGCAGCAAAGCATTTGTGAAGCCACAACACGCACAACCTTGAGGCAGATGGGCTACAACAGCAGAAGACCCCACCGGGTACCACTCATCTCCACTACAAATAGGAAAAAGAGGCTACAATTTGCACGAGCTCACCAAAATTGGACAGTTGAAGACTGGAAAAATGTTGCCTGGTCTGATGAGTCTCGATTTCTGTTGAGACATTCAAATGGTAGAGTCAGAATTTGGCGTAAACAGAATGAGAACATGGATCCATCATGCCTTGTTACCACTGTGCAGGCTGGTGGTGGTGGTGTAATGGTGTGGGGGATGTTTTCTTGGCACACTTTAGGCCCCTTAGTGCCAATTGGGCATCGTTTAAATGCCACGGCCTACCTGAGCATTGTTTCTGACCATGTCCATCCCTTTATGACCACCATGTACCCATCCTCTAATGGCTACTTCCAGCAGGATAATGCACCATGTCACAAAGCTCGAATCATTTCAAATTGGTTTCTTGAACATGACAATGAGTTCACTGTACTAGAATGGCCCCCACAGTCACCAGATCTCAACCCGATAGAACATCTTTGGGATGTGGTGGAACGGGAGCTTCGTGCCCTGGATGTGCATCCCACAAATCTCCATCAACTGCAAGATGCTATCCTATCAATATGGGCCAACATTTCTAAAGAATGCTTTCAGCACCTTGTTGAATCAATGCCACGTAGAATTAAGGCAGTTCTGAAGGCGAAAGGGGGTCAAACACCGTATTAGTATGGTGTTCCTAATAATCCTTTAGGTGAGTGTATACTTCTAATAATGCATTGTACGGGTCATGGCCATTGCCATTCATGAGAGATTGACAGCGCCAGTTGTAATTCACCTTCATTGTGAATGTTTCAGCTTTTGAACTCCGCAGACAAAAGATGGCAGAATTTTCTTTATGAACTCTGATAGTTAGTTTCAGTGGAATGTGAAGTTATAAGATCTGTGTGCTTTTGTCTGGCAATTTATTAACCATGGGACAGATGACATCTTGACTACTTTAAGGTGTCTTGGTTTTCAGAGATTAGTTGCTTGGAGTATTTTTTTTAAAGTTTTTAGAGCTTTGAGAGTGTACATTTAACTGTAGATAATACTGTCATCACTTAAAGACAGTGAAAGAGAGATCAGCGGCGGAGAAAATTATGGTTTTCTTTGGAGATACATAATCACCCGGAACTTCCCGGAATGAGGCATTCAGTCTAATTTATCAAATGAAAAGAAAATAACTGTTTTCAGTGTCATTCATTGGAGACTGACAAACAGAGAGATCCCGGAATCTCTTTTTCATGTTGTTTACATTTGTGATTTACTATGACAGACGCGTTTCATGATTCCGCTATAGAACCGAAGATTAAGATGTAATTATCCATTTGAAAGGCTCCCATCTGCATTCATGTAACATTGGTATTAACCACTTTAAAACGTTTAACTTGTTTTTTAAAGATTTTGTGTTGTGAACACAAGAAAATCAGGATTTAGGGATGCCCTCTTGACAGGGAGGATAGTTTCAGATAATGTAGAAAAACATATTTTTTCAGTAACACATTTAGTTTTTAAAGTTTTTAAACCCACCACCTATCAGTACTGTACAGTACACCACATTTTGCCCAAATTTGATTTGTACTGGGATTTAATTTTAAACCAGTGAGTTTTTATTAGGGCTGTCAAGCGATTGATCACGATTAATCCCATCCAGAATAAAAATTTGTGTTTACATAATAGCTATATGTCTGTGTAGTGTGTACTGTATTCATTTTGTATTTATAAACACATACACATACATGCATATAAAATTAAAAAATCAATAAACGTTTATATAATTTAAATTATTGGTTAATATAAATACATCTAAATATTTTGTAAATATACATGTACGTATGTGTATGTTTTTGTGTTTATGTTTATACAAAATTAATATGCAGAGTGTACGGAAATATTATGTAAACACAAACTTTTATTCTGGATGCGATTAATCTCAATTAATCTTTTGACGAGCCAATTTTTCATTAGATAAATCAGTGCCGATCACAGAGCATGTCACATTATATTGTGCTATACACAATAAACTAAACTGTCCAAATCAAATCAAATTGGCTTCAAGTCATTTTAATTTACAAAAGGTTGTCGAATAGTGAGTTTGGGCAACTTATAAAAATGTTTGATGAGTTGTACAAGTAATGTACAATATTTTAAAAATTAAAATTCAATTTTATTTATATAGTGCTTTTCACAATTTAGTTTCCAAACAGCTTTACATACATCAGTGTTTATTTTAAAGAGAAATAAATATAAGTAAATAAATGTCGCAAAATAAAAAAATACATGCTAATATTGCCATTTTTCTCAATACTGAAATAAATACTATTTTGAGTTGTTAACCAGAAGTATTACAGTATACATAATATTAACCCATATAAGTAATCATCCTTAAAATCATACTTTCACCTGGGTTATTTAAATATTATAATATGCATAAAAATTTAAATAGTGAGTTGAAATGAATTGTGAAGCCAATTTGTACTTAAAAATTTAGGGCAGAAAGACATTGCTTTTAATTCCATACTTGTTTTCTAAAAAAGTTTTTTAAACATTTTCACTGTTAATGTAGTCTTATAGTCTATTCTAGTACGTCAAGAAAGATGCTAAGAGCCATTTTTGTGGTTCTAGTTCATTCGCCACATTTAAAATGAATGGCTGCATTGCATTACGGGTTATGCAGTGTGCTATAAAAGTGCTGTGTACTGCATACTTGGTAACAGCATGCTGCTATGGAGGACTAAACCTGCAAAAATTATAAATAAATGAATGTATAAATAAATAAATATATAAACGAATAAATGTAATAATATGAAAATAAATACAGGAATGATTGGTTTGATAAAACAAAATAATTCGTTTTAGCTATTATTGATCTTAGCTTTAACTTTTCTTTTCATTTTTTAAATTGATTTATTATTTTTTTGTGTCCATTTTTAATTATTTTTAATTATTATTATTTATTTTTTTTAGATTATTTTATTTATCATTTCCTTTTATTTTTACATTTATTTATTTATACGTTTATTTATTTTTATATTTATTTATTATCGCATGTATTTATTTCCACTTTTATTTATTTATTCTTGAATTTATTCTTACTTTTCTGTGTCTTGTATGATAATTAGATGCGTTGGTCTTGCCTACTATTGGTTCAGCGTAGATTGAAGCGTTTGATCGATTACTCTTGTCTTGTTTTGGACTAACGTCACGTCACTCACTGATCGTTTGCTTCGTGTATAACGTTAAGTAACTATGGCGGGCGCACAATTAGCTAGAGAGTTACAGCATTTAGCCAATGAAGTCGATAACCATGCATCAAATGACTGTGTATCATTTAGATTAGGTGCGCTTATTGATGTTTTATTACAGATTGACGGCGAGATAAATGACAAAGTTCTTCCAAATCTGTGCGAGTCAGAGGATGCTAAGGTGGTGACCAAGTTCCGGTTACAGGTCCTCTGCCAAAGAGGATCATGAACGACCTCAGCAGATTCGTCGATTCTGAAAGCACAAGACGACTTGATATTAAGATGTCTAATAAACACAGACTTTCTTGTTACATGATTTTGACATTCTTGTTAAGATTGCAAATTATTGGTATGATCGCCCGTAACGGCTGAAGCGAGGTGAAAAAATAAAGCGATTTGACACGGGATTCGTACCCATACAATAAAGCGAGGCAGCATGTCACTACGGTAACAATCACACTAAGCTATTTCGCAATGCTAGCTGCTGCGGATCTTTGCAATAATATCAAGATGTCACACAACAATATGCAGCTGGATGAATCAAGGGAATATGCCCGTGTTAACTTGTGACCTCTGTGTTATTTATCTCTTATGGAATGTAGTTTACGAGTACCGTTTAGTAACCACGTCTTTTTAGAAGGAATGGTTTCCATTTGATGGCCCCTGTAGTGAAAGAACGATGCTCATTACTACCGTGTTAACTTGTGACTTAAGTTCACTATGTCTCAATTCATTTACATTATGTTACATCATGTTACATTAAATCTTTACGCTTTTTCTAACCGAAAGGCTGCTTATAACTATCACTTTGACAAAGCGTTAGCTTGCGACTTTGGTTTACAAGCTCATCTGTGTAGTTAAACCTTATTACATTTTGTGCTTTATGATTTTCACCAGTTGAACTGTAACGCCACCATAGCACCCTCTGACTCGCACAGACTTTGAATGTGCTGCAAAGAGGCTAACAACCGAGGGAGAACTTTGTCATTTATCTCGCCGTCAATCTGTAATAAATCATCAATAAATGCATCTAATCTGAATGACACATAGTCATTTGATGCATGGTTATCGACTTCATTGGCTAAATGCTGTAACTCTCTAGCTAATTGTGCGCCCGCCATAGTTACTTAACGTTATACACGAAGCAAACGATCAGTGAGTGACGTGACGTTAGTCCAAAACAAGTCAAGAGTAATCGATCAAACGCTTCAATCTACGCTGAACCAATAGTAGGCAAGACCAACCCATCTAATTATCATACAAGACACAGAAAAGTAAGAATAAATTCAAGAATAAATAAATAAAAGTGGAAATAAATACATGCGATAATAAATAAATATAAAAATAAATAAACGTATAAATAAATAAATGTAAAAATAAAAGGAAATGATAAATAAAATAATCTAAAAATAAATAATAATAATAATTAAAAATAATTTAAAAATGGACACAAAAAATAATAAATCAATTTAAAAAATGAAAAGAAAAGTTAAAGCTAAGATCAATAATAGCTAAAACGAATTATTTTGTTTTATCAAACCATTCATTCCTTTATTTATTTTCATATTATTACATTTATTCGTTTATATATTTATTTATTTATACATTTATTTATTTATAATTTTTGCAGGTTTAGTCCTCCATATGCTGCACGCAGTATGACCTACGTAATGCATGAAAAGTTAGTGTGCCAGCATACTATTTCAAGCCTCTGTCTTTGAGTCATCCTGACAGCACATACTTAGTGCACACGGGGGCATTTTAATGAGACGTTTTGTCATATTCGCACTGAATTTAATTGGGTCGACGTAATAATATGGGTCTAGTGGAGAGTGAGTGTAATTTTAATGTATTAATTGTCTCCTAACGTTTCTGTACCGAAGGCGAATGTGTTGCATAATTATTAAGCGTTTGTAGCTCTACCTCGACTGTGAGCTACACGCTCAGCACTTTAAAATGTCAAACATACTAGAGGAGACGTGTGAACAATGTTTAAAGACCTAAAATAAGCGAACAGCCTCCGGTCAGCGGTGACACGCATGTTAATTATGTTACTATTATGTTAATTTTGTCTGCAGGATAAACAAGCTTCTTTAAAGAGACCAAAGATCTTTATCACTGAAATCATCTTGTCATTTCACGTACAAAAAAAGTGCCATAATGTTCAGGACGTGGCGAGATTAAAGTACTGCGGTTGTACCATCTGATAGCATCACTGTATTATAGTGCTTAGTACAAGTCAGTTTGGGGGACTTTGAGAACATTTTAGACCCATTGAGGAGGGTGTATATGCACAAGCAGCTATAAATGTCACCATTCATTTCTTTAAATGCTCTGAGATACATTTCAGAAGGTTTTACAGAGTATAATAACTCCTGTGAATTGAGGTACAATTTTTTAATAAGAATATTTCTGTTCTCATTCAATTGAACATGCCGCATAATTTACTGTGATACAGATACGTCTGCCGGATTGCTTTGAGACATGAAAGGAATTTAAACTGCACTTTTTGGATCCGTCTCCATTCTGACACCGAGCTCTACAGAGGTTTCATTGTGTAAAGTAATCTGCGATTAATACACAGAGAGACGGAAACCCTCCGAAGGATTGAAAAGCTAACTATTTTAATGGCTTTCTTATGTAACCCGACGGTTTTACAATAGAGGTCGATTTAACCTATTTTAGTTTGTTTACATTATGTCTGCAAATAAACCATTACCTAGAGAAATTTACGACATACAAATCAATATAAGGTAAATATGTCACAATGCAGGTTCATTTATAAAACAAACGTGTGTTCAAGTGTTATTAGTATTTCTTTTCAGCTAAAAAAAACGTATACATTTTTTCTACTTTATGTATACTTAAAATTACATTTAAATGTATTCGACATGTACACTAACTTACAATTGACACGGAGTTCACTTAAAGAAAACATACAAGTATAATAAACTAGGAGTTTACTTCAAAGTGTACTTTCAGAAACTAACAAAAATGTGCTACAAGTAGTAAACTAGTAAACTAGTATAGCATGCTTATAAATGTGTTGTATAGTTGCACTACAAACTAAAAACCTAATTGTAAACTGTTGTCTACTCAATGTTTAGTACTGTTTACTTAGAAGACTATTTAGGTACTGTTAAAGTCATACTTAAAGCATACTTTCATAGACTAGAAAGTAGGACAATTTTGTCCAAAGTTGCATTGAAATAGTACACTACAAGTAGACTTGGTGTTCATTGATATAAGTATACCGTCTGCCAAATGAATAAAAAATGTGAGTATACTTACTGTATAATGTATGCTCAAAAATATACTTGAGCTTTCCTAAAGTGTACTTTACTTGTAGTTCATTGATATTGGTAAACTTGCTACATAAAGTATGCAAAAAATATATTTGCGCTTTACTTAAGTGTATTTTAATTGTAGTTAATTGATATTAGTATTCTTGCTATATAAAGTATGCTCAAATATACTCATGCTTTACTTAAGTGTACTTGTAGTTCATTGGTATTAGTATACTTGCTATATAAAGTATGCTCAAATATACTCATGCTTTACTTAAGTGTACTTGTAGTTCATTGGTATTAGTATACTTGCTATATAAAGTATGCTCAAATATACTCGTGCTTTACTTAAGTGTACTTGTAGTTCATTGATCAAAAATATACTTGAACTTTACTTAAGTGTACTTTATTTGTAGTTCGTTGATATTAGTATTTTACTATATAAAATATGCTCAAAAATAAACTAAATAATTACTGAAGTCTACTTGAGTGTACTTACTTTTGTAAGGGTTATTATAAGAGATACTGTTTACTGTAGGCACTTTTACACACTAAACCTGCTTAATTGCTGTAAAATTGTAAATATGACCTTTGAAGACACTAAAAAAGCTGCATAGATTCAACCCACAGTTGGGAAAAAGATGATCAATCCCAACCATTGATTTAAATTAACCTAGAAAACATCCATATTTGACCCAAAACCACCTAGCATTTTTACAGTAAAGTTATTCTTCAAAGAGTCTCTATGCAAGTTATTTTTACAAGCTATGCAACGTGACCGTCTGACGCCACCGTAACCGCTGACAGTTGGCTGTGATGTGATAAAAAGCGTGTTCTACGCCAACAAATGTTCATCACGTTACATTAGCCAGTACAGAATTAGACAGTGCTGCTCGCCTACGGCAAAATCCACAGATCTGAGATGCCTTTGAAAAGCGGTTTGCTCAACAGACATGTCTGTATCCAGTAAGGAACGCAGTCACTCAGGTGGGAGATGAGAGGCTAAAACACCTGCGCAGAGAGCAACACCTGCCAAACTAACAAAACTGAACCAAAACACCAAACGCTATTAAACCCGCTGAGAGGTCAGATATTTAAACGATTCCTTCTGTTGTTCAAGTCACGGTTAAAGATGCGTTTTTTGTTTGCCAATGACTCTGAGGTCGCAGTGTTTTGTCTGAAGCGTTTGGTGTCTGAACGCTTCCCTTTGATGTTGAAATGATCATGTTTTCTGTTCAGACACCTGCGCTGGTAGGAACACCGGTCACCTGGAGATGTTTTGTCCCAAAATGAAGTCAAACGTAGTCATGCAGTATCAGAAAACATCAGTTTGTTATCCAGCGCTGTTCAAATGCTACAAGGGGCATTGTGGATTGCCTTTCAAAACTGGAACTGGATTATGATTATCTTGATAAAGTGCTCTATCAATACTGTCAAATCTTCTTTGCGCCTTGACAAAAAGCATTTTCATGGATCAGTTGAGCTGTAAGGGACAAACGTGGCGTTTGGAATCACATTAGTTTCATGCTGTTTATTGTTTGGCGGTGTTTGCTGGCCGTGTCACATTTGGTCTGCACTGTGGGCATCAGGCCGGTGGCTCACGGTCAGACCGATGGAGTTTACACTGGGTCTTCAAACATCATATCAAAACAGAACTGCTGCCAATACTCTGAGTACATACAGCACCACGAAATCCATGATACATCCCATAATTTTGTGAGGAAATGAGCAATATTCATTCATGTTTAAAAAAACATGGGATAATGAGAAGAGACTTTTGAGGTTTTGATTTTCATATTTGGAGTTTTCTCTTTGTTTAGGGTGTCGGAAAGTATTAAAAGTATAATTTATTATATAAAAAAAATGATAAGCATTATAATATATTATGTGCAGTTAAATTTTGCCATATGTCTTAATTGTTAAATATTATATTATATTATATATTATTTTATATATTATTATATTATATATTATATTATGTTAATTATTACTTTATGTAAAAAAATGACTAATTCAGTAACAAATATTTCTAATATTTCTTTTAAATAATGTAAACTTTTTTTGCCTAAATAATTTAATTTTAAATAGTAATCTTTTAAATATTTAATCAGTTTAATTTTCCATCCAGGACCTTGACATCATCATCCAGGAAGTGACATCATATTCTGTGTGCCAAGCATCAGTAAGTAAATTCTGTGATACAATAGTTGGCTTATTTCACTTTAAAACATCCCCATTTTGTAAAGAAAGTGTAACAATTATAGTTCAATTATCAAGTTCAATTAAAAAGTGTCCGGACCTCAGAATATTCTACAAAGCCAGTTGTACTGTTTGTATAGAAATACTTCTATAAATACCAACACAAACATATGTGTTTGTTACATATTTTAAACAGGACTACTGCAGTCCTTTAATAGACCTGTGAATACACCAAGGCATCTCTTCTCACATCAGAGTCCAAATCTCACCACAAACTCCCGTTTCCACGCGGCTGCCAGCCTCAGATAAAGCAGAATATCTATCCGAGTATATACTGTATATCAGATGTCATGCTGCTCATAATCCCAGAGGATCACGGCTCTGGCCCGCGGTAGGGCCTCCGCATTAATGCGCTCTTTTGTTGACTCACTGCAGCCTTTTTTTGGCCAGGCCTCTGTCGCAATACATTAGCTTCACTTTAAGTGCACCGATGTTACGTTTCTGCATGCTTCATCAGTTTGTGTAACTTTAGACTACAGATTAATGTGCCCTAAACCGTGAGCGCTCGGCAGGCACTGCATTCGGATCATGAATGCTCCTGTACAGCTTCATTATTCAGGATTTGGTGGCAGAATTGTCACGGATACAGAGATTATACATGCACTTAATACGGTTTCACCTCAACCGGAGTCTTCGTCAGGGTTTTAGTTCGACATGTAATCAGAATATCCAGTATTTTGTAGAGAAGATTTGCATATGTTACCCTCACGTTTTAATTTGTGAGATGCTTCGGAGTCACTTTCACATGAGGCGCTTCATTCATTTCTGTTATCTACAACACTCAGTTTTGCCTTAAATCGCTGCTTCCCAAACTGGGTCACTTGTTTTTTAAAGACTAAATTAGCATTCAAACCGAGTTCCTGTTTTTCTCACGGTCAGAAACTAATGTATGCATCCTCAAGTGTACAAACAACACAATGCTTGTGTCAACTTAAGAAATACCGTTTAAAAAACTGCAATTTTACAGTTTTTTTTTACAGATTTTTGAAATACCGTCAAATTACAGAAAAAGACTGCAAATATACAAGAAAAACCGGGAAAACATGTATTTTTACATGTTATTTTTACGGTATATTTCTGGTCCCGGAACATTTTCGTTTTTATACAGGATTTTTTTACAGTGTATTTCAATCAAATCAGCCAGTTTGAGGTCAGAAATTTTGCAAATATGGATTTTACAAATAACTCACTATCATAAAGATTAAACACAGATTACGTGTAGAAAATTACTTAAAGGGATAGTTCACCCAAAAGTGAAAATTCGTTCATCTTTTATTCACCTCCATGTTATTCTAAACATGTATGTCTTTCTTTCTTCTTCAAAACACAAAAGAAGATATTTTGAAGAACGTTGGGAACCAAACAACACTGATCCCCATTGACTTCCATTGACACAAACCACTGAGACATTTCTCAAATTATTTTATTTTGTGTTCCACGGAAGAAAGGTTTCACTGAATCCTCCTAAACTACTTTAAAACCTGACCAAAGGGATGTTTTGGTAGCATTAGACAAATGTTGCTATGACAGTGTTTCTATGCGAGACTCCATTGATTTATTCATTGCGTTCATTAAATCCGTCTCCAGACGAAGGACAAGTTTTCTGTGTGTTATTTAGTGACATTGGTAGCGATATTGCATGGGATTATGTTTAGTACCTTCTGTGTTAAATCACTCCAAGGTGAGTCTGAAGCGCAGACATCAATAACCGCTCAACTTTAATCTATTTGCCTGATTCACATTTAGATTATTCTGTTCATTTAAAGTGGTTTAATCTCTTTGTGCCAGTCTCTCTATGAGTAATACTCGTGCTCGCTCATGTTGTTCCTCTCTCTCGGGTATGTGTCAGGCTATTCTTCAGCTGTTCATTAGATTAAATGAGTATTTGCTCATCCAGACGAAGCTCTGTTTTTACACGTGCAGACGCAAGCAAAATGAAATGTCATGGGGTTTGTTGATTCTGTAGGATGTGTGACATTTTTTTTGCTTATTTAGCAGACGTTTGCATGTCCTCACCAACTTGCCGTATATTTTTACATAAGGACGCCTGGGTCTATCGTCCTGGCATTGATTCGTCCCACATAAAGAATTGTACTTTAGTATTTATTATAGACGGTTTCATATTAACAACATAAACAAACGTTACTGCGCATGCGCACTTTTGTGACCCCAACTGAACTTGCGGTACACATTCACAAACAATAAAGTGCCTGAAGTTTATTTCTGCCAACAATCAAAATAAACTGAAAATAACCGTTACATGGCTAAACTTGCCTCTCCAATATTTTGACTTTAGACTGCGATACCAAGCTCAACCACTAGATGTCAATGTACCATATAGTTTGTTTAAATGCGACCAAACTACAGGCCCCATTTAACAAATTGTTTATTTAATACAATTATTATATGGTAAAATAATAATACCGCACGTGTATTATAACAATATCGTATGATTGAACAATATGTGTATGATAACAATATCGGCATATGAACAATATGTGTATGATAACAATATCGGCGTGTCCGATATTGTAAACCCAGAAAGCACAGGTACGTCTGTAAGATGTCTGCTGGAGATCTGGAAAACATCTGCTGTGAAAAAACATCTGATAGACGTCTTAGAAAGATCAGTTTTACATACATTCTAAATCATAAGCATCTTACAGACATATTTTTGATGTCTATATGATATCTGACAGGAAGACAACTCGGAGACATATTGCAGATGAGCAAACAATAAAAAAATATGTATATATCATATAGACGTCTACATTTATGTTTGCTATCAGGGAAACATAGTAAATTGTATAGTATACTGCAGTGTGCAGTATTATAGTATAGTATTATGTAGTATTAACTATAGTGAATTGATAAACTGTTGTGAATATTTTAGTATAGCGACTGTAGTATACTTGATATTTACTATGGTAGAAAATATTCAAAAATACTATAGTATCTAGAAACTTTACCACAGTTTTCTTATAGTTAATAATAAACTACAGTATTTGTAATGTGGGTTGAATGCCTCTTGTGACATTTCAACCTACTTTTGATCTTTAATTGGTTGACTACAAACCCACCTGCCTATAATATAATCTTAATTAAGGAGAACCATTCGGTCATTAATTGTGTCTCACTGCAGGAGCCGAGTTTGAAAAATCCTACGGCTTTATTTCAAGCTCATGTTGTTCTAGATCTTTTTTAAGAGTTCTGATCTCCATTCTGTCCTCACATGCTCTCAGTGGGGCCGTTTTTGATCTGCAGTGGTAGTATTAATGTTCGGCCTGTGGGGGGCAGTAGTCTTGAGCCTTACAATTGAAATTACACTGATGTATGGGGGTCGGGGCACATTTAGTCTAAAAATGTGTTCAGGTGAGAGAGGAAACTATTTCTGATGTGGTCCGGTGGGTTTCAATTCGTTTGAAGGTACACATATCAAAAGCAGGGGGAAAAGACACACGAAATTCACATGTGCAAAAAACACATGTGATCACATGTGAAATGTGTGTTTTTGGAACATTTTGGTGTGAATTCCATGTGAATTCCCACGTGAAACCCATGGGATAACATGTAAAAACCCATGGGATAACATATGCGACATGTCTCCACATGTGATCACATGTTCTTCACGTCACCACATGTTGCACATGTCATCCCATGGGTTTTTACATGTTATCCCATGGGTTTCACGTGGGAATTCACATGGAATTCACGCCAAAATGTTCCAAAAACACACATTAAACATGTGATCACACGTGTTTTTTGCACATGTTAAACACATGTTTTATACATGTGATCACATGCGAAAAACATGTAAAAAAACATGTGAAATTCATGTGTCTTTTCTGTAAGGGAAGCGGTAGTCATAGCAACAGTCGGTGTAAAAAGTGCAATGCGTTCCTAGTGGAAGGTAAAGCTAAAGTCCTCAATACCTCAATCTTTGGAGGAAGAAAGAAACAGGAACACGTGTCTCGTGTTAAATGAATAGTAATATCTGACTGTATAATAGAGTTCAGATCTTTTCAGTACAATCTTTGGAATACGGATATTCACGGGTAATACATTCTTCTTTCTTTGTCACTGACTTTGTTTTCCATTTCAATTCTATACAACACTAGAAAGAACCGTCCCATGCCCACGTGTGAATGTGATAAATTGAATTCAATATGCACGCTATAAAAAAACCTATTGTATTGCTGTCACACTAATGCATACTGGCATTTATTTTATTCAAGATGTTTTCTCATCTTTCATCATTTCTGTCTCATACCTGTGTATTCCATATATATATGATTTTATATGGTCTTTTTATCGTATACACCTCCTCGGGGTACACAGTGATTGATCTGTTTTTATAAGGGTCCTTCAAAAAATAACAATTTCTTTTTATTGGATCTTTATAAGTCACCGTATAAACAGTCTTGTGCTTACATGAACCATTAGTCTTAATAAACAAATGCACGCTCACATGAAAAAAGAAGAACGAACGGTCGGAATATAAAACACTGAATAAAGTAAAGAATAAAGATAATGTATAGTATATCTATGTGTGCGCTTGTATATATATTTATACAGTATGTGTGTGTCTGTCAGTTTTAAAGTTCCCGTCTTTTAATGGTATTTATGAATCATACGGCTGATTCTTTTGTTTTGGCTTAAGGCCTTTTTTCTGATCCAAATACTATAACGGAGTTAATTAGGAAATAATGTGAGTTTGATGAAAATAAATCGTATTATTTTGCTCGTTTTAAACATTAGCAAACATAACAAATGTATAATAAACCATATGGCTTGAGTTCTAACACTTGAACCCCTCGCCTGTACCTGATCACCTCTTAACACCTGAACCTTTCATTTCTTATTTGCATCTGCATTTTACTCTCGTCTTTACTCCCCACCGCATCTCGCATCATATTTGTCATACTCGAAGCTCCGCGTGTGCGAGGTTAATGGTTTTTGTGTGATGGGATCTTCAAATCGCCGGAGGGGAAGATACCGTAGAGACCTGTGCAAACGTGACACGTTTCAAAAATGGATGGAGCTGAAATGGGTGATTTATTGTCGTTTGAACGAAACCGTACGAATGTCTCATTTAAATGATGAGCCATGTTTTCCAATTAAATAGTGGGTGCAAAGCCTGTCAGCGTGATGGCTCTGTTCCTCATTTATCACAACCGTGTGTGTGTGTGTGTGTGTGAACTGTACACGCAGAGACGACATCTGTCTTAAAAGAAGATCTCCTGGTGTGTGTGGATGTGGGTTTCACTGCACGTTTGAGGGCATTTGAACGTTGTCCTCATAAATATGATCCTCATAAACATGTCAGATATTTAAGGTGGTGCTGTCTAGGAAGAGAGGCTCGTAAACTGGCAGAATCAAGTTTATTTTAAATGCAATCATTTCAACATTGGGATAGATGATATTATTACCCTGGTGTGACAACAATGAAAGTCGATGGGACTAGTTTTAATTCACAGGTTTTTTTCTGTAGAAGTTAATGTGTTTTTGTGAGTTTTATTTTTTGTGTGTTTTTAAAACATAGAAGTGAGTCATCACATCCATAACAGTCCATATTCCTCATAAACTGACAATGAAAATTAAAAATAGCAACTATTGCATTTGTTGGGTATTATTGGGTATATTGCTGCACATTTTAATTCCCAGAAATTCAACAAAGTATGTTGTCTCTTAAAAACGTGCATCCGTTTTTTGTCACATCCGTAGCCCGTTCAGTTTTCCTTCGTTTAAAAACACTTGTGCATGGAGTGATATTTTTCTGATGTCATCAGGGGTTCAGTAACATATGAACAGATGGCTCAATATAATGGTAATAAATACATTCTCTGAGAATATTTGAAGTTTTGACTGAAAATGTCACATCCATAATTGGCCACGTGCACTCGAACATGTACAATCTGTGCTGTTCGCAGTTTAAGTAACCAACACCCACAGCACTCAGTGGGGTCTTTGCTGAAATGAAACTGATGCAAAGAAAGATTGGAAAGTCTTTATTTAAGCAATGAATGAAATAAAACTCTCAATTTTGTGTCTAAATTCAGTTTCCAGGTCACTATATTCTGGAATTGAACATTCGACCTTTCCAGCACCTTCCATGTTATTCACCGACTGTTTCCCTGAGATTTACTGCCGTGCGCAGGAGCAATCTGTGCTTAAACAATTCTCTCCCAGACACCTGAAACACGTCAGGGTCATGAACAAGCGCAAATAAACCTGCAACCTTTCTATCAGCTCTCGCGTCCTTTACCATTAGACTAAAACAGCAATGAGGCTGAGTCACACTTTGACATTTATTGCCACACACACACACACACACACAAACATGTTTAATCTTTCAATGTCCAAGTGATTTACAAGCAGATCATGCATGACTACAGCATCAGCCGTGACCGGAATCATCTTACCGCGCACACACACACACACACACACCAGGTGTCTGTCCTGAGAACTCTTTTACACGCAGTGGTCACGATGCAATCAAATTTCCGTGAACCCGGTGAATAAATCTATCGAAGGGTGCCTTGCTATAAAGTGGTAGTCAACGGACTCTAAATAAAATGTGTCATCACGTGTCTGTATCAATAAACAACACTGACCGCAGTGCAGAAAGAGCACAGCGACCAGATTTCCATCAATCAGATGCTGATTCATTAAAAATAGTATTAGACATTTGGTTTCTGCAAAATTCTTTAAGAAATATATTAAAGATGCTTCCCCAGCTAAAAAAAACAATACTTTACTAAAGACGACTAGTATCATTAGATGTTTACCCTTAAAACAAAAAGTATTCTAGTAGGATTTAATGGTTTTCTGCTGGTTTCCATCCACCTAATAACATCCCATCACATGCCACAGAAACTGTTATACTGTACTTATAGCTTCCATTAAAATCATATATCCTTGATGGTTTTCATTTTTTTCATCAAATTAAAAAAATAAACACAAATATGAAATGGGCATTAATATTAAAGAATGCATTCATATCATTATAACATGAAATATTAAATCACATTAAATATTTAACTATTAAAGAAATAGTCATTCATATTAAAGATAACAATAATAATATTAAATAATTAAGTATTAAATCATATTAAATAATTGAGCATTAATCTTAAATAATGATAATATCATTAATTAAATAATTAAATGTTTTATCATATTAAATAAATGGGCTTTCATTTTACATATAAGAATAAAGATCAAAGCCATCCTGCAAACCATTCGACCATCTATATTGGATTATAAATGGTCCAAAAAGGATTTATTAGGATACATTAATAATAACAGCTAACAATAGTTTGTATCAATTTAAATGTATTATGAGATAAAATATCTGTCATGGCTCTGCTTCTTTAGTCATGTTTTTCTTGGTCCTGTAGCAGAGCCATGGCAAAGTCTTTGGTTATGTGTGGAGAGAAACATATTATTGTCCTTTTGACAATAATATGCGTTCTCTCCAGTGTCTCGTCTCTGTTCCCGCCATCTCGTTTCCTCGTAATCTTTCCCTGAGTGTTTGATTAACCACACCTGCCCCTTGTCGTTATCCCTCGTTTGTGTTCCCTTTATATACCCTCATGTTTCATTGTCCTGTGCTCGTGTATTACGTATGTATCCCTGTACCATGTCGCTTGGATGTACTATGTTACATTTTGTATGTTCTGTTTACCTCGTCGAGTGTTCCTTGTTCCTAGCCGTGCCCGTGTTCCGTGAGTGTTGTGTTTTACCCTTGTCGTGTGTTTGATTTAAGACGTTTGGTCGTGTCCTTTAGTTTAGTTTTTACTTTTCTTGTTTTCGTTTTGTCCCCCTCGTGGGAAGTCTTTTATTTTCAAGTTTGTTTTCGTGTCACCCCCTCGTGGGTATTTTGTTTGTTCTTTATTTATTAAAGTAAATAAAGAATAAAATTAACAGCTTTTAGGTTTCCGCCAGGGGAACTACGGGAATCGGGAGTTCGCCGGGGCATTCTCGGCGGTGGCTGAGAAGGCTGAGTTCAACGAGGCAGAGTTGAAGACATATTCAACTGCTGCCTCACTCAGCGCCTCACCCCGTCTGAGAAGAGGCTGCTGGGTCCCCTAGGGTTCTGGCAATGGTCAGGTTCGTGGCCAACCGGGACGATCCCGGGGGTGGGGTTCCACGTGGGACTTCCACCTCGCGGCGATCACGCCGGAGGGCCTCGACCTACTGCCGCTGCCCGGGGGGACTCGTACCCTCCGGCTTGAGCTCCACGGTCCCCGTTCACTCTTGGCGCCGGTAGCGAGCGGGAGGGAGGGGATCCAGGGATGACGTCGGCTGATTCCTCCCTGCGGAACTCCCTCCGGTCCCCACGGATTCGCCAAGGTCGGCTATGGATCCGGTGGTGCGGAGAAGGAGGGAGAGGCGCAGCGGAGGAGCGTCCACGCCGGTGCACGCGTCCAGTCCGTGCGCCGAATCAGGCCGGCTCACTCCACAGCCGGCGTCCCAGTCCGGATCCAGGCCGGCGTCCAGTCCGGTGATCCAGCCGGCTCCAGTCCGGTGATCCAGCCGGCGTCCAGTCCGGTGTCAGCGCTCCAGCCGGCGTCCACGTACGCGCCTCATGTCCAGTCCGCCGGCCTCCAGCCGGCGTCAAGCCCTGTCCAGCCGGCCTTCCAGCCGGCGTCAACTCAGCGGCCTCCGTCGGCTCACGTCCGCGCCTTCCAGCCGGCGTCAAGCCCTGTCCAGCCGGCCTTCCAGCCGGCGTCAAGCCCTGTCCAGCCGGCCTTCCAGCCGGCGTCAAGCCCTGTCCAGCCGGCCTTCCAGCCGGCGTCAAGCCCTGTCCAGCCGGCCTTCCAGCCGGTCCCTGGGAGACTCCCAGGGTCAAAGACTGTCCCTCCCAGGACTTATCCTAAGTCCCCTAGGACTCAGCGCCCTCGAGCGCAGCCGGGGACTGGGACTATTCCCCACCCCCATGGACTGCCCCCTATGAGCCCTTGTTTTGCCCCACCCCCCCTCCCATGTTTGTTGTTCTTGTTGTCCCACCCAAGTCCCTTTGTTATTTTGTCTTGTCTCCCACTTATTCTGTTTTCCATGTTTTGTCTGGTCTTGTCTTTGTCTCAGTCTGTCCTTGTCCTGTCCGTCTACCCCTTGGTGAGCACCTGGAGGTGCTCATTAAAGGGGGGGCTTCTGTCATGGCTCTGCTTCTTTAGTCATGTTTTTCTTGGTCCTGTAGCAGAGCCATGGCAAAGTCTTTGGTTATGTGTGGAGAGAAACATATTATTGTCCTTTTGACAATAATATGCGTTCTCTCCAGTGTCTCGTCTCTGTTCCCGCCATCTCGTTTCCTCGTAATCTTTCCCTGAGTGTTTGATTAACCACACCTGCCCCTTGTCGTTATCCCTCGTTTGTGTTCCCTTTATATACCCTCATGTTTCATTGTCCTGTGCTCGTGTATTACGTATGTATCCCTGTACCATGTCGCTTGGATGTACTATGTTACGTTTTGTATGTTCTGTTTACCTCGTCGAGTGTTCCTTGTTCCTAGCCGTGCCCGTGTTCCGTGAGTGTTGTGTTTTACCCTTGTCGTGTGTTTGATTTAAGACGTTTGGTCGTGTCCTTTAGTTTAGTTTTTACTTTTCTTGTTTTCGTTTTGTCCCCCTCGTGGGAAGTCTTTTATTTTCAAGTTTGTTTTCGTGTCACCCCCTCGTGGGTATTTTGTTTGTTCTTTATTTATTAAAGTCTTGTCTGTTAACCCCTTCACTGCCTGCCTGCATTTGGGTTCTTCTGCCACGATCACGACAATATCCATATTAAATATTGTATGTGTTTTGAAAATAACTAAAATGAAATGTAAACCTGGATATAGAATAATGTACTTTTTTACCAAAATAAATATAAAGAATATTAACAAATGACAAAAGTTATCAATTAAAACACTGAAATATGTTGTTTTTTGGTTAAGAGTGTGAGATTCATTGTGTTCTATGAGCTTTTAATTATTTAACATTATTTAAACATCAAATGAAGCACTGAACAACAAGACACGGTCTCCATCACTTTAGAAATCCACCGTACAGTGATGCAGCTTCTTTCACTTTGACCTAAATGTCTGCTGTTGTTTCTGGGCTCCTACTTGAGCAATCTAAATGCAGATATCGATTTACTCTCACATTAAAACACGCAAAGTCCGTTTCTCTGCTGCGTGAAAGCTTCAAGCGATTCTCCGGAGAGCAGCTCCTCTTCTTTTTTCATTAAATCAATGACTGCGGTAACCTCCAACAGGACCCTGAGCCAGCGCGAGGGCGGAGAGATTCCTTAAATGCCCTACAGCAATATTATTGGCCTTCGATTACTCACACCAAATCTGAACATCAGAAACAACGTATCTTCTCTTAATCGATAAGGATCTAGGCTACTCAAGCCTGCTAAAACATCCAGATGGGTGTTATGTGACAAGTATGTGTGCGTGCGTGCGCGTGAGTTACTGACCTATACTTATAGAGACTGTAGTGCTAAAGCTCTGTCGCTGAGGATGAAACCACATTTGGACCACTGACCGGTGTGGTTGGGGGGATGAGGGGGGTTCTGGCACCTTTCGGCAGCACCTGAGCTCTGTGACACAGCTGCTAATTACTGCAGCCTGCACACACACACACACACACGCACACACACTGTGATCTCGCTCGTCTCTAATCAGCAATCACGAGCTCCTAACGCTTCTAGCCCTTCATGATCCCAGATGCTCCAGACATTTCTACCAATTTGCTGGGCAGCGTTTTGGCTGTGATTTTCATCAAAACATGCATGTTCCCAATCTGTTCTTTTAATGGAGCTCAGCCCCTATAGACGGATATTTAAATGAGTGTATACAACCGATATTTCGATACGTATCGATGCTGAAAAATCTGAAACGGTTCCAATACGCATGTCCCACGTATCGATACCAGCTGCGCGTTCCCGCTCACTCTTTTTTCCGACAATGAGTTGACACACACTGCATGTGAACGCTGTGTCAACAGAGCCCCGCATCCTCTCACAGACTTGACTCGTTTGAGGCAGTTAAAAAGTGTTAATGTTAGAAAAGATGGCCTCAGTAGTCTCAGTAACACATCTGGCGCTTGGTGAACGCTCGTTTACGCTTCCCATGTTTACCATAGCGCTCTATGTATGTGCGCGGATCAATAATTTCATCCACTCGTTTTATTCGCCCTGGTTACATGTTGTTTATGTTTTTACAGAGTCTCCGCAACAGTTCTCATGTTTAATGCACGCGTTTCTGTCTTTATGTGCGCTCATCAATGATTTCATCCACTCGTCTTGTTCGCTCTGGTTAAGTTGATGTTTGAAATAATGCTGGTGCGGGTAAAGTCTCCGCAACAGTTCTCGCGTGTGATACACGTTTGCACTCCAGTGTTTACCATAGCGCTCTATGTGTGTGCGCTGTTCAATGATTTCATCCACTCGTCTCATTCGCTCCGGTTAAACGTTGTTAATGTTAGAAAGATGTCCAGTGCGGAGTCTCTGCAACAGTTCTTGCGTTTAAAGTTTGCGTTTCTGTTTATATGTGCGCTGATCAATGATTAAATGTGAATAAAAGCCAAATAAAAAAATTGTAATCATATAAATGTAGGCTATTAACTAACATTAACGAACAATGAATGAGCAATACATTTGTTCAAGTTTTTTTTTAATCTCTTTTAAATGTTAGTTAAAAAATACAACTATTTATGTAAGCTCTGGTCCATTAATACTGACAAATACAACTTTGATTTTAAATAATAAATGTATTAGTAAAATGAACATTAGATTGACAATTAATAAATAGTGTAAAAATATACCTCATTGTCTAATCTTGTTCAATTTAACTTTAAATAAAATGTAAAAAATTTAGGGCCTTATTGTTATGGAAGTTTTTTCCCCGTGGTATCGAAAATGATATCGAATATCGATATTTTTTTAGGTATTGTATCGAAGTTAGAAATTCCAGTATCGTGACAACACTAAACCAAGTGAACATCGATTTATGTACTGCTGTACAGAATTAAACAGAAGTCTGCTTTAAATATTGACTATTTAAATATTACATGTAAATGTAAATGTAAATAAACCACCCTGTAAAATAACTAAATCTATCATCAATCGCCCTAAAACTATAGAGTAGTGAATGTCAACATTTTTTGCCCTTCAAGTGTGCTGTAAGTATACTTCTTTTAAACAAATAGATAAGGAAGTATACTTTGTCTACTTTTTATGCACAATATACTTAAAATTACACTTGACTTTGAAGTATTTTTGGTCTATACTAAACAAAAATCTAAAAAAAAAGGTATGTTGTAGTATTCTAAATACACTTAATTGTGTTTACTCTTTGGATTAAGTGGCCTGTAACATATATTTCACATAGTTTTACATATTTTTCAAGTTTAGATAAGTCAGCTTTGGGGTGGTTAAGTACACTTCACATTTCAAGTATTAAAATCAATACCTAAATAGCAACATTGACGTAGTAGTATACTTAATGTGCAAAAATAATATGAATAGTAAACTATTAGTAAGTTCACTTAAAGAAAACATAAAAACTTGAGTGTGCTTTCATAAACTTAAAATGTGCTACAAGTATTGAACCAGTAAACTAGCCGTATAAGTTCAAATGCAGGGAAGCTGCACTAAATAAAAACATAGTTGTAAACTACTCTTGTAACACCTGAAGTATACTTAAAATTGTGTTCATTTTGTCCAAAGCAGTATTGAAATAGTACACTAACGAGTATACTACAAGTACATTGATGTTACAACAAAACACAAAGTACCAATTTTAACTTTACTTAAATATGCTTGATAAAATAAACGTGAAGTATACTTAGAGTCTTCACATCCTGCTAGCAAACAATAAATAAAGTGGATGTAAATATCAAATTATCGTGCGTAAAATGTAAATATTAATGTTAATTAAATGAATATATGGTAAATACCATATTTAATATAGTCTGTGGAAGTGCAGGACCAAAATGTTAATTTTAGGTGAAATGCAGTACATACACTGTTAATATACATTGCTGGTTTTGTGCTATGGTCTGGATGTGGAAGACTTCCTCTCTCTCTCTCTCTCTCTCTCTAATTAGAGCAACAATATAACACATGACGCGAATGTAGGCCTGTGTATGTCAGGAGAAACCTGTGGCACTTAAACATCTGTGAGTGTGTTGTTGTTTTCGCACACCTCAGGCTGAACACATCTGGGTGATGTGGTTTAAATTTAGACCTATTTTGAAAAAGTTTAGTTCCAGGATCAGATAGCTCTGGTTTAGTTCAGCTTTAGGAATCTTGTATAATGTCTGTCAGTAAAGTCTCTGGACTTCTGTCAGGGCGATATATTGATCCTTCAGCTCTGTGTGTTTGACTGACAGGCAGCGGGAACACTGTTTACAACATTCTCACTGCCATGTTAGCATGCATGAATTACCATCACGTTTATTAAAAAAGAAGGATAGTTTGCCCAAATTTGGTCAAAATCTCATTCAAACTCCAATCTGATGTGTCAAAAGTACCAGACATATGGTTACGGCAACAGTGATGGAAAGTGACGGTGTGTTTGTGCCCTTTCATGAAGGTGAGGCAGATTTTTAGATGACTTTAATCTTCCAGACGCTGCTGAGCGACGGTAATTATGAGCCCTCCAGAAAGAGAAGATTAACACTCTGCTTTTCAATTAACAGCATGGAAATGTGATTATACAGCAGCACGCTTCTCAAGGGGCGAAAGTTTGTCCTGGCCACTTGATTCCTCTCGGCTGCCTTTGTTTTAATGGCTCTCGGTGAAACTAACAGCGGAGAGCATTTCTGGCTTCATTAGAGATGAAGCTCCCACTTATTATCGTTTGTAATCTCGCAAATTTCAGAGCTGGGAAACCAATGCGTGTGTCTGCGGATTAGACTCGAGGATTAACGTCGACGCAACAATGAGAAACCCACAATTAAAACAGATTAATTATGGGGAAATTTACCTCGCAGGGGGCAAAAAAAGAAAAACGCTCCCATGGCCCTGGAGGAAACAACAAGCGGTGAACAGGAGAGCTTATGAAGTTCAGATAAATGAGCTGGCAGATGTTCGGCTCAGGATGTCCTCTGAGTTGCTCTTGTTGTTGTTTTGGTTTCGGAAAGGGCTGATTCCTCGGATGAGAGTGGTCCTTTTTAACCAAATGGCATTTGCGATGTTTTTAACGTCTGTAACGTTACTTGGTTTAGAGGGAGACGGTTTTTGTAGGGTTTCATTTTTTATCCCTGTGGATTGTGAAAACATTCTTTTCAAATAAAGATAATATAATTCAATAAAATATATATATATATATATATATATGTATATATATTTAAATAACATGCACTTGTGCACAATAAAAAACACATTTATTTAAAAAATGATATTTATTTAAAAATAGAAATGTTCAAAAGCTAAATATTTATTTATTTTATAAACTGCATCACTTTTTAAAGGTCCAGTGTATGAAATTTAGTGGTGAGATTGGGAATTGCAACCAACTGCTCACTCCCCCCTCTCTTTCGAAGCACTACGGTGGCTGACACAGAACTAAGATGTTGTCGTGTTTTCGCTTCTTTGCCGAAGGAGATAACGTATTTACGAAACACACTCTGTAGAGAAGTTTGTCCGTTCAGGGCTACTGTAGAAACAACATGGCGAATTCCATGTAAGGGGACCCGCGGTGCATGTAGATAGAAATAACTCATAATGCTTCATTATAGAAGGTCTTCATACACCTGTGAAGACATAGTTAGGCTATGTATATAATATTGCATTTCTGTCAATAGAATCCTCAAAAATGACATACTGCACACTAAAAGGTTTAAACCTGCAGCCACATGGTTTATAGTCCAGATCTTTAACCTCAAACCTACATTACACTTTAAGTATACAAATAAGTGATTTACACAATAAGCAGAAGCTGACGTCACCTGTCAGGACTCAAGAATCATTATAGCATCTGCTTCTGCTTCTACTCAGTCGTTACCTCTTCTGAACCTACATAACATCTGGTTTAAAGACAGACATTTGTTTGAAATTCCTCCTCTCGGCGCAGAAATAGTCTCGCATAACCAGACCGAAGTTATCGGTGCTTTCTTTGGCGAAGGCCCGCCCAAGAGGCTATATGACTGACAGGAAAAGCAACCAATCACGTTTTGTTTTGTGCCGCGTCATGTTTAGAGGCGTGGAAATGTCCCCGCAGTAACAGACCGGTGTACATTCATGAACGTGTCAAACGTTTACAGCAACAACATGATTATAAGTTTATGCCGTGAACCTCGCATACTTTTAAGAATCAAGCGTTTAGTCGATCGTGATGAATTCTCATAGCAACTGTTGTAAACACGACAGCTTACTTCTTAGATCAGACGTCTTCCTGTTGTTTCCAGGCGGACCGTTAAAGAACCGGAACTCCTGTGAAATTCAACCAATCAGATGACGGCTTCGAACGTGCTGAAGTGTTTCCAGAAAAGTGTTCCTTGTGCATCAGACGTTAAGCCAACGGTCCGTGGGCGTGACGTCTGAGGCTGAGACTAGCGCAGAAATGCCGAACAAAGATGGAGAAACAACAGTGAGAGCAGCACGACATTTAAAGTTTGCAGGTGATTCTCCTATCCAGAGACAAACACACACACCTTTGAGGGACCTTGTTTGAGAGCTTGGGATCCCAATCTAACTTAGGAAGAACTCTCTCTCTCTCTCTCTCTCTCTCTCTCTCTCTCTCGCTCGCTTCACTTGTTAGAAGGGTTCTAAGGCATGTGTCATTTGGCAAATGTTCCAGCACAATGAAAGGAAGGGTAAATATTTTCCGGGCAAATTTTGCCATCTGGTAGGCAGCTGGGACTTTTTGGTGGTGTAAGAGAGAGAGAGAGGAAGCGATGACACACTTTGCAAAAACTTTCCGTGCACACAATATACTTTGGCATCACTGTGTTTTTACAGCAGTTCAGCATGAACACCAGGGGTCGCTAGCCTCTCAAGATGCTGTGGGTGTGGTCAAAAAGATGCAGATGTAAGAAGCACACAACATTTCCAATGTTGAATGTGAAGCAAAAGGCAAAAAATTGCATTTTATGGAGGCAGATAGAATCCTGTTAATCTAATGTCTGTCTTGATACATTAAAGGTGTAGTTCATCCAAAAATACAAATGTTTTATCATTTATTCACCATCTTGTTATTCAAACCCTGTAGGTGACACTTTCTACAGTGGAACACAAAAGAGGATATTTTGAGAAAGGTCTCAGTGGTTTTGTGTCCACACAATGGGGCGTCAATGTGCTGCTATAACAGGCCTTTTCTGAAACATCACACACACGTTGCACCTAAAAAGTCTAGACATAAGAGATATAAAAGATATATTCTAGATGTTTTTATGAGCAGGGAGTTCTCAGTCGGCGGATAAGAGTGTCTTCTATGCTGACTGTGCATTATTGCTAATATTTTTATGCAGAATATCAAAGACATCTGGACAGACAATCTGTTTGTCTTTTAAACGTTTTTAACCTCTAACATTTTGCAGTGATGTTGTCCAAAACGTTTTCATGAATTAACCATCAGAATTACTCATAGAGTTAATAAATTGCCAAATGTCTAGAGGCTCACAGGGTCACAACAACTTATAAAAGTTATTTTGAAAAATATGGCTGTGTGTATTAAAAACTAATTCATGTTTGGTCATTGTAATTTTGTATTTTATTTATTTTACTGTAATGATCTGCACTGTATGATCACACAGATTTGTTAACATATTGCAGAAGAATGAAATCAAAACCTAGATACCAAGATACCTGATATTATACAGGTTTATAAGATCTGTATAATCTGTTATAAGATCTCCTCTTTTAATAGACATTAACAGACAGTTACTCTCTCTCTCTCTCTCTCTCTCTCTCTCTCTCTCTCTCTCTCTCTCAGCATGAACCAACAGACTCAAGCTGCTGTCAAACACCTGTCAGGAACACGGGTGAAGAGAGATGCACACATCACACAGAGACATTGAGAAAGAGGTTTTGACCCACTTCTGCTCACTGAAACGTCACCTGACTCACAGAAAGACAGCAGGCAGATATAGGACGTGGAATATTTACAGATCTGCTTCCGAAAACCATTAGGAGACAGTAAATATTTTGATCCTCTGTGAGTTATCGCATCTCAGTAAAGCTACAATAATTTGCTTTACATTTTAACCTACATTTGAACTCACTATTATGAATAAATCTCTTTTGCATCCTCGATGCTTCTGTTAAAACTCTATTAGTATGTTTCAGTATTTCTGTATTGTATGTATAATGAACTAAGTTATAGCCAAATACAAGAGTTCAATAACATATTGGACACCCATGCATGTTCCGAAGAACATGTAAGAACAACTTAGCAGGGTATCACAATTCTGACCCAAGCTACTGGGGCCGACAGTAAAGCCAATTTTACAATCCATCGGTCCTCTTAGTGAGCGTGACTCCAGACACACTCACAGCTCTGCTATTGATCTGCTGCACTGAATGGCAAAATAACAATAATAAAACCACATAAAATTTATATCGCGTGAAACTTTGGTATCGGCAGGTTGTCACTGCCAGAGTTCAGATGAATATCACTGATATATTAACTGTAACAGGAATAATCTTTAAATGATTTATGGCTCATACAACATGTTTTTCCAACTAGCTCACTACTGACCCCTAAAGGTCGTTACATACATGTTCACGTGCAGATACCTTTTCTTCCAAAATGATAAACAACAACATGCCATGGTTCCATTCAGCTAAGGGTTACCTCATTAACTTCACGAAATGATGTTCAAATTTCTTAGATCCCGAGGCCTGAGTAGTATCAGCAAAAATACTGTTTCATTTATGTGCACATGAAATGGATCCATCAGACCATCTGGGTTAATTATAGCCTTTAGCACACTTTCCGTCTGCCTGTAACTCTTTCTGATATAATGGAAAATGTATAGAAAACAACAATGGCATGTGTGTGCTGTGTGGGTGAAGTCAAATGTAATTTACACCTTCACTCAATTCTTGAGCAGAGGCAAGAATTCAAGGAAAGGCTGTGGGCGATGCTCTTCTATTCAGAGCTACTGTCACAGTAGAAATTATATTTCTTCGTCTATTCAACAATGTGTGAAAGTATATGTATAAACATTTTGATTTGATCTGTCATTTGAATAAAATAGTTTTGATTTATTTATGAACATGCAGAATATGGCCAGCAGATGGCAGTGCAACAAATTTACATTTTTACATTTACTTCTTTATTATAGGCCTATAGGAAGATACTTGGCATAAATAGTGGCATAAACTGTCATTCTTGCATTCGCACGAGTGTTTGTCATGTTGGCTTGTTACAAAAAAACAACAGGAAAAAGGAAAGAAATGCATAATTAATTGCGCAGGGCACACTTCCATTGTTAACCTATTTTACATTGTATTTTTTCCTAAACACGTTTTGTTATATTCATTAGTGTACACAAGTGCAAAATAACTTTATTTAAAAAGCAATTCTGTAATGACAGGGTCACTGGCCATGAGCGCGATCCATTTGCACCCAGTGTCCAGCAGATGGTAGCACAATTCCTCAAAACGCTCATTTACATCTGTTTATGCTGCAACCATGAAAATGAAAGCACATTATTAAAGACGTGTTGTTTAAAACGCAATAGTTTAAACAACTCAGAGAATGATGATTGTGGTGCTGGGAGCGAAATTCATTATTTGAGAAAGAAAGGAGAGCATGACGGAGCCGTCTGCTTCCTGTCGCGGCGTGATGACGTCACCCGGCTCTCTGCATTGTTTTGACTCGGACATTTGTTCTCTATTAAATTTCCCCGCAAAACGCGTGGAAACGCGAACAAACCTGCGGGTTTACATCAGACTGCACCTTCAGATTACAAGTCAGGTGAGAAGGTTAATGTTTGTCGGGTTTTACGTTATTCTGCTGTATCTGTCGGGTTGTGAGAAAATACAGGCTGTGACAGCCTTTACAAAACCCACTGTGGATTTACCATGGTATCGGATGATAATACCTCGATACTTTATTATATATTATGTTTTATGATTATTATAATCATTTACTGTGGGATTACTTGGTATTTCGATGTCCAAAATGTAATAGTGTCATATACAGGAAGAAATTATGATAATACCAAGGTACTTTTTTGTAAGATTACAAACATATATTTTTATACATTTGTAAATATTGTATTATTTATTGTCATTGTATCCACTGGGCAGTTTTGTAATATTACACAATGATGTAATTATATGAAATATAATAGGATCACACACATTAGATCTCTAATGTACTTTTGTAACGTTACAGCATTGTATTTTATTGCGTATGACTGAATTATTATTGAATGCTGAGTATCAAAGTTACATGGGAATTTTTTTCTTACACACTGCTGTGTGTGACACTAAAGGTCAGAGGTCATGGAGGAGCAGAGCGGGTCACCAGGGGTCAACACGGACAACAGCAGTCAGCGGAATGGAGATGAGGTAAGCAGATCACATGATCAGTCACCCAGAAGGTCGCTGCACAGGTTCCTCAGCGTTAACGAGGATTGAAATGATGTTTTGGTCAGAAACCTCGCAGGAGCAACTGGACCAAAGGCAGGAGAAGGAAGAAGCCGCTGAAAGACAGCAACGCCCCAAAAGCTCCGCTAACAGGGTACGTCCGGTTCATGAACGAGCGCCGCGAGCAGCTGAGGGCGGAAAGGCCAGACATGCCGTTCCCAGAGATCACCAGGATGCTCGGGAACGAGTGGAGCAAACTGCCCCCGGAGGAGAAACAGGTCAGGACACACACGTGGTCTCTGAAAACCCAAAAGTAATTTACACACAGTGCCATAGATGAACATGTCTCTGGTTTTGTCTCAGCGGTACCTGGTTGAAGCAGATAGAGATAAGGAACGTTACATGAGAGAGCTGGAGCAGTATCAGAAGACTGAGGCCTATAAACACTTCAGCAGGAAAGTGCAAGAAAAACAAAAAGGAAAGAGACACAGGGGAGGTACGAGCCACACTTTTCAGATCTGTCTTGGCCTTAAGAACTTGAACTCGTTCTTGATCATATTAAAACAATATCATGTCTAATACAAACTTTCTTTATCAGATGCTGGAAGACAGGCACCTGGTGAATCCCTTCATGAGGTGAAACATAAATAATGATCATTTTTGCATCATTTTCACATCCATTTTGAGGATAGGTCAGTGAGCTTGAGGTGAAATAGTAAACGTAGTACCGAAAAATGATCAAATGATCATAATTATTAATTGTTCAAACAGTGCAAGGAACGCTTAGATCATGACATCAGACGCTTTCATTGTCCTGAAACCCCGCCTAGCTTTCTGTAATCATTTCACTGGCGCAGATCCTGCGCCGACCTATCTGTGACAGATCTCTGACAGTTTGAGCCTCGGCCTTTTCTCAATATAAATGATGTCTGAGCACTCACCCTCTTCTCTCTCTCTCTGTCTCTCAGAAGGATCTAGAGATAAAGGATCGCTCCGTGTTTGATATTCCCATTTTCACCGAAGAGTTTCTGAACCACAGTAAAGGTGAGAGCGGCGTGCCGTCAAGTGTGTGAGCGTACCTGTAATAGCGGCACACATCTTATCATGCTTGTGTGTGTTTTAGCGCGCGAGGCTGAATTGCGACAGCTCAGAAAGACAAACATGGAATATGAGGAGCGTAACGCGGCGCTGCAGAAGCACGTGGAGAGCATGCGTTCGGCCGTGGACCGTCTGGAAGGAGACGTGCTGCAGGAACGCACGAGAAACAGCCTCCTGCACCAGCACCTGGAAACGCTGCGCTCGGCTCTCACGCACAGCTTCTCTACCGTCCCTCTACCTGGTAAGACAAAATGACGCACTGTAAGATATTGTGTAGATTATGGTTACGGAGTGCTTTGCAAATGTATTTGATTGATTATTTCAAAATGGACTATTCTGGCCTTGCCGCTGCAGGCAGCGGAGAGACGCCCACCTTGGAATCCGTCGACTCCTACATGAAGAGGCTTCACAACATCATTCTGTCCAACCCACAGGAGCACCAGCACCTGATTAACACCGTCAGGGATGTAGTCAACCGCCTGGACAGGTAACCACACTCCATCATGTCCTCAGATTTTCGGTGCTTTGGCAAAATCCATCTGATAAAACTGCTTTCTCCGCCTGCAGGTAATTGGGAAGCCCCGCCCCTCACTCAGTAGCCCCTCCTCCATCCCTGCGACAGCCACATATGTCCCGCAATTATTCAGCTGTTTCCTATTTATTTTTTTACAATGCTGCTTTTATCCGCTTTTATTTAGCATTTGACGTTTGCCACTCATTTTCTGCCACGTTAGAGAGCGGACAAACAAATGAACCGTGCGTGTCGATTTGTAGGTTCCTCTGCATGCACACATGCCTGTTTATTATTTTGATTTTAAGCTGAATTTTATACTTGTCGTTTTTTCATATCGTGTAAGGACGTTGAGATGTCGTATTTGTGTGAAGAACGAACGCTTCGACTGTAGCTGGTGTCTTTTGTGATTGTAATTTTGAAGCCAATTTCCTATATGTTCTTGACCGCTTAATAAAGCTCGTTTACAGCAGACGTATGAAGACGTTGATGAGTTCTCTCTCTCCTACAGCTCATTTGCTAGATAGTGTCTATTCATTTACTAGATATAGTTCCCTTTGGGATGGATTCTTAACTACTGAACTGCGCAGATCTGGCAGGCCAGTACAGAACAGCTGTACTCCAACTGGGTCAAGGCTGGTGTGAAGTGATTAAAAGGGTGCCAAGGGGTTTGAATATTAACAAAACTGAATCTGTCTGGCGCGATACAAAGATCATGGTTTTTGTGTCATGTGAGAGTTTTAAAGTAGGTCCCATACGAGAGTGGTATACGACATCTTTATGAATCGCTCTTATTACTCAACAATATTTGAGAATGGTATACACTGTTAGTATACAATATTTGCTTTCTAGACCTTTAGGCTGTTATATCCCCAAAAAATGTAAGAACATTTCAATGTTGAGTTTGGACGGGACTATGATTTTCTAAAGAGACGCTTTAAAACGATATGTATTGGGAAACAATGATGCCAATAAACTTAAAAAATAAGTCAATCTTTCTTGAAGCGTTCAGTCACAAAACGCACATTTTGTAAGAATGACCCAGCTGAGAGGAGAGGCTGCCTACATCTGCACAGGACTCTGGGACACGTGCTATTTCCTTTCCGTTGTCATGTCCATTTCCTGTCAGACTGCCGGACTTCCTGTCATCTGTCAGGAATGTAGATGGTTTCCATGGCACGGAGGTCAGATGACCTCACTTCCTTTAAAACTGTGTGTCCTTCAGTGAGTGTTAAAAAGAAAGTACTTGAATGTAATGAATTCTGTCACGTCATCATTTATTCAGCATTATGTTGTTTGAAATCAGTATAAACTGAGTATTAATATATGAATTAATGAGACTGAATACTACGATGGATGGAACTTTCAGTTTGTTCCTCACAAAAATCTGTATGACTTCTTGGTGATTAGGAAAACTCTCATGGTTACAAATATCTGAATAGATTTCTTTTGCTCACTGCTAAGCAACGAAGTGAGAGCTGATGCGTCTGTTTTCAGGGTCCAGCTGAATGCAAGAACTCATAATCGTGAAATGAGATTCTGCCCTCAAGATGTTTTTCGTTTCTTCATATGGAGAGACGGGGATAAGAGGAGAGCAGATCCATCAGGGTTGGGATGTGGGTTGTGAGTCATGATTTGGTGCTCGTTTCCTGTGTACTCAGCATCCACCCTGAACCCACAGACAATAGAGTGACACAAACCAATAATCCACAGCCAATGAGCTCAACGGCACTTTCTCTGAATCAGCTGGGCTTAGGCCTGTCAGAGAGGAAAAGGATATTCACGTATTTCCACAATGACGACAGTCTAATTATGTTCTTGTATTAAGTAACTTATCGTCATAAATCATTCAGAGTTCTGGTCAGAAATGCATTACTGATTACTATTATAGTGGTGGTTATTAATGCGTTTCTGCTCATCTAGAATATATAAATAAATAATAGTTGCAAAGGTTGGTGTACAAAGGTCATTAAGGGATAGTTTAGGCTTTCACTTCTGTGAAATACAAGAATTTTCTGCTCTTTTCAATTAAAACGTGACTAGAGGCTGTTTGTGTGAAGCACCAAAGCATTTCTTAAAATATTTTAATGAGTGTGTAAATGTAAATCTGTATGATTTGACTACATCTGCTGTGTTTTATGTTTACAAAACCACAATAATATTGTTTGATTTTAGGACACATTCTGTTCATTTATCACTTGTTTACATCCTCTGGTGGGCGTGGCTAGGGGGCGTGCGAATGTGGTGGGCGGGGTTAAGGATTTTACCCAAACATCGTAACAAACTTAACTTTCTAACGCACATGGTAAAGTTTTTGTTAAATTTACCCTGTAATTCGCATTAAAGTACCACTTGCGATTTTATTTAGAACGCTGTATGCGATTATATTTTTTCCTTGTTAATAAGGTAGATTTTCAACGAAAAAAACTCTTTGGTTATACTATTTATTACTGTTTACGTATTCCTCAAATAAAAAAGCACAGAAAACTGGCCGGGAGCAAGGCGCGTTTCCGACATTCCAGCACGAAGTGCGCGTCCATAGCGCCCTGCCCTCTGCGCGTCCCCGTGCACAAGGGCTCGAGCTGTTAACGGAGCGGCGTATCATCGACGTGTGATCACACATTTCTCCTGAACAAAATATCAATCAGATCCCACGTTCAGTTTAACGACAGTTCCCCGACACCGGGATTATGACGACCCACAGGGATTCGTGACGAAAGCGGTGTCGTTCGCTGACGGTAAGTGCGGAAAGTTCGTAGAGAGTTTCACAGAAAGATCCGCGAGACGCATCAGCTCGTGAGAATGGCGCATTTGTAGGCGAAAACCGCCAAGCGCGAGAGACGCGCGACTGTGATCTTTTTGTCAGTTTATGAAATGTTTCGGAAAGGCCCTCAGCGCGTAGAAACGCTCGCGCTATGGCAATTTAACGGTTAAACTCTGTCAGTACGGATTTCGGGACGCGTTTTGTGTCTCGTTTTGGAATGCAGCGGGTTCAGGAGCTCTTGGTATGTGAAAAGATAAAGTGTCAGTTTTACTGTAAACTCCATGAGAGAAAATCTGAGGAGACTGACGCCGGTTCTGGAGAATTCCCCAGTGTCAAAATGTGAGTGAGAGGCTGTTTCTGTGTGTAGCCTACAATACATGTGTTTATGATCAGTTCATCATATCCTTTAGTGACAAAAAAATCTATATTTATAGATATAGAACATTTTCAATCTGTTAGTAAGTTGTGTAAGTTGTCATTGTGGTAGTAATTTTCCACAATTTGTAAAAGAAAATTGTATCAGTTCTGATCCCACGTGTTTGCACTTGTGTAATTCAATTTTTTAACAACAATATCTGCGTAGGAAGCTGACATCTTTGGTGCTTCGTTTTCTATTTAGGTTTTGAGCCCTTTGAGCACCAAAATACCTTAGTTTACAATTATTGCTACCACAGAAATGGAAAAACCTTGAAAACCAGGACCTTTTATATAGTGTCGTTTTGTGATCTTTCATTGTTGTTTAATGTCTTTTTAACCACTTACCACAGTTTTACCGTAGTGGCAATAACTGTAGTAATTAAAGAGGTGGCAAACTTTGATGTGTCAATTCCAGGAGCATGTGTTTTCCTGGATTTTCTAGCGTCTAGCCACTTTTAGGGTTTGTGTTTGGTTAAATAGTTGTCAAAAGGTTGTGATTTGGTTGTAGAGAAGATTTGAGCCCTAGGGAACAGGTGGGATTCAGCACCCTGGGGAGAGGTGTGTGTGTGTGTGTGTGTGTGTGTGTGTGTGTGTGTGTGTGTGTGTGTGTGTGTGTGTGTGTGTGTGTGTGTGTGTGTGTGTGTGTGTGNGTGTGTGTGTGTGTGTGTGTGTGTGTGTGTGTGTGTGTGTGTGTGTGTGTGTGTGTGTGTGTGTGTGTGTGTGTGTGTGTGCGTGTGCGTGTGTGCGTGTGTGCGTGCATGCATGCGTGCACATGTGTGATTATACTTCACAGAGTGAGTGCACTGACTCAGATCAGGACCTGACTGAGAACAGGGTTGTTGAGTAAAGATCAGACTGGATTAAATAGACACACTCACCACTGATCGCTATGCCAGCTGAGTTACATGTTAGCGACTGGTCAGTCAAATCAATCCAATGAGTTGCTACTAAAAGGCAGCATTCACAGTGCTATCGTCACCCATTTCACTATTTAGTAAGTTTGATCTTTCTATGCTTTAGATCGTGTTGTCTTTGTTGTGTTATTGACATCAGAAAAAAACTGATCTGATATGAGATTTTCAGTGTACGAGTCTGAATACTTAAGGTCAGCGTAAATATAACAATCAGGAATAAAGAGCATTTGACCAGCACATAGAGCGAAACATGCTCAACGCAAGTACGTGAATGCAGACGGATCTTCCTACGCAGTTTGAATTGTGCTGAATGTGTCTGAGAGCAATTCATAACACAACATAAGAGCGTGTTGCATTGTGCATTGGTCAAGTAAGGAACACTTGGCATAAAGTACTTTCTGGTCTAAAAAGTGTGCATGCAGGTGACAAGGGCATGTACTTTTAAAAATAACAGAAGTGTGTGACACATACACACATACAAAAAAGGGGATTGTTGTCAGAAGTCGGTGTTATGCCGCTGATGACAGACGGTCAGACAGAGTTATGGGAGCATTTTGCCTCAGGTGTTTGGTATGAGACACACATAATCTCTAGTTTCAGCCAGACAGGTTTAAATATACACCTAGCCCTGTGCCCAAACACTCCCACAGGACTCTGACTTCGTAAATTCACATTTAAGTTCAACAAAGCTTTATTGCATGAAGAAGTGCAGAGCAATATTTCAGTTCTGCACATTAGGTTCAATGTAAAAGGTTAATTTGTGAAAGTATATAAAGCCGAACTCCGTTTCTTTACAGAAGTCAGTAACCTCTCATGTGATGAGCGAAGCTGTAATAAACAGCTTCCCATTCATATTCATTTAAGTTGTGTCCTATAACTCCTATCCATCCTAGTGGCAGTATGACAATAATCGCATATCACGGTTAATTTTATACAGAGAATCTAACCCTATATAATATATAAGTACTATCTATGATTTGTCTTTTTTTAGACAACACATGTTGGTGTGGTACCAGGTGTAATTTGTCCTGTATATTAGTATGCAAGAAAGGGATTAATGTGTACTGTTCATTAATACAGTAGCTTAAAGAAAGAGTTAAATGAACAAGATTTTTTCAGTATCCATCATTGCACACATTTTTGCTGTTATGTTTCCCACAATCCTTCGAGCTATGTAGAAAATGCTTTATCCATTGTATTATGCCTCGGTTTTTCTGTACTCTCCTTATTTAAACGTAAAAGTACATACTTTGCCATTGTGAAAATATGAACAAGAGAGATTCTACAGTAGACCCAGCCACCCAGGTGATAGACCGTGTAGTTTAGAGTTTCAGTCTTTGTGACATCATCACAACAGCATCAGCAGTTCCCATGGCAACAAGGTGCCAGTAAGCAAAGGCTGGTTTGAGGGGATAGCAGCGAATCCTGGCAGGGTCTGCAAAAATCTTCTTTAAAAAAAAAAAGAAATTCAACTCTGTGATGTTTTCACTTGATGTTGGTTTGAAACTCTGAGTCAAACTGGTGTTTTACCTTCTGGCCCAAGATCTGTTTGTGTCTGCATATGTCTCAGAGGATAACACGCACCATCTGCCTGTCATATCACCTCAGGACCTAAATGTGATTTACTGGCAGGATTTATGATCTGCTAATCCACAGTGGGAATATTTGTCTTATTATTAGAGCATGATGTCATGCATGATGTCATAAACAAGACATCTTCGACATTACGATGACGGTGTACTTCTGTTAAATTGATCCCTCTGGAAATCTTTATATCGAAAACATGTCGCCTCTAGACGGGCTGCCCTAATTGTCATGGCGAGGGTTCGTCCTTGTTCTCATGGAAAAGGAATTTACAGTTTTGGAATTTTACAGATTGGCTCCATCTCACGTGGGTTGTGTCCAGGCTGAGGTCTTGTCTGCTCTGGCAGTGCTATTGCCCCGCCCACTATATTGGTCTCACCTCTGTTGCACCACCCACACCGTCTCAATTTTGCCTGTGTATTGTTCCATATCAGGTCCAGAAAACATGGCCGCCCCCTCAAGTTCTACGTAGAGACGTTTATAATAATAAAGCAAGTTTCCAGACTCAGTGCAGTCCACCCTAAGTGTTAGAAAACTGTGTTTGGCTTGGCATGAGAGTTGGGAAATAGAGAATGGACTATATTTGGTCTAAACTGTTCACTGGAATGAAAAAATCTCATCTTCACATCTTTACAAAACCGCCTTAGGATAAAAGTAAGGGAAGATGTTATCAAACAAATGTGAGCAAGATAGAGTAACACAGCTCACGGGCAACCAGAATAACAGAAGGAATGTGATATAACAAAGGAAAGGGAGAGATACCGTAGATAGACAGGGAGAGAGAGCGGAGGTGGTTTGAGGTTGGCGTTGAGAGCCATGTAGGCTGAAAGTGTGTTAATGTTGATGTTTTAGAGCTGATGTTCCAACACCACTTCACGCTAAAGTTTCCCATCGAGGTTGCATAATTGCCTCCCCCAGTTAACACACACACACACACACCTGAACAAAAGGTTCTTGGAAGTACATGAATCGTTCGGACCCAAAATATACTTTTGTGAATTCAAATGAATGCAAGCTGCGCAATATTGCTCTTAATTTTCTGAAGGTTGTTAATTATATGGGCTCATTTATCCTACAGGGACCCCACAGGAAATGATGTCAGAACCTCCACCCTGTCTTAATAGTCCCATAAGAAGTGATTATCCTAACAGGGGTTTGTGTGTAATTGCTCATAAATGACACACACACACTCTCTCACCCCTCTCTAGTGTAAATATTAGCAGTGCAGCCTTATAAAGCATAAACTGTGACTCACAACCCAGTAGAAGACGCCTTATATAGAATTGGACGTTTGTTGTTTACGTGTCCAGCAGAGGTACTTTCCTACATGTGAAAATATGGACTTGTATTTCTTTGTCTTGCTTTCTGATTATCTCCAGGGAGATTTTGAGGTCACCATGCCATAATTGGTTCTGGATGCTGATTGGCCGATAGTGAGGCCATTATGGTGGATGGGGAATGCGGGAATGAGATCTGTTTTCCCAAAGCCACATCCTGAACGTACCGACTGAACCCAAAAACCATCGCAATCTGTATTAATTCATGCATCTGTCCTCAAACAGAACAGTCGAGGGTGGTTAATGGTTTGGTGTTACAGAAACCAGCCAAATTTTTGTTTATGCCCTTGCAAAGACCCCGCTCGCTCACACTCGAGTGGGTGACAGAGATGAATTCCTCTGGTTTCTGTCACTGTAGCTGCTGTTTAGTTGGAGACATGGTTGGAATGCGCCGTCGCATGAGAATGTTATCAACCCTCACGTACACACAAGGCTAGCGAGCCACACATCTTTGCATGTAAATCGCATTACAGTTATCGTTTGAACAGCATGTCGAACAACGTAACGCACCTGAATGTTTGTAAAGCACCATTTCTTTATATAATTCTTTAGTGCTTGTGTCTTTGAGGCTTTGGATGAGGGGGCGGGTTTATGGTTTGGGTTAGTTCACTGTCTGTTTGTGTTTAGTTAGGCTCGGCCTATGACAGCACACCCACAGACCACCCTCGCACCATTTACGGCCACTGGCTTCATGATGCGGGTTGCACACAAAAAAGGAAACGGCTTTCGAATGATGCAAGCGTCATTCTTATTCGCTGGATTTACTTTATTTCAGTGAGTGAAATTACAGTTTTGTATTCAAAGCTTTGTTTGGGGCACTTAATAGGAGGTGAACTAGATATCTAATCTAACATTTGTTATTTAACCCTGAGATAAATGGTTTGAAATTACAGATGTGTATAAAATATGGAATAACTATTAAAGCATGACAATGTGGTACCTACTCTCTTTGTTTTTGTCTTTGTTTCGGATCAGGTATTGATTAGTCTTTGAAACTTGCAGACAGAGAGTTCAGAGCATGTGTGTGGGTTAGTCTCCCAGTGTTTCCTCAGGACAGCTGCTTTGACCGGCTTACTGTGTGCAGGAAGATCACAGGCATTGGTGGCCCCCAGGGGTGCAGTATAATCCTGAAGGCTTTTTGTGTCATCCAGCTTCACCCAGACCTGCTCATAGTGCTCTGTTATTGCAGCTGTACATAAGGATGCTGAAAATCTGAAAACCTGGTTTTCAGTCACTGTCTCTCTTGTAATGGACAACAACGGTCTTATTTTCAAAAGAAATTGGGAATTTAATCATGTGATGCATTTCTGTTTTAAAACCAAATATTTAGTAGGTATTTAGTACTGAATTTTGGGACTTTTTGCATTAGAAGTCGGATCCTTAAAAGTAATCCAGTTTCATTGTATTTGTATTGCCTTTCACAATACAGATTATTCCAAAGCAGATTGACAATGCGTAATGCCTTAAAATCCTTGGCAGGCAAGCAAAAGATTTTTAAGGAATATTTTAATGAATCCTTTTTCTCTCGCATAGATATAGTCCTGCTTTAGAAAATATGAGGCATGTCGTATGGATTACATTTGTGGTGCTTTTTCAGTTCGATGTTATGTTTTTAAAGGAGTAGTTCACTATAAAATAAGCCCCCATTGACTTTCCACAGTAGGAATAGAAATGACTATGGAAAGTCAATGGTGGCTTATTTTAAAGTGAACTACTCCTTTAAATGCATCTAGATATTGTACAGATTGTTGTCTAAATATCTGACCGATCTAATCATAAGTTTGCTCTTCTCTGTGATTTGGAGCAGCTGTGTTATCTGGATGCGCCATGCATTCATGAATTTCCTGTCCTAGTTGCACTAAGCTCACGTCACATGTATCTCTTCAGTGAACCTCGACTGTTTGAATTATTTTCAATCTTGCCTGTGTGGTTTATGTAGGTCGATGCAAGGAATTGATCTCCTGTTAAGAGAGAGGAATGGAACGAAAAAGGCAGTAAAAAAATAAGATAAAGCTATTGTGTCGTAAAGATGTGTTGGTTATGTAACGCACCCATATGGAAGCTCCATGCACACTGCAGGGGGATGCCTGCACGCGCGTGTGTGTAAGCTGCAGTTCGGTTTCTCATTATTATTCACTGTGTGATTAGAGTAAAGCTTTGATTCTTTATTCAGCTCACCGAGGGAATCTGGCGTCTCTTTGATACACACACGCTTACATATAAACAACGGGCAATCTGCATGGTTCACATTGAACCTGTTCTTCTCGCACCACCCTGTTAAACATGAGAAACATGCTGTAGTTCCATCAGGGTTCACAAAAAGGCTGATCCAACTCTGTCATTTGAGAAACGACAAGGTGCCTGTTCAGCCTTTGTTAGGTCAGATTACAAGAAATTTGACTTGGCAGCTGCTGATATTACATCAGGTTACAGGGATAATTTGTTAAAGGGGACGTATGAATATAGGAGGGTTTCCCTTGCTGCTTTCAGTGTACCCATGGGCTTGATAGACCTTCAGAAGATGTCCTTTTCATTTCATCAAACGCCCCCTTTCTGTATTTAGATTATTGTGGGAGCTTTTGCCCCAAGCCCTAGTGAATTTTTACCCTGGTTTTCATACACGCTTAGTTTGTGTTTCAAGCCTATTGGTTAGGGAGAATTTGGAGAATAGTTATGAAAAAGAAACATTTTTGCAATGGGAAACTTTTATGTTTTTATGTTTACTTTAAAGTCCCAGTGAAATAAAAAATTACAATGCCTATTTTTTCATGAAATATTGCAGCGTTTTTTGTAAATAGCTTACTCAACTCAACTCAACTCAACTTTATTTATATAGCGCTTTTACAATTTTCATTGTTACAAAGCAGCTGTACATGAGACACATTGACTACAAGCAAAACAATCAAAGTTGTACCTGCAAAAACAAGAAAAGGTTGAAAACACAGAAGACAGACACACCCACACACAGAACACTCCACACACACAACACACACCAACACACACAGACACAGAGACACACACACACGCGGATGCGCACACACACACACACACACACAACACACACACACACACGTACGTACACAGACAAGTACGCACACACACACACGCTCAGTGAGAGCACACAATTAGGATAAAGGAGAGAGAAGCACAGGTCAAATATAACAGATAATAAATTCCTATATGCAATATTAATTAAGTAAAACTTTAAGATTCTAAAGCAGCCCCCCCGGTCAGGCAGATAGTGCAAAAACAGTATGCAAACGGTGGCGAGGAACCCAAAACTCTAATCGAGAAAAAAAAACTCAGGAGAACCCAGGCCCAACCAGGGGATTCCAGTTCCCCTCTGGCAAAAGCTGCTGCCTCTGCACAAGCTCCAGAGAACTTGCACAACAAGGCTAAATAAAATAAATAAACTTAATAATAAAATAAATTATAGTTTAAGATTATCATTAATAATCTAATAGCATTTGAAGTTTTGTGGTGAAGACATGTCAAGAGACCGCGTCCTTCTTTATCCAGCTCTATCATCTCAGCTCTTGTCAGGTCCCCACTTCCCATTCTCCGCTCTACCATCAGGTCAGGCCATGAACTGCATCCTGCTCGCTGTGGTAACCTTGGAACAATGAGACAAGACTGGCTGAGAGTAGAGTACTGTTCTGTACTCTTTGATGCAACAAGTACATCAGTTGTGTTTTTGGTTCCGGTTGATCCAACTAATGCAGCCTAAACCCTCTAAAGATTTATATTATGGAAGAGTAGTGTATGCAAGATTAAAAAGATGCGTCTTTAGTCTAGATTTAAACTGACTAAAGCTTACCAATGTGGGTCGTTCTCTTTTAAAATTCATATGCCCTCATAATCTTCAATTAAAGTCTGAAAATGCACTTCTGCCCTCTAGTGACTGTCCATCTCAAATGACGAAAGTTAAGCGGCTTGGGCGGTGCATCTGTTAACTCCTCCCCTTCAACTGTCAGTCTGCTTCTAGTTCCATTTCAAAATGCAATGACTGTTTTTATGCATCCAGTCAAATCGGAGTGAAAAAACAAGCTACGCCTACTCTCATTTGAAATTCTGTTTCACTTGTAAATGCATCAGAATACTGAAGTAAAAACAATGGCAACTTCCGGTTCACAGGGACTTTAAGAAATGTGACACTGTCTTGGAAATCCAGGCTCATAAATTTCATAATCTAATTATGAGATTAGGAACATCAAAGTTTGATTTAGATCATTAATTTTACTATGAATTCAATCTTTGACATGACCTTAGTCAGTATTAAAGATATCATGGTTATATTTTTACAGAATGTTCTTTAGATTATGTAGGATAATGTTATACAGAAAACAGCAAACCATCAAAAAAAGTGAGTTTTCACAGGCAGGGCCACAAAAGTGTGTATTATAAGTCTTATATATGTGTCTTTTAAAAATCCCTATTTGTAGCATCATAACGCTGTATGTGAATGATTTAAGGTGAGTTGTTTACACATTCTTCTTTTTAACGTTTCTCTTTTTTAGTGGATTTTGTGCTGTAGGAGAGGATTGTTTTTTATAGTTCTGCTGTCCTGAACTCTTAAAACCCCAAGAGAGATCTGTAATGCACAAGCACAGTGTAAACCTTTTAAATCCCATGATGCATTTCTTTTGCTGAGGTTATAGATGCGTACATCACACTGCAGATTCAATTAGACAACAGAGCCAAAAGCAGGTGGCTATCTGTGCAGATTGAAGGAACGTAAGGACTCTGTACTGCACTTTACATTACACTGACAGATAATGGTCTCTGCTGTCCAGGAACATCACCCTAAAGATCCCATTGGTCACTGAGTAACTTCCTGGTCTGGAGGATTCATTTAAACATCTTTTAAACGCAGGCAGAGACTCCAGGCCGAACAAAGAGCTTCTAATGCTCTAATGGATCTTACCCTAATGTCTTTCCCTTTTTCTCTCTCTACTTTCCATCGACTCTGGTTTCCTAAGCTAATTTGTTTAGAAGCACAAAGGAGGAGATCACGTTGTAAGTACTTTCTCCGTGGCTTTGCTTCTGCGGTGCTCATTCATGCATTTGTTTCTTGTTTAAAAGCCCGTGGGCTCCGTTTTGCCTTCATAACAGCCGGTGATGGAGATGAATCACGTGTTATCAGGTGCTGCCTGTTTTAGAACAATGGCTGTTGTGTTTTGGAGGCTGAAATTCAATGTTCTCCTGTGATCCACGACGTGTGGCTGGACTCTGAGCATCTTTAGGATGTTTGTTGGGATGAGTGTCAGGAATAGGGTCAGAGTTCAGGTAATTCTAATTATTTTAAGGATGTTGAAGTTGCTGTAATTCTCGCTCATTGCATTAAGATGCATTCGACTCCAATTTTGAAACCCATACAACATTTCAGGGTTGTGTCTTGTGTGCATCTGCTTTTTGGTTGCCATGGTAACCCAGCAAGACCTGCCAGCGGTGTTATACTAGCACAGCAAACGTGCATGCTTCTGCGTATGAGTAAGCATCACTATTCCATTGATTGTGTATCATGTCATTGTGTTCTTATTCCAGAGCCGGTCACTTTAAAATGGCAATTGCCTGTGGGTGTAATAGGAATGAATCAGATTATTTTTGTCACAGTAACACAGATAAATTGGTTTTCTTGGATTCCTGTGGATTGGTAAAAAAGGCTCTTCCTCTAGCATATTTAAGAGCATTTTTGCAACACTAGCCCATAGTCCAGAACTCTCCAGAACTTTCCAGGTCCATTTGCTATGTTTTATTTGTTGAGACTGTAATATCTGCTTGATCACCTAATATTTCTGTATCTGCTCTAGATGCTGAAAATATGCTCTATACAGACTTTTTTGCCATAACTTATATATTAACAAAAGGCCCTAGTCCACCTGTGTTGAGACTTGGTGATGACACAATAAGAACCTTTCAGTTACCTGCCTAGATCTGTAAGAACTGGGCCAACCCACGGCCTGCTTATTTAGATGTGATTTCAAACATTTATTCAACTCTGGCATGCATAAACCAGAGGCTCAGGGTGCGTCTCTAAATTGTCTGCTTCTGCCTCAGTCTGCTATCGGAAGAAACGTTTCATGGAATAAAGCGCACTGGTCTTGTCATTTACTTGAATAGTGAATCTGGGAGTGTATTCTGAAGCTAGACAGCAGTGCCATATTTCATAGAGCTTTCCTTTTTTGAAACCCAAGTTTTGAACATCAGATCTGCCTGTTCCCTGCACATTAGATTTTGTTCTGTAGGCAGCTGGCGTCACCGTACTTCAGTTCAATATGGATGAGACTAGTTTCTTTCTTGAGAAAGTTAGGTCAATTCGTGTCTAATCCCAGTCTGATGGGAATAACTATGATGGCAGTATATTATTAGTTTTTAACTCTTCTCCTGATATCTTTAGACCTTGGTTGAATATAGATAAAGCTACGTTTCTTGTTAAACCAGATTTCTGGTTCATAGCAGTAGCAGTGTTCGTATTAACCTCAATAAATTCCATTCTTTAATTATGTAATTATAACTTCTTGTTTAAAACTAATCGCATATATTCACACATCCTATGCACAACCTTCTGCTTCGCCCACATCCATTGACACTCCCAGGTTATTATAACAGAAATCTCAATGCCAGTCAGTACAATAATTAACAGACTGTATTAATAACTGTAACGTTATTTAGAAAACAAATTCTCTCCAAATGGGGCTGTAGGGACAGTCTTGAAAACACGATTACAAAACCAAGTTGTCATTAAAAATCTTTAGTTGAGATGTTTGCTTTTTCACAAGTTTTATTCTTTACCCCGTTTTACAATATTTACCAGAATTTTATCTGTATTTCATCAGTATTGAAACAGGGAGTGCAGACTCGAGAGTCACCCTGACAGAACAAGCAGAACAGAGGAAATAAATTATCACTGTGGATGGAAATGAAGGGTGAAGAGAAAGTTCTCGTTCTGTCTGAAAGCCATTAAGAGCTTCATTAACACACGAGCTGCTGCATCCTCCTGAGAACTCTCTGTCGCTCTTTCTCGCTCTTTCTCTCGCTCTCTCCTTTCTTTCTTTCTCTCTCTCGCTCTCTGTCTCTCTCCCATTAATCTCAGATGTTGTGCAATGGAATGTTCTTGTCAGTCTGTAAATGGATTTAGCAGAGAGCACAAAAATATATTTGCCCCTATACACACACACAGACTTACTCATACACACATGACAATTGAACAGATCTTTGTTAACCTTCAGTATTGCAGTGTGTGAGTTTGAAAAAGCGAGTTGACTGGGTGTGTTTTTAAATCCTAATTTAGGTTATTTGTCATTAGCTGGATTGTAAAGAAATGTTTATTATTTTTATTAGGTTAAAAGCTAGTGAGTGTCGGGGTTTTGAGTTTTTTTCCACCTCTGTTTATTTTCCCAAACAGTGGCTAATTGTTTAATTTAATTATAGTGCAACCTGCTGTTCCGTTTCTGTAGCAATCAACAATTATGGACACTACTTTCAGAAAGGAATTAAATTGATTTATGGATATTCACGGACTGTTATATTCATTATGAATTCATAGAAGAAAATGTTTTATTTAGGGGGCAGAGAGCAGTTCTGTCGATGATGTGTGCCAGTTAAGAGCTCCTTTGTATCAAGAGAGATCAGACTGCATGTTTCATTCTTTGTCGTGTGGTCAGAAGATAAAACACCTGGGTGCCAGTCTTTGCAAGGAACACAACAAGCTCAAAGCAACAGGTCACAAATTAGAGATTGTCAAATTCTGCAAATACTCTTTTTCAATCATTTTCTTGTGTCGCATATAAATATGTCTATGGCTGAGTCTGGTGGAGTGTTGAAGTACAAGACAAAAAACAAAGCCAGCACCCTAAGCCCAAATGTGTAGGTGGGGTATTTCTGCTTGAGGTTTGTGGGGGCTTAGGAAATGTTTAAAATGTAACAAACCACCGGTGTAATTGTTTCACTACATTTGTGGGTGTCAAATGTCTGAAAATGTGCTATACATGTGTTATACATAGCAAGAATGGTCTTTATTTTACAACTAAAACACTATAAACGGCAGCTGTCATAAAACCTATATCTCTGTACAAATGAAAGGGCCGTTTTTTCAGCATTTTCTTCTTTGATTTTAATGTTAAATTGGTAAAATGTGGTAAGTACAGTAGTGAGTACTACACTCCTATTAGTAGCTGAAAACATTCATCAAACATTCTTTGTAAGTCTAACTTAAGTAAGTAAACTAACGGTACTGTTTAGCGTGTTGACAAAATGTTTATATGCTCTCCTACTTGTAAGTCGCTTTGGATAAAAGCGTCTGCCAAATGAATAAATGTAAATGTAATGTAAAGTCTGCTCATGGGTTAAAGTAAATAATATGTAGTTTTCGTAAATTTAAGGACATTAGAAGATTCTAGGAGGCTCTCGCAAGAATAGGTATAAGTTTAAGTCTGTCCGTGTATGTGCTGTCTGTATGTCATAAGGCATGATGATTACCTGCAACTGCTCAGTGCTGTGTGGTGATCCAAAAATAGAGCTGTGAGAGTCTGGCAGCCTGTGTTAATGTGTGTGTGTGTATCTGTTTGTGTGTAAAAGAGAAACACTAGAGCGTCATGTTAAGAGTAAAACTCTGACCTCTGCTGGAAAAGAATGGACCGAGGCCAGTCCATGCTGACTGTTTACTGTTTAGAATCTAGAACAATGATTTGGTTTCAAAACTGTCGATGTGATTATTTTTAGCTGACTTTGTTATTCTGTTTTGCAGGTGCTGAGAACATAGTTGACTGTGTGTGGTTGTGACGGCCAGTCTGCAGTTTGTTTGTGTGATGGAGGGTTTTCCTGTCCACTGACGCTGCAGCACTGCCCTGCAGTCATGTCTGCATGCAACACTTTCACGGAGCATGTATGGAAACCAGGGGAGTGCAAGAACTGCTTCAAGCCCAAAAGCTTGCACCGGGCTTCAGAGCAAGCCAATGCTGCGAGTGAGAGCAAGACAAACCGTAATGCCAAGCTCACAAACAACAACCAGAGGAGCGTCTCCTCATCCCGTGCAGGTCAGGTCCGGCCACCGGTCGCAAAGAAACCTACCATTGCGGTGAAGCCCACCATGATGTTGCCATGCTCTCCGTCAGGACTGGACTCGGAAGGAAACGTTTCCAGGCTTGCTGAGGGGGTGCAGGTCAATAAAAACTCACCTTTCTGGAACCACAACAGTCTAAACAGCTCAAGACTCACAGGCACAAACAACAATCAAAGAGAGGATTTAGTTATGCAGACAGAGGCATACGGCCCTATTTCCCCACAGACAGCTTGCAGCAGCAACAACAACGGATTGACGGATGTGCTTAAAGAGATTGCTGGACTGGGACCTTCTCCAAGTTCCAGCAGAGATGACTTCTTCGGGCGAATCTGTAGTTCGTATAGACGCTCACTAGAGAGAGGTTTACCGGCTTCAAGCTGCCTCAATGCTGGGAGCAGCAGCCGAGGAGCCATGAAACGCGTATCCCTTAGTGACAGTGCAGAGATCATCAGCTTGGAGGGTGGACGTTTCTGCTATCCAGAATTCTCCAGTGATGGTGATGGTGATGATGAAGATGATGATGATGAGAGCGGTGATGAGGATGAGCATGACAGTTGGGATGAAAGCGACGAAGAGTTGTTAGCAATGGGTATCCGAATGCGCGGCCAGCCTCGCTTCGCAAACTTCCGCGCCGCCACGCTGTCTCCCGTTCCCTTCGCTGTAGGAAAAAAGTGGAATACAGTGCCTCTACGTAACCGCTCGCTGCAGAGATTTTGCGCGGTGGATTATGATGACAGCTATGATGAGATTCTTAATGGATACCCGTCTGTTGACTCAAATGGGGCACCTGCTCTTTTACCATACAGCTCTGACCACCAAGGTAGTGACTTTTTGTCGACCTCTGAGTCCACCACATCACCTGAGTCCTTGACTTCATTGCCCGACGAATCCTGCGCTGGCAGCAGTAAGGGCACTGGTGACCAGAGAAATGGTCTTTCATTCCTAACAAGCAAAGAACCTTCAACCAGAGGACTGAGCTCGCCAAAATCCAATGAAACGCATAAAGCTGTCCTAGCCATCCGACTGGAGGAGCAAGATAATGGGCAAAGAGAGGGCGGGGCTCTCCCACAAGCTCTTCCAGGCCAGCCAATCACAATCAGTTTCAGCCCAACTGAAGAGCAGGCCAAGCCATATCGAGTAGTAAATCTGGAAAAGGCTCCTATCTGTAAGCCCTACACAGTTGTAGACGTGTCTGCCTCCATGACCACAAAAGATGATCAATCTTATTCTGTTGAAAGCTCCCCAAAACCAAGTATGTCGAGTGGTGCGGTTCGTTCCTCCCCTGACCCCCATCCAGTCTCACTAACCTCCCCTCAGTCCCTCAGATCTCCTTGCTCATCTGTGGTGTCTCCATCCATGTCTTTGTCTCCTGTAATGCCTCAGTCTCCCAGAGCCGCATCTCCCGCAGCTGCATCCCGCGCAGGACCCTCCGGTTTCCGCACAAAACCCGGCAGTATCCGTTACCAAGAAGTGTGGACGTCTTGCACCAGCCCACGACAAAAGATCCCAAAAGTCGATTTAACAAGTGGTGGTGCCACTCCGAGACTCGTCAACCACAAATCAGCTCCCACCTCTCCAACTGCAGGGTTCAGCTCTGCACGCACAGTCCCAACCAAATCTCCAAACTTGTCTGAGATCAAATTTAACAGTTACAACAATGCTGGCATGCCCCCGTTCCCCATCATCATTCGTGATGAACCTGCATATGCGCGCAGTTCCAAGAAAGCAGTGAAGGTTCCAATTGTGATCAATCCCAGCGCTTATGATAATTTGGCTGTGTACAAGAGTTTTTTGGGGCTTAATGGTGAGCTGCCCCATTCCAAGCCCGGGGCGGGAGAGCGAGTAGCCAGTCACACGTATGAGGAGATTGGGTCTTCTGACAGTACCCAACCCTCTCCTACTGAACAGACACGTCTGAAGCACATGTCTGAGACTGTTTCTGGGCAGACGGTGAATGACGGCAAAGCAAGAACCACACCAGGTCTTTCCGTAGGTAACCTGAGCCCCAGTCCTTCCTCCCCTGTGACCCAAAGCAGTCTGGATCACATTTATAACACGAGCGGTGAGCAACCACCAGAAGGTACCAAAGAAGGCCAGGTCACGTCCAGCCTAAATTCAGGTCATAAAGAGAAAGCAAGTACTGTTCTCTCTCAAATGGTGGCTTCAATTCAACCTCCGACATCTCCTCCGGACTCTCCTGCTGGCCAAAGCAAAACATGCAGCGCTGAGGAGCTTTACTCACTACCACCCGATCCCTCCAAAGACACTCTTAGTAGACCCAAATCACTTCATTGTTCGGCAGAACCTCACAAAGACTCGCCAGCCAAATTCCTGCCCAAATCTCACAGCGCCTCTGCTGCTGTACCCCCCACAAGCCCCAAATCTGAACCCACTGCACCGTTCCCCCCGGTAAGATCCAGCTCATCCCCTTACCACTCCAGTAATCTGCTCCAGAGACACTTTAGCAACTGGACCAGGCCTGCCGGTGTCAAGCCTAGCGATGGAGAGACCAGCCCAAGTGCGGAGGGAAGACGTTCAGCCGATGCCAACAAGCCCAAACGCTGGATCTCCTTTAAGAGCTTCTTCCGCAGGCGGAAGGATGAGGATGAGCAGAAGGAAAAAATGGAACGTGAGAAAGAAAAAGGAAAGCTGCTGGGATTGGATGGGACAGTCATCACTGTGTTGCCCCCACCGCCTGTACAAAAACAGCACTGGTTCGCTGAGGCCAAGGCAGACAACCCTCACCAGAAACCCACTATTATATTCACCTACAAATCAGAGAGCGCCATGAGCGGAGAGGAGGCTGAGCTTCGGGTCGAGGAGCACAAAGAGAGTTCAGGTGTTACAATGGGTGGTGGGGTCTCCAGCCTGTCAACTCCACCAAAGAGCAGAGCCAGTCTTCTTATTAGCAAAGTCATGAAGTAAGTTATTTTTTTTGTACCTCTATCTTAATAACTCCAATTTTCAGTTTTTTATTAAGTACCATACAGAATGATCTGTTCTTACCTGCCATTAGTGCTGTTGTCTCTGCAGTGCCAGAGTTGTGCCAAATGCTACCTCATGAACATTTGGAGGTAGCTTTTCGTAATGCCTGATTAAAAATTGTCTGGTTGTAGCTGATCAAAAACAAAGTCAGAGCTGACAATATAATATATTTACTAAAATGTTGTGTAGATGTTGCTTTAACATAATATCATGCTATTGTGGTGAATGAAAAAATAAAAGTGTAAAATGTTTATTATATACACTGCAAAATATTAATGGTATTTTTGTCTTATTTTCCAGTACAAATAATTAAACATTTCTAAATCATAATACGTTTTTCCGAAAAGCAAAATTACTAGACTAGTATTGCTTACTGAAAAATAAAAATATAGCATAAGAGTAAAGATATCTGCCAAGATAAGAAGAAAGGGAAAACTAGATTTTTATCTTTACCCTATTGGCAGATATTTTTTGTCCTAAGCAAAAATGCCCTATTTTTATTTGTTTTCTTTTTACCATTTATATTTGTAATATTTTTATTATATCTTGTCATGATTTAAGATGTTTAGATATACCTGAAAAACAAGACACACACACTGAGTAAGAAAGTCATTTTTGCAGTGTACTACTACAATGTTTTTGATGATGGCAAAATACTTCATTACTACATTAAAGGTGTAGTTCACCTTAAAAATGAGAATTCTGTCATCATTTACTCACCCTGTTGTCATTTTAAACCTGTGTGATTTCCTTTCTTCTGCAAAACACAAAAGAAGATATTTTGAAAAATGTTGGGAACCAAAAACCGTTGGTCCCCGACTCCCCTTTGACTTCTATTGTATGGTCACAAAACCATTGCAAGTCAATGGGGACCAACGGTTTTCTGTTACCAACATTTTTCAAAATATCTTCTTTTGTTTTCTGCAGAAAAAAGAAAGTCATACAGGTTTGAAATGACAAGAGGGCGTGTAAATAATGACAGAAGTTTCCTTTTTAAGGTGAACTATCCCTTTAATTCACCTAATGCAAAATATCGCTTTGTTTTGAAGAATAAAGTTGCCACATGTAACACCAAATAAAAAATACACGGTGCATGTAGAATACCCAAAAAACTAACTTTGTTTTTAAAAATTGTTTGAGTTTAAGGTATGTATAAGAACACAAACAAATATTTTAAGTAGAAGATGATAATTCAAAGATTGTTAAATAGGTGATTTTCAAACTGAAAAAAAAACAGTTTCCTGTTGTGTCACTCATATCTGTGCGTATCCTGTGACCTTTGATCCTGATGTTTCATAGCTGTGAGCTGACGCACAGCCACAGGTAAAGGACCAGTAAGAGTTAAACATGTGCGTGAAACATTAAGACTGTTAAGCTGAGAGGAGGAGTAAGACAAGCAGACAATCCAAGAAAGATTCAAGCAAGGAATTTTTGTATTTAACTTTTATTGTCTCTTTGATTTGTCTGATGGGTGACTGTGTGAGCCACTATGGTGGGTAAGCATTAAACTTCATCAAATACGTTTTAACTTTACTGAACATATAGTCGAGTGTTTGTTTCAGCCTGGGTGTGTGTTTGTAGAGTGTTATCTGCCTCAGTAAGAGAAAGAAATACATAGGACACGTTGATTCAGGTTCTTCTAACAAGTTCAAACATTGAGGTACATTGCTGTTTGTGTGTCATTAGTTTAAAAACTGCTTCAGTCTGGTTTAGTCCTTTAATACTTATTTAGTATGTATGTATGTTTGTTGAATGAATGTTTTAATATATGCATTTTGTGTCTTAAATCTTCATGTTTGAGAGAACACCTCTTGTTATATAACAATTTTTCTGTTATAAGTGAATGGAACAGAATTTGGTTATGTCCAGACCTGCAGAAACCTCCTCACATGTAGCGTTCTTGAATGGGTTCCTCCACAAAATGAAACTGAATACAGATTTCTTTTACACAGCGTTTAATTCCTTCTCCTCATAAAATAATAAAAATAGAAATGTATTTTGTTGTTAAATGTTTTGTTGTACTGTATTGTGTTCCTGAAGTACCACATTAATTTATCACGTACTGTATACAGGCTCCAAATACAGTGTTTCCTATATTTTAATTTTAACTGCATGTGTGTGTAAAAAACAGCTGGATCTTAAGCTTTTTTATCCTCTATCCAGTCAGCTTCCAGTTCAGGATACTGAGATCGCCCCTGCCACCTCCCTGCCCGCTAAGATGGAGCTGTCGCCCCTGCGCGAGCCGTCTGCCTGCTGTCCGCCCCCAGCATCGCCCACCTCACACAGCAGCAAGCAAGGAGAGCGAGAGGAAGAGGGAAGCGTTCGCACCATATCGCAGTCTTCTACATCCAGCAGCTGCAGGGCCACATACACCAACCTGGGTAAGTCAAGCAGACATGTTTGACGGGTCACTTTCTGTGCTCTGTTCTTGTTTCGGGGCCAGCGCTGTGAAGGTTTTGACCTGACTCGGACGGCTCACACTGATATATTTGGGTTGTCATGGCAGCAGCTATTCTAGAATATTGATAAAGCCATAAATAACAGATGTGATGTGAGCATCATTCTCTCATGTTGGTGTAAGTTGATAGGGACTTTCTGAAGTTCGTGGTGAAAAGAGGTACGTGTCTCTCGCTCTTACTCTTCTGTTTTGTCTTGCCTTCATTGTTTTGGTGTTATATATTTGGTGAAGTTTTTTTACTTGCGTAAATTGTGTTGTAACGCAGTGTTAGTTGTGTTTTTTGTGTTAGTTATGAGACAATTGATGACGATGTTTCTTTTCAGGGTTTTTCTTCTTGAAATGTCAAAACTTGACTATTCTAGTATTTGGTGTGTTCCTCTCCTAATTTAAAATAGACATTCATTCGTCTTAAAAGTACATCAAAAGTTGTGCGTTGAAGTTTATCACCAAATAAATCCAGAATAAAGCAGAATATAGATGACAGAATACATAATTGTGGTGTTTGTAATAAAAAATCTTTTATACCGATACTAATTTTATACAGTTGACTCTTTGGTTGCATTATTGACGGGACCTAAAAAAGATAAAAGAGCCTCGGAGGAAGCCACAGTCTGAGATTATTGGGAGATTAAAGCAGATTAGAGAGGAATGTTCGATGAGGTTTTACGCTGTTAAATACCTCTAAACTCATACAACATCCCTGCGAACTGGGTGTTTTAGAGAAACTGGCCGCTGAGGTAGGACACATTTGTTGATGGTCACAATTGGGTTAAAGTTAAGATAGATTTACTCTTCTAGTAGGTTACAAATGTAGGTGTCTCCTTAACTCTTCGCATTCAATAACCATCTTGTTGGTGATGCCATTTGCATCTTTTCTTTTTCTTACAACTGCCTTGTGCAGTAGGCCACGTTGCCACCTTGTGGACCTTCAAGTTAGTGCACTGTTACGGAAGTATGCAAGGTTACAAAAATTGTGCCGATTGAATACAGTGCTGCTGATGATGACAACATTTACGTTGTGCCGTGTACACATTAGCATACATGTAAAAATCCAAAGCATACATTTAGGCTCACAAAGGTTTCTTGTTTCTATTGCTTTGCAGGTCAATCCAGGGCCAACATGATCCCTGTGAAGCATCCCAGACATCCTAAAGCATCCGATGACACGTTAGCCTCTGACCCGGAGGTCACCGAACCCACCTCTAAAGCCACTCCTCCCCCCCTGCCCAAGAAGTCAGTCCCACGTGCTCAAACAGAACCATCCTCTATGGGTAAAGAACTCTCAGGCCCACAAACCAAAGGAGAGGCCAGACCGGGCGGGACCAGTCTGAGCGTCGCCAATCCGCTCTATGATCTCGAGTCCACGTGGGACACGGGCAGTCAAAGCTCCTCGCTCAGCTCAGAGGCACGGCATCACGATGAATCCGGAGACTCCTTGGAGCGTCCCGTTGGGGGACGTAGCTTGTGTTCGCTTACCAATAGCAGCTCCGTTCAGGGGTGCGACCGCCGCGGCTACCGCAGTACAGAGAGTTTGACGGCCAGGGCACGAGGGGCTGGGAGACCCGCTACGGTTCAGAAGCAGGTGCCGTATAGAGGAATGGAGAGTTGGGAGGAAGTGGTCGGAAGGATTCGAGGACTGCACACAGATACGCTTCGTAAACTGGCAAACAGATGTGAGGATCGATTCATGGCTGGACAGAAAGATCACCTGCGCTTCGGAACGGACAGTTGGTCTCATTTTCGACTGACCGCTGGAAAACCTTGTTGTGAAGCAGGAGATGCTGTGTACTACACGGCGTCTTTCTCCAAAGAACCTCTGATGAATTATGCAGTCAAGGTAAAGTTTTTGTTTTGTTTTTAGAAAAAAATACTTTTCAAAGTTTTTATAATTTGGGGATAGTTCCAATATATTTTGGGCTTTTATTGGCAGTTTTTTAATTAAGTATTCATTTCTTTTTAATTCATTATTTGGTTATTCATTAGGGGAAAAATTGAAAATAGTTAAAAAATAATATTTTATTTTGTAATAAAAGAAAGTATAATATATCATAAATATAAAATTTCACATGATCTTAAAAACATTTTTATCTAAAAATATAAAATAAATTCATTTGTTTTATATTTTTAGACAACTAAAATTTCTCATGATCTTAACAACCTTTTTAAGTGATAGGTTTTTATCATTTTTAATAAATGTCTTTGATTCCATCTGATCTCAGATCTGTAGGGGTGTGGTGAAGGAAACTCAGCAGCAGTTTTTCCACAGTCTGGCTGTTCGGCAGAGTATCGCCATGCACTTCAACATTCAGCAGGACTGCGGTCACTTCCTGGCAGATGTTCCGGCCCGCCTGTTACCTTGGGAGAAAGATGAAGACAGAGATGACGAGAGAGGCAGTACGGAGGAAAACGAGGAAACTGCATCGAAAAGCCACGAGAAGGACCCAGGAGGGAAACTGTGCAGCAGTGTCGTGGTGATCACACGCGAGGTGCCGTTTCAAACAGTGGCAGATTTTGTCCGTGAGGGCGTCGAACGCCACAATCGAAACCCTGAGCTGTACGAACGTCAGGTGTGTCTGCTTCTGCTGCAGTTGTGTGCGGGACTGGAACACATGAAACCGTACCACGTCACACACTGCGACCTGCGACTCGAGAATCTCCTGCTGGTGCACTGTCAACCCGGGAACCCGTGGAACCTTGAGCTGCTGGAGCCCAACAACAACGCCGCATCCGGACCATCTGCTGCGGCCTCCGCTTGCCCCGCCCGCCTCATCATCAGCAACTTCTCTCAGGCCAAACTGAAGAACGTTGTTCTGGAACCCTCTTCTCTCCGTGACCAGTCTCGACTCGCGCCCGAGCTCCTCACCGCCACCCAGTATCGCAAGTGCGACGAATTCCAAACCGGAATATTGATCTACGAGATGCTGCATCGGCCGAACCCTTTCGAGGAAAGTCCGGAGCTCAAAGAGAGGGAATACTGTAGCTCGGATCTGCCCCAGCTTCCCCTGCGTTCCCTCTACTCCAGCGGCCTTCAGCAGCTCGCCACGCTGTTGCTCAACCCCAGCCCTTCCGAGCGCATCCAGATGGCGGATGCCCGAGCGTGCCTGCAGTGTCTGCTGTGGGGCCCACGAGAGGACCTCTTCAATTCGTTGAACCCTGTGTTTGGAGCGATCCAGCGCCACACCGTCCTGCAGAACTGGCTGGACTTAAAGCGAACGCTGATGATGATCAAGTTCGCAGAACGATCTTTGGACTCGGGCTGTGGCGTGAGCCTGGAAGACTGGTTGTGTTGTCAGTATCTGGCCTTTGCCACCACGGAGTCTCTGAGCCGAGTGATCAAAATCTTACAGCAGCCGCAAGGCGTGCTGATCTAAACCCATGGCAGTGACCAACGGACTCCTCTACAAGCCGCCGGGACATGTGTGCGCTGTACAGATGTGTGTTTTTAATTTGGCTTTGATAGTGAATGTGTTTGCATTTGGTTTACCGTGCAGAGAGTCGAAAGCAAAACAGTTTACAAAGGTAAAAAGTGACTAACGTAAAGTCGTATTTAACTCCACAGATAATGGCACATTTATAGAGCTGCTTTTATAAACAAAGTGAAACTGCATGAAACGTGCGTGCGTGTGTGTGTGTTGTGGGTTTTCTGGCGGTGTGTTTTGTTTGGCTTGTCATTTTACTGGACTCGTGAATACTAGCAGGAAACCACTGATTCGACATTAGCTGTATCATGATTGGTGATTCAAGTAACTAGATTATTCTCTTTCTGGAGAAATACAGTATCCATCACATATTGCGTAGTGTGTGTTATGGGTTCAAATAGAGACTCTCAAGAATCACTGTAAGGTTGTGTGTCTGTGGCAAAAACTGGCATTAGGTCAATGAATGAATGAGTATAAGATGTGTGCGTGCGTGTGCGAGAGAGAGAGTTGGAGATACAGAGAGGCAAAAACTACGTTCATCAGTCATTTCACTCAGATACATTTTTCCCCCATCCTGAAATAATATACAGAAAGGATTAAGATTACAGATTGGATTATAATATTTTTCTACCAGAGCACTGTAAAGTTTACCAAAGACTAAACTAAACCACGCAGAACAAGATATTTTTACATTTTACGACATGGTAAAAGAGAATATATTACTAATCTCCCTTATAAAGAAAGTGTCCTTATGCAACTTGTTAAAGAGGGTTTGTTCTTTAAGGTGCTTTGAGCGATTTTCTCTCCTTGAGGAATAAATAGCACAATGAATGAACATATACCTTCAGCCTGATAGATATCACTGGAATAGGTGTTGTGTGAAATCGCACCGGTCTCTTTGACAGCCCTAGACTCTGTAATGTTGTCGACAAGAAGACTTTTCAGCGTTGTCTTGTCTCTCTTTAAGACATTATTATGTCTGGAGGGCAGGATTTGGTGGCTAGAAGAACGTGAAATGACCCCAAAGCAGATCTTTTATTGAAGTTAAGCGTTTATTGTCATAAACTGAGACCCTAACGCTAACTGAACTACACTCTTAAAAATAAAGGTGCTTAAAAGGTTCTTCACAGCGATGCCATAGAAGAACTATTTTTGGTTCCACAAAGAACCATTCCGTCAAAGTTTCTTCAAAGAACCATCTCTTTCTTACTTTTTTATAATCGGAAGAACCTTTTTTCGCCACAAACAACTTTTGTAAAACAGAAAGGTTCTTCAGATGTTAAAGGTTCTTCGTGGAACCAAAAGGTATTTCTATGGCATCGAAGAACCTTTTGAAGCAACTTCACTCAGATTGTGCCTATCTGCAGAAATATCAGGATAAATCTCACCCTAATTTCTGACATTGTGACCTTCAAGGATGGTTTTAACCTTGACCACCATTTGAATCCTTACTTGGATTGATGTGCAATTTTTAAAGTGTTACCATTGTTGCAGTATTTCAGATGTATTTAATGCACTTGATGTTCTCAGCATGCCGTTTATCTTTCGTCTTTCTTTTTCTGTTCGGCACATAGGGGGAGTGCGATCTCAGAGATCAGACCCGCGGCGAGGTGTTGTGTTTGAGGATTTTTGAAGGTGTGTGAAACGTTAGCCTGAATCGAGGACGACACATTCTAGAGTCATTTTGTCCTTGTTGTATATTGTCATAATTGACATAGTTATGTGTTTGAGGACTGCAGCAGTATTCAGAGTCAAGTTTGTTTCAGCATGTAGACAGATCCCCTTCTCATTCACACACAAAGGCTGCATCTCAATTTGCATACTTCTATGTCTAAAAGTATATACTTTTTTATATTTGTGGCTCTCAACCTTTGTCCCCTACTGTCCACAATATTTAAAGGCTCCCCACATCAATAAAATTGAGGATGATGATGAAAGAAATATCTTCATTTTGACTTGTTTTAGCCTATTTGAATGCTTCTTGTCTTATTTTAATTAAGACAGGTTGAGAAGCTGCTTTCTATGCATGTTCTTGATTCAAAAGTGCATACTCTTTAGAGTATGTAGTATGTCATAATACCACGCACTTGTTTGTCACATACTTTGTGTTGCTATTAAGTCTAAGCATCAAAATGTGTTACTGTATAACATTGATTCAGTTCGTTGACACTTTCTCCCTTTCAGTGACCCAAGGTGTTGTGGGTAATATTTGCCCAAAAAGTATGCATGGATCTGTAATTCAGAAATTCGTGAAAAGCGTATACCATCTAGGCCCTTTTGGCATACTTGTTTTAATAATATCCGTTTTTGGGGTGCACTAAATCACATATACTTTAATTTATAGTATGCATAGTTTGAGGATGTACTCAATGTTCCCCGTTTCATTTCATGTTATTTACGAATTCAGATCAAAATGACAATCTGCATATTTGCAGGAGTGTACGGATTTATAGGAAGACATTGGATTGGAGTCTCTGTCGGTTATCAAGGGCGGGACCATTGGATTACTCCCAATGACACACCTTCCATTTCCAAAGCAGCCGTTATACTTCCATAAGTAGAGAGAGGCAGGAATATTGTGTGTGTGATGTGCTGAATGTTTGAGTCTGAGAGCAATATGTTGAATTATATTTGTATATAATAATTTGAGTGTACTTTATTAAAAGCTTAGTTCTTCACAGCATTACAGGCACGATTTTGTCACAGAAAGAGTTTTAACTTTGGATGAAAGCATCAGCAGATGTCTGTAACAAGGAGAAAGCTTGTGTGCGTGTGCGATTGTTCACCCATGATCATTTTATCAGATTTTATTCATGTATTTACTGTTATTTACAAATGTTTATTGCCAGTGTTGATTTGACAGAACTGCTTTTTACATGCATATCTTATGGTATTTAGCTCTCCGTTACTGAGTTAACTGCTCATAATAAAACTATGAATATGTTTTTAAACTGTGTGTCTGCGTGATTTTGAAAAGTGTGTGGAAAAAGTAAATCTATTTTGTCTAAGAAAATGTTTCTGTGTTAGTTTACAAACTGTCGGTGAGGTTTTTCAAATAGTTAATATCACTACAAGTTTTCCACTTTTTTTGGTGAGAACATTTTTATAAAATTCCATAAAATATGTTCACAAACATGTATTTCTGATCAATAGAAAGAATCAAAAACTGATTTGCCCGAAAGGAAAAAAAATATTGCTCAAAGGTTGCTCTTTCATAGCTCAGGAGATTTGACAGAGTTCTCAATTGTGTTTCATTTAAGTATCAACTTAGTCTCCGATGTTTCTTCCATAACTGAAGGATAATATAATGACATGTTCCAGGTTTAAACAGGATATCTTTTCTCTTGATCTTTCATTTTTTCTATCTTTAGCACCCTGTGGAAAAAAGTGAGAAATGGAAACTAATAATGCTGGTGTATGTGTGTGTTTGTGTCTGCAAAAGATATGAAAGGATTATCGTGTGAGTCAGTGAATAAGCCAGTTATAGTGTGTGTGCGTAAGTCTGTGTTGATGCACTCGGGAACATTATGCTTCTGGTATTATGTACACGTGAAGATTATACTCTACGGACGAGGAACAGCAGACATACACACAGATTTATATCAACACGCTGCAGGTGAGTATCTTTCTGTTCTGAAACCAAAATGATCTACAGAGATACTTTCTTAGAATTACAAAGTTAATTTTGAATATTGAAGGTAGATGGTTGACTACCTTTGCTAAACTGTGTATGTGTGTTTCAGAAGAATGTGTAGTCTGGATGAGATTCCATTAAAGGTTGCTCTGGATTGCGTGGAGATAAGTTTGAGCGAGAAGGATCCTGTTGGAGATCCTGAAATGAAGGTCCCAGATTGCACCCAAATATTGCATGATACAAAGGTCAGATTACAAATGACATCAGACGTTGCGGAATTTATTATTATAAAACACAAGTAAATATATGTTTAAAAATAACAATTATAGAATGAATTCTCATGTTTTGTCTTAAATGGCATTAATTAAGATCTATAGTGCTGCTATATAGATTAATTTTATTTCAATTCTTCTTTCTCTTAATGCTTGCGTATGTGTTATTTTTGTTGCTTACTTCATGCTTATTCCCAATATTAAAAAAGAAATAAGTAGATAAAGCAATAAATGACTTAATACAAATACTTTTTAATTAGATATACTGATTTTTTTACTAAATTATTACTTTCTCAATTTTTTTATTTTATTTACATTTTTTTACGCATGAAGTATTTTTGTGTATTTTTTCACATTTTATTTTATATTTAATATTTATTTGACCATTTATTTTCCTATTATTGCATTTATTTATGTATTTATTTATTTATATTCTATATATACAGTATATATATATTTTTTTTTTATTGCACATTTCATCCTCCATAGTATATGCATAACATCTAAAATAGATTGTCTATGCATCTTTACCTGCAATTTTCACACATAATTGTTGTTGTGTTTGCCAGTATTCATTTACTCTCGAAAAACGGATCATGGCCGCATGTGAAGAACTGCAGCGGAAGAACAGAAAGGCCAAAAAACTCCCCCAGAGTGTGTGTCCCACCTGTCCGCCGTATTGGCTGATGTTCAGCAGCCCGCAGCAGAGTCGTGTGGGCCGTTCCGGAAGCAGAGAATCATGGGAACTGGGCCCACGTCCCCACAGTTCAAGCCTGAATGCTGCTGACTCAAATAGACTCCGCCCACTCCGGGTGGCCCAGTTTCTCATCTCTACCTCGGACTTCGAGGGCGGGTACAGCGAAGACGACGAGGGGTCATCCACTGAGGAAGATGCTTCTCGTAGCAAAAAAAGACCACAGAGTAGTGGGCCACAGTCCAAAGCTCACATCCAGCGAGTCTCCACCCCTCAAGGGTGGAGACATAAGGGCAGTTGTGGCCTAATGGTTAGAGAGTCGGACTCGTGACCAGAAGGTTGCCGGTTCGATTCCCAGGGCCGGCGGGTAACAACTGAGGTGCCCTTGAGCAAGGCACCTGACCCCTACTTGCTCCCCGGGCGCTGCAGTGATAGCTGCCCACTGCTCCGGGGGTATGTGTGTTCACTACTCTCTGGATGGGTTAAATGGCAGAGGTCACATTTCGTTGCCTTGTACCTTCGTACATGTGCAATGACAATAAATTGAATCTAAATCTAAATCTAAATCTCAAGTGACCCGTCCTGGTGGCTCCTCAACCCGCCCAAGCTCCGCCTCTGCTTTGAAGGAAACACGGAAGCCCCTCCCCCAGACGCCGGAGGGCATTCCTCACACTTCCAGAGCCCCCCGCAGGAAACCTGCTGCCATGAGAACCAGCGGGCGTCGGAGCTCACACACCCAACTGCAGCAAAGACCCTCATCCGCAGGACCGCTGCCCTCCACACGGCAACAAAAACCCACCTCACATGTAACACAAACACACTGTTAATCCACAGAAATGTACAATGTAAGATCGCTGGGTGTTGACTGTGTTTTAATGCAATAGGGTGTGCGTCCACGGACGTCTGCGGGGCTACAGGATGCTTCTGCGGATCTCCTCTGCGCTTTGAGTGAGGAAGAGAGAGATCTTCTCGAAGCTGTTACAAAGCACGGATACACACTGCACACCGCCATAATGGCCCTGCAGAGGACCGGACCGAAAAGCCCTGACCAGGTACCACACACAAACACATACACATACAGTATACGCACACACTCTCTCATCCGTCTTTGTCTACAGATTTTGAGTTACCTGACATCATGTGACCGTCTTTGTCGACTGGGTTATGAGAAGACCCAGGTGGAAGAAGCTCTGGAGATGTTTCCGAACTGTGAGAGCAAAGTAAGATTCACACGCCCAATAGGAACTCACCTGCACCAAACTTCAGCATATCCTGGAGCAAATTGTGTATTTTTGGATGTTTCCTCCATATTACTTGTTTCTTTCAGGCTGCAGAGTTCCTGTTTTTGCTTGCTCAGTTCTGCGAGATGGGTTTCCAGCAGAGCACCATTAAAGAAGTTCTGCTGGTGCATGAGAACCATAAAGAGAGCGCTCTGGAAGAACTTATGACCCGCAGCGGCTGAGATGACACTTGAGGATCATCAGCCGCAATGAACCATCACCTTCGTGAAAAAATAATACCATCAAATCTGAACTTTATGAATGAATGCCTAGCTGAAGACTATGAATAAATACTTCTGTTTCATGAGTGTTTAAATGACTCTTCATCTCTTTGAATCAACCAATAAATATACAATAGATATAGTCTCTGTATCATTTTAATTATTACAAAAAATCTGTATTCTCATCGCTACGAATGAATAAATGAATCATTAAAGGGTTAGGTAACACAGCAAAGAAAAATATGTTAAGATTGACTCAATTCTGTGGAACAACAGGTTTTAAAGAATAATGGCAATGCTTGCATAAAAAAAACTCAATGTATACCATGATGTCTGTTTGAATACTCGATTCTGATTGGCTGGAGGGTGTGCATTAAAACCCTTTAACGCACGGCTAGCTGTGGATTATCCTTTATATGTTTCACAGATTAAAGAAAATTGAGTGTGTTTGAACATGGCTTTTTATCTTTACAGATGCATAATGATTTTTAGTGCTATGAAGTAAATATATCCTCATGAGCATGAATGCATCTTAAATAAGAAAATGCTTTATTTGATCACTTTTGTTTATTGTTGATTAACTGTAGATCAGACTCAGTTATGATGGTGATTAATCAGCTAGGTGTTGATCTATTGATCAGACTTAAACATGACTGTATTAACCGTATTTCCAATCATCACTTAAAACTGATGTGTGGAAAAAATTTCCATAAAATATATGTGAAAGGATTCATCATACAAGAAAACATTTAGTGTTATTACCAACAACACAAAGTGTTCAAACCATTATCAACCAGCTGCTTACCAATAAAACCAGTGCAAAATTACATTTTGTAAAGTGCTTTCTAGAATTCGTTTTTTCCTTCATATCACCACTATACCATCCAGAAAAACCCACCAATACAACTCCCATTAGAACCATCAAAGCAGTTTCGTCAAATGTAAAGAAGAGCTTTTGCTTTGTCAACGTACAGAAAAAATTAGTTGGATATTTTTATATAAAAATGATTTCATCTAATATATAACGTATTCTTGATTTATTTGTATTCAAACGAATTATTTAAAATATGAATAGATTAAGTTTCGGTGACGAAGCTTGTGAAACTGGCCGCTGATCGGCTCTCAATGCGTCAAATCAGCTGGTTTAAATCGTCAGCCAATCAGATAGCTAGAACAGTTCCTATAGCTGATGTCAGCCTATCAGCGGGTTTACCGCTGTTGCTTAGCTTGTTCTGAGCCAATCAGGAATCAGAGGCGTTTCCGTGCGGCGTTTGAATTTTTAGTCAGTAGTTTCTAGCCCAGCGTCTGATTATCGTGGAATAAAGCGAAGAATAAACTTTATGAAATTATAATAACATTCAGCGGAGGTTGAAATCTCAGTGATCTGAGATCTGCGGCGACAGAACAAAATGAGGAAGAGGTAAGCGAGAGTTTGAATGAGTGTGTATGTATAAAGTTACTGATGCATGAAAACACAAATGGTTGTGTGTAGGTTCGGTCGTTTCAGTGCGAAACGACTTTAATTTGGATTTAACCAGAGAATAAATAATCGAGGTTTTCATTATTTTGTTTGTTATCAGTGTTGTTTCATTGATTATTTTGAATATGTCGTCTGGATATGGCATTTGCATTTGAGATATAAAGCTGCTGTTGATTTAACGTTACAGAGATGGTTTATTTTGTTAATAAAAGTAACAATGTTGTTGTATAATATATAATTACTGTTAGTAATACAGATCAGACGAGAATCAGAGATAACCTTACGGCTGCATGATCAATAAAGCAACGTACCATCACGATGTGCTTTAAAATTCTTGAATTACGTACAGTCAATTTAAACTATATTACAATATTTAACTGAAGATACATATGAAAATTAAATAAACCGTATAAGTTACATGTTTCGCATTCTTTCTGATACCGTTTTCCACACGTCATACCACGCGCGTGCATGTGTGCGCACAGGCACTAACATTCACGTGCCATTCATACTAATATCCTCATCGACCTAGAAGATACGTGATTTCGAAGTATTAAAATCATTTGATTTTTTAGTTCAAGTTTCATGCTTTCATAAAGGTTTTTCTTTCAATGTAATAATCTACACAAGCCTATATAGAAAATTATAACCCAATATAAAATCAGTTGACGTCTATGAAATGCCTCACTAATTTAATAAAAACATGTGTGATGCAGTGAGATCCACGCTGCAGAGTCTGTATCATGTCTCAACAAGGCTCTCTGCGAGCTGAAGGACATCTGGGAGGAGATCGGGATCCCAGAAGACCAGAGATTCCAGCGCACGGATGCCGTTCACATGCACATCAAGGTGGGTATAAGTCACTTAAGTTTCTCTATGACTGTGGACTCGAGAATGGAGTTACGAACGTCACATCTTTATCACAGAACCTTCTGGCCATGATGATCACAGAGGAGGAGGGCCTAAAGAAACGCTTGTTGGTCAGTATCGAAGCGTGCAGGGCAGAGATGATCACTCTGTGTGATGAACTCCAGCTGCCTGTATGTCAGGTAAGTAAATGCGATCCGTCTTTTGAGTAAAAGCATGAAGTCTGGTCCACATTGTTTGAATTCTTGTATTCGGGTTGGCCTTCGGGACCAAAAGAACCAGTTGGAGGAGTTAGTATTTGTTAAAGCAAGTGTGTGTGTTTGGTAGGCGGAAGATGGCCTCACCATGCTGCAGCTGGAGAAACATCTGCGCACACAGGTGAAGGCCATGCTGAAGGAGAAGAGCGTGCGTCAGAGCGAGCTCAAGAATCTCATTCAAGTAGACCAGGATCTGTGCGATATGCTGTGCGAAGATCTTTTCCCCATCCACCCCGAACGGATTCCTTCACACCAGCAGCTGGAGAACTACAGGCGGCACATCGCCACGCGTAGCCTGGAGAAGGTACGAAGCACCAACATCTTAAAAATAAGGTCTTGGAAGTGTGTCCGTGTCGCAAAGTTTAGTCTTTACGGTCATGCGTGTTTACAGGAGCAACGTCACACTGAGTTTGTGGAGATGAGGCGTCAGATCACAGCGTTGATGGAGGATCTGGAACAGCCTCCAGATAGCACCTTTGAGAAGGATGCTGTGTGTGATGATGAAGAAGCTTTCTGTCTCTCTGTAGAAAACATCAACTCTCTCAAAGTGCTGCTGCATCAGGTACACACCCATTGTTGGCCAACAACCGTGTCGTCCTCAAGCGGGCGTCTTTGAGCCTTTAAAAAGGATCCGTTGAGCTGTTGTCAGGTTTGCTGATGTTTGGTTTTGGATCGTGAGTTAAACCTGCGTGTGCTTTATTTCAGCTGGAGACTCGTAAAGCAGAGACGGACGCGCTGTGCGTGTCCATCCGTGGTCGTATTGAGGAGTTGTGGGGGATGTTGGAGATCCCTGATGAACAGAGAGAGAGTCTCATTCACCAAACACACACCAGCACAAAGAGCAGTCTGAATACAGTGAGTGTACGCAAACACACACACGACACCCGTCACGAATGTAGGTCATGCTGTTCATTTGAAATTCTTTGGTGTAACCGTGCCTGTTTCTCTTTCTTCACAGCTGCAGGCAGAGCTTCAGCGTTTGGAGGACCTGAAAAAGAAAAACATTGAGCGTGTTATTCGCACGATCAGATCAGAGATCGTAAAGTTTTGGGAGAAATGTTACTACAGCCCGGAGCAGAGACAAGCCTTTACTTCCTACTATAGTGGTAGGCTAAGGGCTAGATTCTTGATTTTATTAGAGCTTTTACATACTTTTAAAATCATTTCACAACTACTGTAGTCATAAAATCTACTGTCATTTCAACAATGGATCCTTTACACATTTGACCACTAAATAAAGCCATCGATTTACTTAAAAGGCTTTAGGTGGGAAAGCAATTATTCTTACAATTTGTAAAATATAACTTGATTTCACATGATAGATCTACTGTACATTGCCTTTTCTAGCACAAGGGCTTGTGGGTAATTTTTTGCTAAAGAGTAAAAAAAGATGCTCTCGCTCTTCAAAATGGCGTACTTTCAATTTGGATTTTGGCAAAGTCTTTCAAATGTATGCTGGTTGACACTTGTTTGTTCTGTGCTTTTAGGTGATATGGATGAGGATTTGTTGCGTGATCATGAGCATGAACTGGAGCATCTGAAACTGGATTATAATGAACACGGGGAGTTATATGATGCCGTTTCCACCTGGAGCACCAACTGGACTCTTTATCAAGAACTGGAGGTAAAAAAAAATCGTGTTACTTAAGGCAAATTTTAGTTTAGTTTATAGCTGTTACAAAACAAAAAGGTGTTTTTAACACTTTCGCTTTTATCACTTTAGCTATTACAATAATATTGTGTATTGTATGGTCAAAGGTGCGATCCAATTTTTTGTTAAAAATAAAACAAAAGCTGTAAATCTCTGGTTAATTGACACGACTTCCAAATAAAAGAATAAAGTAACCTGCAATGTTGCGTTATGAACAGAGATGGCGATAGAGGGCCAAAAGTTACGGTTTGCAGCTCTTTATTTCTATTGTGTACTTTATTTTAAGTTTTAAATCTTACAGTATACTGTAGCAACCAATTAGCATCCCGGATGAAGAATATTGATTTTACTCTTGTTCTCCAATCAGAAAAAAGCCACAGACCCATCCCGCTTCAACAACCGTGGTGGAAACCTGCTGAAGGAGGAGAAACAGAGGATGGATCTGCAGAAGAGTCTTCCGAAGGTTTGATCCGAGCGTCACACACACACGCAAATGTTCCAGTTGACTCGGATAGCTCGTATGCTAATGTTTCTCTGTGTTTTGATCGGTCAGCTGGAGAAGAGTCTGAAAGCTCAGATCGACCAATGGGAAGGAGTGTACGGTAAGGAGTTCCGCGTGAACGGGCAGCCGTTCCTGCAGTATGTAGAGGATCAATGGAATCAACACCGCATGGAGAAAGAGAGAGAGAAACAAGAACGAGTATGATCTTCATTTCTTTATAAAGTTATTTCCGTCAACTTTTTTTGTATTTCGGGAAGCTCTAACTTTGTGTTTTGCACTGTGCAGCAAATGAAGAAAGTGAAACAGACGGAGGAAGATCTGCTGTATGGCACGGTTATCAGAACCCCCACTAAGAGAAGACTCGCTGCCACACCGACACCGGGCAAAACACGCAAGGTACTTGCATAATGTAGATATTTACGTTTAAAGAACAGTTTGTTGAAATTTGAAGATGGCGTGTGTTTGGAGATTTTGAAAGGTCAACCAGAAGCCAAAAATCTTAACATGAACATTGAATCACAAGTAGTTATGTGTTCTCCTTCAGCTGATCTCAACGTCTAGCATGTGTAGCTCCACCCCCAACACGACGCTCCGTTCCATTTGCTCCTCCCCCTCTTTGAGACCACCCCTTTCCTCCAGCAAGGTGAGTTGAACCTCACGACTATAAATGATGTTATTCTAAAGCGGATGATCATTGTAAACCGCTCTTCTGCCTCTAGCTGGGCCTACGGACGCCCGCTCGTGGTCGAACCCCTCGCGGTCTGGAGAGGAATAAGGAGAATATGTCACAGCTTAGCGGAGCTTTGCGCACGATGACCGCCAGTCCTAACAGAAACTACTCCATCACATCTGTGGCTTCATCCTATTCTGAGTTTGCGGTACGTTCTTCATCACCATCATCATCCTAAAAGACCTTCAGTTAACAGTTTAGATACAAGCAGCCGAAAAAAGATGGAATGGGCATTGAATTAGTGTACCTGAAGGTATAATTCTGCCTTCTCTTGTAGAATTATTCTGAATCCACTGCCGTGTCCAGGTCTGTATGGCTATTGTTCATTATACAACACACTAACATGTTCCTCTCTGTCTCTGCTAATCGTACTAATGGCGGAGGGTCTGTTTGTGTGCGAGCATTTGGGCTCCTGGAGTTAAAGGACAGGAAGTTATTGTGCTCTGACAATCTATTTCCTATCCCTGTATTCCTGTTTGTGCACAAGGGAAAAAAAATAAAAAGACAATTTCACAACTAGCGGCCACATTTGCGACGTCTCGGGGAAGCCCAGTCCTTTTCAGAAACTAAATGTAGCTCAAATTGCACTTAAAACACTTTCATAGTTGCTTTAGCTGCTGCGCATGTGCGAATGTTCATAGCACTCCGTCTTGTTAACATCTGAAATCTTTTGTTGGTTATAATTTGATAAACGTGGCCTATCTTGGTTGTCCTGGTTTTGTTCACATTAAAGGGGTCATATGGCGCGAATGCGTGTTTTTCTGTATTATACACGTAAAATTGCAAAAATTTAAGTGTCGGAAAAAAGATGCATTCTATCCATTCTAAGCGAATGCTCACCCAGACCTGCCTGAAACGCCTTGTGTAGCCACACCCCCACAAATCTACGTCAGTTCGTGGTATGATTTGACTAAGACCGCCCAAATGTGTACGCAAGTAAGGTTGGCGTACCTGTCAGTACAATTGCTTTGGAACCTGATGTTCAAATATGGTAAGAGGCGTTACATTTCCATCACACGCTTGCAGTATTCGACCAATCACTACGCACTGGTTAACTGGCCAATCATAGCACACCTCGCTTTTCAGAGCCATGAGCTTTGTCAAAAATCTGCGCGTTTCAGAGAGGCGGGGCAAAGAGGAGATACAAACATGCGCGGTATGTGGAAAATACAGCGTTTTTCAACCTAAATCGTGTATACACATTGCATCACATCTAAAACAAACCATAATATTAGTTTTCGCCGTGTCATAGGACCCCTTTAAGATTTTGAGACATTTTTTGACCTTGTTCAAACTTTTAGGCATAAAGAACCAAAAAGATTGCGACCTCATATCAATTTACATTTGCTTTTTTACAGCGGGAGCTCTCAGGCGCCTCTAAATCCAAAGTCAAGACTGGATTTTTGAACTCCACCCACACGCACTGAATACTGGCGGACCGAACCAGTTCTGCTGGTTTTTAAAAGCTTTTTTGAATTTACTGAATGTAAATCGTCTTGAATTTGTTGCAGAATTGTAAATATTTTAGCTCTGCGTTTTGCCCTTTTCTCTTTAGCTTTTTCCCTTTATTTAACTCCTACATTTTGATTGAATATTTTGTTTTGCGCTTGTCTGATGATATTACGTAATGCAGTTTTTATAAAAACTCATTTAACACTGATTTTATGGCTCTCAGCCATTCTCTTTTATACTCTATTCTGTATTTTGTTATTTCACAGCGACACTAACTTCACTCCTGTAGCATCCCTGCTACCTGTCTGGTTGGCAGCTTGTAAATAAATGTTCGTTTTCATGGGATGTTTTGTGTTTGTTTGTTATTTTCTGGGGGTTTTTATAATCATTATAATAAAGAGTGACATTATAATCATTCAAAGGTTATTCATCAAACTACTGTGGTGAATGTAAATCTTGATAGCATTTGTCCAATGAAGGTATAGAAATATAAACCTAGGAATGGTGAATTAATTCAAATTTACATGCAAACCTAAAGTTTTAATTAATTGTGTTATTTATAATTGCAAGTGACTGAAAAGTACAACGGTTTGGTATTGATGCGAGTCCTGAAATTGTACTCCTAAATAATGGCAGGATTTAAAGCAATGTAACCCAAAAATGAAACTTCTGTCGTCGTTTATTCTCCATCATGTGGTTTTCTGGAACACAAGATATTTTAAGAAATATGTCTCAGTGGTTTTGTTTCTTTGTGTGCTGTGCAGAAAAAAGAAAGTGATACAGGAAATGATGAAAGAATACTAGTTTCTTTTACTTCTAAGACGAGTATATATTGTTGGACTGAATAAAGCCGCTGTTGGTGTTTTCATTTCTGGCCACTTGAGGGCGTTCGTGAGACAATCAGATTAGAAACATTTACGTTTAACTCGTATAAATGTAGTTTTAGTACCCAGTCACGCATACAAGAGGTAACATCATTACATATCAGACAGTTTATGATGCTATTTTGTTACTATAATACATGTTTTGGTATAGTTGTTACCACATTTGTGATTTCATATGTAAGATTTCGGTTTAATTTTAACCATAAATTATAAATATAAAACTACCATCTGATCTATGTTCAAGTTTATTCAAGTACCTCGGCTTGGTAAAAAAAAAACACGATTCCTTCACGATGCGATTTTTTTACAGAATGAATTGAGGAAAATTTCAAATGAACAACTGCCCTTTTATTATTTCTCTAATGCTGCACAATTCTTTGTCAAATAAAAATATATTTTATGTCAAAGAACAAAACTAAATTGCAAATCAAATAAAAAATGAATAATACAAAAGTCTCTTATAATATAAACAAACTAAGACTTTGTCTGTGCTTTTCCTAACTTTTACTTTATAAGACATATCAGCATATCCACGTTTACCAAGTTTGCAGAGAAACAGCGGCCCCTGCTGTTCAAAACATGTACTGCAATTTTTATAACGTCTCAACCGACTTGAATCGGCACATATTATAATCGATTTTCAACCGGCTCACGGTGAATCGTTACATCCCTATACATGAATATTGTAATCATTCAGTTTAATGGTATTCTGGCCATCTGGTACCTTTACTGTCCATCCTGCTGAAAAACATCACAGAGATTCTAATTGATTTTAATGGAAATTGTATTAGTTTTGATGAAAGCTATAATGGATTGTAATGTGTTAGGTTCTGTTGGTGTTTTATCTGGCGGATTGAAACTGATAGAACACCATTAGGCCTAAATTAATGCTAAACAGCCGATTGTTCATATTGGAATTTGTCTGTTGTCTATTTCTTCCGGCAGAGATATATTACTGTTTTATCGTTTTATGTCAAATTATCCATAAATTCCGTTTTATGTTGTTTTTAAGTTGTTATTATTAAAAACGGCACTTTTTGTCTCGAAGTAAATAAATATAAATACGTCTTTTGGCAACGCGTTTGACTTTACGTGCGGCGCCGCACAATTAGATTTAATTGAAGATTAGTCTGCGCGCGCCCTCGCGTGTTTGCGTGCGCGCGTGTGTGTTGTTGGTGCTGAAGTTGCATTGCAGGGGTGGGACTCCTGCATTCACATTTTCTTCATCATGCGCAGCGGAAAACACACACACTTCAGATCTAAAAACACATATCTGATCTGACCCGAGCACACACGCGCATCTATCAGATCTAATCGGATCGTGCACACGCATCTGATGCTTTAGTGCATGATAATTGATGGATGAAAGTGTGCATGAGCACGAGAGGGAGAAACAGAGACTCCTAAAGGTAAGCACAGAGATAAGCGCTTATAATCGCATGTGTTTTAGAGTATGTATGATCTCTCATAGTCATACAGTTGCGATGTAATTATCATTTGCATTCATATTTAGTGATGTTGTCGTAACGCGTGTCTGGGTTGTTTAATGATGTTGCGATATTTCGTCAATGGGTGAGCAATTGAGATCGTGATGTTGTGCAATATTGTCGTTTATTTCTGTCTGTTGGAGCTGAAGTTCGGCCCGTTCACGTGCTGGTACTGATGCAGTGCGCGTGCCCGCGGCCAGCTGGTTGTCATGGTCACCGTAATGAGCCCCTCTTGGGGGGGGGTGTTGGTCGTTAATTTAACACCCAAGGGTCAAATAAAACCCACTGCAGCCCTTTAAACTACAGTGATGAAATGAAAAGTCCAGTGTGTGTGTGTCTGTGTGATGTGTGTAAGTGCACGTGTTGTGTTCTGATTTATGTCTGTTGTAAGTCAGCTGTGCATGCTTTGTGTTAATTCTCTGTTGTATGTTTGTTGTGCGCCTATTTTGTGGTCTATTGTGCATCAGTTCTGTGTGTCTGTTGAGTGCACATACTTTACTTTGTTGTGTGTTATTTATGTGCCTGTGTGTTGTGTTGTGTTCTGGACTGGTATATGTCTGTTTTGTGTATTTGATTTGTGTTGATGTTTGTTTTTTTGTACTATATGTGTTGTGTGTGTTGTGCTGTCTTGTTCATTAGTTGTGTTGTGTTGTGTTGTGTTGTGTTGTGTTGTGTGTGTGCGTGCGTGCGTGCGTGCGTGTGCGTGTGTGTGTGTGTGTGTGTGTTGTGCTATTATGTAAATAAGCTTTTTTGTGTGTTGTGTTCTGTTGTTTTTCTGTTATTTATATATATATATGTGTGTGTGTGTGTCTCTCTGTGTGTTTTGTCTTGTTTGTGTTTTGCATCTCCCTGTTGTGTGTCTTTGTTGTATGTTATGCATCTCTCTGTGTCTATACTGCGCTCTTCTGTGTATCTGATACGTGTCTTTTCTTCCATCTTGTGTTTGTTGTGCATCTGTTTTGTGTCCCTGTTGTGTTCTGGTGTGTCATTTGTGCGCTCTGTTGCATGACTGTTATGTGTGTGTGTTGTTCTTTTAAAGCTATAAACCCCAAAGTACTTGCGCAGAGACTCGGGGTCTGCTGTCGGGTCTCTGAGCGCTTTTTTCTGCAGGAGGCATCTGACTCCCTGATGTGCGCTTGTGTTTCAGCGAAAGTGTTATTACGAGTCATTCTGGAGATTAAAAGCACACTTGATTTATTAGCGTTTGCTTCCTTCAGACCTGCGCGGAGAGAAGCTGACAGTGCAGACTTCACCCCCCACCGGCCCTCCGCAGCACCACTTCTGTTGTAAAAGAGCCACTATTTCATCTCCAGTGAATGCAGCGCTGTCCGGCGGAAAATAATCATTCCTGAATTATTAGTGAGACGGGATCGCTCAAAGCATCTTGATTAGCTCTGGTGATTTAGGGGCAGTGTCGCAAAACTCCAGATGGACTCCAACAACCGGTTGTGTAGTTACGGGCACTTGTCATTTCAGACCTCGTTGGCTTTTCAGATGATCAAATTCATCATGTTTTCCGGCTTTCTATATTTGGTTTTGGATGTTTCTTGCGTAGATGTTGACCAGATTTGAATCAAGAGCTTTAAGATGAATCATTCATCCAAAAATAAAAATCCGGTCATCATTTACACTTGACTGAGGATGTGGTTGACGAATTTCTATTCACTTTTATTAATTTCATGAAAGCAGAGTAAACGTAAACGTTCTGTCTTGTTTTGTTTCAGAAAACATCAAGGTTTAAAATGTGACAGGATATTTTATATTTGGTAAAATGACGTCCTTAACCGAGGCTTACACATACACCTTAAAGTGATACTTCACCCAAAAATGAAAATTGTGTCATCATTTACTCACCCTCAGATGGTTCCAAACCTATATCATTTTTTGTTTTGTTCTGCTGAACACACAGGAAGATATCGGGAAGATTGTTAAATCTCACCCACCATTTACTGCCATAGTAGTTATTTTCTCTACTATGGCAGTGAATGGTGGGCGAGATCTGACATTCTTCCAAATTTCTTCCTGTGTGTTCAACAGAACAAAGAAATCTATACAGGTTTGGAACCATCTGAGGGTGAGAAATGATGACAGAATTTTCATTTTTAGGTGAAGTATCACTTTAACCAGACTCTCAGTTATTCTGGAAACCCCTGATAAAAAAAGCTACATGATTCTATGATTCTCCAAGAGATGAAGGTTTATAGTGTGCCATTTGGGAAATTATTTTTGGATATTGGCTTCACCATCCAGACAGCATCACAGCGTTCTGTGTTCCAAGCTCTGTGTGTGTGTGTGTGCGTGTGCGTGTGTGTGTGTGTGTGTGTGTGTGTGCATCCATCTGTGTTCCTGTAGTTATTACAGACAGAGCGTGGGCAGTCACACACACACTAGCTGTGGAAAATTTATTTGATTTTACTGACAGTGCGACTTCAACACAAGTTCATTAAAGTGACTGCACACACACACACACACACACACACACACACACACACGATAGACATCTGAAACCTAAAGGCTGAGGTAGGTAATTATGTAATGTGTGTATTATGTGTGTCAATGAATGTATACAAAAGTCTGTTTTGTGTGCGTGTGTGTGTGTGTGTTAATGAATGTATATGAATGTGTGTGTCAGTCTGTTTTGTGTGTGTGTGTGCGTGCGTGCGTGCGTGCGTGCGTGCATGCGTGCGTGCGTGCGTGTGTGTGTGTGTGTGTGAGCGTGCACACGCTTGTGTCAGTCTGTGTTTGTGTGTATTAGTCTATGTTTGTCATATTAGTCTGTTTTGTATGTGTGAGAGTCAGTTTGTGTTTGTGAAATCAATGTATGTGTTTGAGTGGGTCTGTGTGTGAGTGTGTGTGTGTATATCCTTGTGTGTGAATGAATCTATATTATGTACGTAAGTCTGTTTGTGTGTAAGAGTCTGTGTGTGTGTGAGTCTCTGCGTGTGCGAGTGTGTAAGTCGGTGTGTGTTTCTCTGTGTGTGCGTGTGTGTGTGTGTGTGTGTGTGTGTGTGTGTGTGTGTGCGAGTGTGTGAGTCTATGTGTGTGCGAGATTGTAAGTCGGTGTGTGTTTCTCTGTGTGTGTGTGTGCGAGTGTGTGCGTCTCTGTGTGTGTGTGTGTGTGTGTGTGTGTGTGTGTGTGTGTGTGTGTGTGTGTGTGTGTGTGTGCGAGTGTGTGTGTGTGTGTGTGTGTGTGTGTGTGTGTGTGTGTGTGTGTGTGTGTGTGTGTGTGTGTGTGTGTGTGTGTGTGTGTGTGTGTGTGTGTGTGTGTGTGTGTGTGCGAGTGTGTAAATCGGTGTGTGTGTGTATAAGTCTGTTTGCGTGTGTTCGCGGCGTTCCGCTCTTAGCTGCTTTAATTGGCTGCTTGTCATAATCTCTGCAGAACTTTCATTTGATTACCCACAAGTCCCGGCTGACTCACACCACACACGCCTCTCACTGTGTTTACTTTTAGACCAAACATGATACTTCCTGTCTGAAGTGTCTCTCGCTGGATTTGATATATAACACAGTTGCTGCATTCATTACCTCTACAGAAATGTACCATGGTAACCATAGTGTCAGCCAACCTGAACCATTATTAAACAACACAACTGTAGCAACTTCTTATTAACACACATTGATGTCAAAAAGGAAATTACAAAGAGATCCATCAATTCATCTGTTATCCAATCTCGCTGATCTTCTGAAGGGCCACGGGAGAGCTGGAGTCTATCCCAGAATCTTGACACACACACACTTCCACACTTACAGAGAGAGCATAAAATATTATTTTCCTAATGTAGATTACCATGTTTTTTTTACATGATACCGTAGTAATACCGTGTTTCTTTTAACGTGCATTTTGGAAGTACTGTACCATGCAAATAAGTGAATATTACTGTACCATTGGTATGATCATAGTGCTATTTATAATGGGGCTGCTTATATTTGTATATTAGAAAAGCTTGCCGAAACTTTTATCGCTTTATAATCAATGTCTTAAAAAATGACTGTAAATATCATAGCAGAATGTTGTGGCGGTGACTTGGCACAGACGAAAATATGAAAACCTAGTTCTGGTTTAATAGTTGAAAAATGCAATATCCATATACTTTTTAAGATGATTGTAGTAAATGTGTTGTGTGTTTCAGGTGGCAGTATGTCTGTGCAGGGTCAGGATATTTCAGAATATCGTCTGAGCGGTAAGAAGAACACATTCATGTGTGGCAGTTTTAATATGAATTCATCTGATTTTATTTCTGTGTGTGTGTGTGTGTCAGTGGTGTTGGATCCTCCTGGCTGGGAGGTGTGTTTGTATGTGTTCGGGTTCTTGGTTCTGTTTGCTGTGGTCATAGCGAATCTGTGGAAATTATATAAATCCGGCTCCTTCCCGACTCCATCTCCGTTTCCCAACTTCAACTACCGGTACCTGCAGGAAAAATATGGCTCGTCCAACTCAGAGATCAGACAGAAGGTAATAAAACTCGTTCTTGAAGGAACAGTTCATCCGGAACAAAAATTGAGTCATTATTATTATTATTATTATTAATAATAATTATATATATTACATCTTTTTATCATTTAGATATAAAAACGATGCTGTCTAGATGATAATGTCTAGAATAATCGAGTATAAAATTGATTCTTTAAAGGAAAACGAAGACAAAAAGTTGATATGCTAAAAAGTCAGTAGCTTGAAATCCCTGTCATTAAAAATTTTAAATGTTTTGCCTTTTCTTTCTTGACATTTTTTATGTGATGTTAAAATGTATTTATGTTTAATAATTATGTTCTGTTATTTGAATAAAAAGTTTAGCTCAAAATAACTACAAAGAAAGAGAAAATAATAAATCTTAATTGATTTTTGTAATCCTCAACTTCACTGAAAAAAGGGTTTCATTCAACCAATTAAAATATTTTAGGGTAAGGATTCACATCTAAATTTTATAACTTGAGCCAATTAAAAATATATACCTTTTCTTTATTATTTTTCATTGGCTTAAGTTATAAAATATAGATGTGAATCCTTACCCTAAAATGTTTTAATTGGTTGAATGAAACCCTTTTTTCAGTGTTGTTGACGAACATGCTTTATGTCATCTTTTTTGTCCCATGAAGCGTGTTGCAGCGAACAATCAGCGGAGGGTGTCCTCAGCGAGTCGGAAACCCAGTCTCCAGCTGTTGGACACCCCCGATGGGTTTCGAGACCTGGGAACATTGGAGCTGATGAGCCGAGAGCTGGATCCCAGCGGCACCCTGAATCGCTCCATGTCCTCCGAATCGCTATGTTCCATCTCATCTGTCGCTCAAACCTTCGGCCATGACTTCACGGTGGGGCAGCTGGAGGTCACGCTGGAGCTGGACTCTCGGACCTCGTCTCTCATCGTCTCGCTGCACCAGGGTAAAGATCTGCTGGAGAAGGAGGAGGAGAACTTCCCCGGGTGCTACATCAGCGTCATGCTGGTTCCTCAGCAGATCAGTCTGGGGGCCACACAGGTATAAATCTGTAATCATACCTGTTTTTAATGATCTTATCAAAATCTTTAAACTGTGTTTGTCTCACTCTCGACTGCAGGTTCAGAGAAACGCCTTCACCGTGGTGTTCGATGAGCGCTTCTCTGTTCCATTTGAGTCTGTGAATCTGGAGGAGAACAGTCTGAGGTTCTCTACGTTCGGGGTAGATTCTGATGAGCGGAACATCAGTGCTGGAGAAGCAGAACTTAAACTGTCAGATCTGGATCTATCCTTCCGGCCGTTTAACGCCTGGCTCTACCTCCAGGACCTGAATAAGGTGCCATGAGCATAACTCCATTTAAATGAAACAAATGAATGAAAAAGAGAACCAGCATACGTGTGTGATTAGCTTTGAGGTCAAATATAGATCAAGCAGTTATTGTTTACTAAAACTATCGAAAAATTTCAACAAAAAAATCAAACGTTTCCTTAGCAATTAACAGAAATAAGTTTAATTTTGGCACTAAAATGTCAACCAATAAAAACTAACCAAAAACAACAATCATATATTGTAAAATTAATAATAAAACAATGCAAATAATAATGAATAATAAACAAAAATAATGTAAATAAATGAAATAAAAAGAAATTCAACTATACCAATGTAAAAAGTAAACTAGGGTTGTCAAACGATTAATCTTGGCCAGTAGAAATGTCTGTGTTTACATAACATCTGTCTGTGTACTATGCATATTCATTTTGTATTTATAAACATATACACATACATGTATATATTTAAGAAAAATATAAAATACAAAAATGTATAAATGTTCAATTATTGGTAAATATAAATAAATACATTTAAATATTTCCTAAATATATACATGTATATGTATGTTTTGTGTTTATAAACATGGACATTTATTATGTAAACACAAACGTTTATTCTGGATGTGATTAATCGCGATTAATCGTTTGACAGCCCTAAAATAAACAAATAAATAAAACGACAAAAGCACATAACAAAATTGCTAAAAATTAAATAAACTAAAATTGACATAAACTTAATAAACCTGAAGTATAAAAATAGAAGCAAACTCAAAATATGAATTCAAATACAATAAAACAGAAAATAAAACCATAAGAACTCAATATAGATATAGATGACAAAAAAATATCTTTTTAAAATGTATTTTTGAAGTGTAAGGCAGTCAAAAACATCTAAATATATTACGGTTTTGATCATTTTATCACTTTCTCACTATGCTTATCAATGTTATAAAGCAAAACATCACGAAAAACGTAAAAGTTGTAATCAGAGGCAAAGAAACGTTTAGACACTATTGCATAACCTACCTAAATTATTTGAAATGATATATATTTATTATATAAATATATTTACCTATAGATTGTCCTCAATTTATCTCATGGTTCATGGTTGAGAATGACTGTCATAATTGTGTTGCCGTCTGATCTGATGTCATTTTCCATTTGTCCTGTATGGGGCGGTGTTGCGTAACTGTTAAAGAGCAGGGATGAGAACCTATAGGTTACATGTTTTAAAATGGTCTCTTCTGTCTGGTTTCGCTCAGGCTGTGGATGCTGTTGGTGAGATACTGTTGTCTCTCAGCTATCTGCCCACTGCTGAGCGTCTCACCGTGGTCGTGGCCAAAGCAAAGAACCTGGTCTGGACTAATGGAAAGACCACGGCAGGTGTGAAACTGACCTGTGACTTATTTTGACATCTATTTAAAAACATGCACTCATCCAGAACGTTCTCTCTTTCTAACGTTAACAGATCCGTTTGTGAAAGTCTACCTTCTTCAAGATGGCAGAAAGATCAGTAAAAAGAAAACCTCCATAAAAAGAGATGACACAAACCCCATCTTCAATGAGGCCATGATCTTCTCAGTACCTGCCATCGTCCTACAGGTGAAAGCATGTATTTGTCCGTCTGTCTGTCTGTCGATTTATCTCTATTTTGTGAGTAAGATGGTTTGTGTTTTCTGCAGGAGCTTTCTCTGAGAGTGACGGTCGCTGAGAGCACAGAGGATGGGCGAGGTGAAAACGTAGGTCATGTGATCATTGGACCGGAGGCCAGTGGAATGGGAATAACCCACTGGAACCAGATGCTGGCCACCCTGCGGAAACCGGTTTCAATGTGGCACCCGCTCCGGAGGAACTAATTCTTGACCTTTGACCCCTAACCTCTGACTCTCGTCTGCATGGTGCCTAATGTCTAACAGTCTAAGACGTTTGAACCTTGATCAACCTTGAGTCCCAAAGCAACCGTGTGGTCTCACACACAGCAGATAGGGGACAGATGGATCCATAAAGGAGATGGAAATCATTTTAGTGGCTCAGGATGACTCGTCTGCTCCTGGAAGGGTCTATGAAATCCAGGTTTATTATCCAGGTTAAATCCATTTGTACATATTGATAACAGGGTGGCTGATAATCTTCTGCAGTTATGGGGCGGTGAGACGCAGGTAGCAGTAGCCACATACTGTCGTGCTAGATATTTAAAGCGTTAAAAGAATGAGAAAATTGTTTGGCTTTAAATATATTTTGAGGTGTTGAGTACTATTATTTTCTCAGCTTGAAAAAAAAGGCATACTAACAAAATTGGGGTTGTCTATCCCTTTTCTCAGGCAAGTGTAATGACACTTATTAGCCTAATGGTGGCGCCATTGAACAGCATTGATTTCTTTCCCTACAAGACGTTTTTCTTTCCCATTTTGGATTTGATGTCATTAAAAATCAAGCACCAAACTCTCATAAACTTTCAATAATGCATTCTACAACTAGGGGGCGCTGTGCAAGACCTTCATTATATGGAAAATATTTTATTAATCACTATTTATTTAAATACAAAAATTCAAAATTGAGCAGATGTGTTGTTTAGTGTGTTTGAAGAATGTTTTTGCCCATATAGATAATATACAATATACTATAAAAATGTGAAAACGATAAAGTAATGTATTTATAATTTTGCAAACATTTTGTAAGTGTGTTGTCCAACTGAAAAGGAGTGCAATCATTTTTATCAACATTTATTGTTGGACGTTAAATATACAGTAGTTATCTAAGTAAACATAGTAAAATTAAACCATATACTGTATGTAGCGAAAGTAACTACAAAACAATGTACAATACAATGACAGTAGAATAGTTTTAATTTTTTTCATTACAACACGTACTTTGTATTTTTGTACACATTACACTCCCCAACCCAAGCCATTCATATTTCCATATTCCAACAGAAAATTTTAAAAAAATGTTCAGACTGCCGCAATAATGAAACCTTCTGATGACAGAATGTACAAACTTCATACCAAAATCTGTGAATGACATCCTACCACAGCAAACACGTTTTTTCTTGCAGATCTCAGATCTCTTACAGATGCTGCTTCACTTTTACTAACAATATTTCAAGCTTGACACCATTGAACTTCATTCCGTGCCAAATTCACTCTAATAGAAGCAATATTCTCATTTGCAGTGGACATCTAATGTTGGTGAACTTTACAGATTTAAATGCTAAGACATACTTACAATGCATGCACATGTAATGTACGACATAATGCAATCAATTGAATTGTTTGAATAAAAATGCTTTGTGTGGTTTGTTTCATATTTTTTATTTGACCAAGAAACTTTGAATATTATATTATATATGTGCAAGAAAGGAATGTGTTTTATGTAAATATTATTAAAGGGATAGTTCACCCCAAAATGAAAATTCTGTCATAATTTACTCACTCTCATGTAATTTCAAACCTGTGTGGCTTTGTTTCTTCTGCAGAACACAAAAGAAGATATTTTGAAGAATGTTGGTAACACCCATTGACCATACTCCATACAATAGAAGTCAACGGGGACCGACGTTTTTTGGTTACCAACATTCTTCAAAATGTCTTCTTTTGTGTTCTGCAGAGGAAAGAATGTCATACAGGTTTGACATGACAAGAGGGTGAGTAAATGATGACGTTTTTTGGGGGCAGGGGGGCGGGTGGTGTTAATACAATGGAGCTACCAAATATCAAAATGTTAGAGAAATCTGTCATCAAAGAAAAAGCTAACAGAATCCATCACATACCTCTCTAACTTGATATAGAAATGCTTGAAATGTAAAATATGTTTAAAACAAAACAATGCAGAAACATATGAAGAATATATTCTGAAAGGAGGGGTTGTGTGAGGAGCTGCGTCTGTCATCCTGCCAGTGCCACCATGTTTAATTCAGACTGGCAGCGAGCTGGGGGTGGAGACCAGTGGAGGGTTGAAGTACAAAAAACGACCCCAATAAAAAGGCATACTTCAGTGCAGATTCAGTGTATGTTTGGGTCAGAGGATACAGTGTCTTTCTGTCAGAAACTCAGCAAGCTTCATAATGGCCGACAGAGAAAAGGCGACGGATCAGATGAAGCTGTGGAAGGAAGGTCGCGGCTCTCAGGTCTGATGCAGAATTAATATACGTTATTAAATTGAATGTGGGTTTTAAATCGTTATTTTCCCAGCTTGTACTAAACGCATGCATTGCGCAGTGAGAAATTGTGCTCAAGGTCGCGAGGTTTTCGTGCACAAACATGAAGTAATCCGAGTAAAAATGTGCAAAATGGACACTAAAAAGCGATTGGATGTTGCATTGTTATAAAACTGAATTCAGCTGTGAAATACAGAACCGTGATATTGAGATTGCAGTGACGACTGCATGTTGTGCAAAACCTCGCAGCAAGAACACGTGATGTTATTTAAGAACCATGTGTTTGATGTATGATATCGGATACGCATCGAGGCACCGACTGTTTATAATTTAGTCTGCAATTGCAAAAAATAATAGATTCGATATGGATATTGAACACGCGAAAGGGCTGATTTGAACTCTGAATCTTTTGAGAAAGGAAACACACAAACATTTAAAGGGTTTTCGAATGAGTTTCGCACAGAACGGTAGTTTATGTGGGTCGAGTTCAACCATTACGTTCTAAATGAGAGAAAGTGATATCCCGCCCCTCGACCGACGCCTCTCTAACGCGATTGGCCACTGACATTGCTGACACCGCTCTCAAGTAGCACCTGTCAAGGTGCACCTGCAGACATAGGCCTCCGTGCATTTATGCAACCAAGCCGTTCACCCAGTTTTTGTTCCGACAACAGTTGAACTTTAACCAGATAACAAGATGGTTATTTAATCACCATATTCAGGCCATTAGAACACCAAAGTCTTGTGAAATTATTGTTTTGTTATTTTAGTTTTATTTACACATTCAATAAACAACAATAGAAAATCACAAACATTTAAATGGGTTTAGTGTTTTTTTTATTGGTTTTAATGGAAACGTCAGTGGTTCTATTGGTGGGCTGTTACCTGGCAGGTGTAAACTGATAGAAACCTATTAAATCCTTCTGTAATGAAGCCCTATATAAGGTACATAAGTGTTTTTGTAATGTAAGCCATTAGGTTTGCATGTAAATAGCCATGAAATGCATTTTAGTTTTGGCTGCAAAAAGACATACATTTTTAGAAATTACATATTTTTAGCAGGTTTTTCCTGGCTCAAAATGAGGCGGAGGGCGGAGGTGGTGCCATCCTTATCTTGTACAAACACGCACGGGTGGGCGTACCGTACCTTTAAGTGACTTAACCAAACACTTTACATATCAAAACATAAAAATTTGATGAGAACGATGATTATTGAGTTATATAAAACATTACTTTTATTCAACCAAACAGAAATATTTTGCGTTTTATCCTTTTCAACTAACTTTTCAGCCCACAACAGCCAATTAAAGGGTAACTCCGGCCAAAAATGAAAATTCTGCCATTAATTACTCACCCTCAAGTAGTTTACCCTTTAAATGAACAAGTCTTACTAAATGAGCAAAGCTTATTCACATCCTGCGTTCTCTTGCGGTTTACTGAGCTTTGAATGATTCACTGAGCTCTATTATTCGCTAGTGACTAAAAAGTTTCAACAGATCAAATTTCAGATTCAAATTTGAGAAAACATTTAAGAAATGGATCGTACAACTGCAGTTACAAATGACAGTCTGTTGACACAATACACGCAGTGATTTTGGGAAGACACCCGACATAATTTTGGCGAGTCTGAGGCGGCACGAAATTTGACGGAGGCGGCCGCCTCCAATTTTTCTATGCAGGAAAAACCCTGTTTAGTAAAATTACGTTTTGTCATACTGTCATGTTATGGTTTTGTCTCAGCGGCAGGACGTCCTGACCACTGGAGCTGGTGTCCCGATCGGGGACAAACTAAATGAGATGACGGCCGGTCCGCGTGGACCCCTGCTGGTGCAGGACGTGGTGTTTACTGATGAGATGGCGCACTTTGACCGAGAGCGGATCCCAGAAAGAGTCGTGCATGCCAAAGGAGCAGGCCAGTGTGAACACACACACACACAATTTTAGTGTTTCTTGCACCACAATTGGGCTGAATCCATCAAAATAATTCAATAGCAACACAACTTATATAGCTTAATGTTATAGTAAAAGTAATCCTCTATTTACAGGAGCCTTTGGTTATTTTGAAGTGACCCATGACATCAGACGCTATTGCAAGGCCAAAGTGTTCGAGCATGTGGGAAAGACGACGCCCATCGCTGTGCGCTTCTCCACTGTGGGTACGTCTCCGTGTGATATTGTGACGTGAAAGATGATTGTTACATCACATAATGGGGTTCAGAGAATGCAATTCGAAATGCAACTGTGACACTATGAAATGGAGCCAGATGGTTTTGTAAGAGGGTAAAGAGCACACGCAGAAGGGTTGCAGAATCTCACGTGCATACATTCAAACTCACACTCCAGCTTAAATGAACTAAAGCAGGAAGAAGAATATTTATATCTCCTATCATACCCAGATGTTTTTTACACCCCCAGCACAAACGTACAGAATCATGTTCCTCTATGCAAGTATACAGTTAGCTTCTAGTTTTAATATGTGGTTTTGTTGTAGCGGGTGAGCTTGGGTCTGCAGATACGGTGCGAGACCCTCGAGGGTTTGCTGTGAAGTTTTACACTGACGAGGGAAACTGGGACCTTACTGGAAACAACACCCCCATCTTCTTTATCAGAGATGCTCTTCTGGTAAGAGACACGCGTGCAAATACACACTCACACGCAGTTGATCTATTTCGATGTTGTAATCCATCCTTATTTTGTTCAGTGTGTTAGTTTTACATTAGAACTATTAACCACAGTTTGAATTCAGGTTTTAAAAGTTTGTCCGTGTGTGTGTAGTTTCCATCCTTCATCCACACTCAGAAGCGGAATCCACAGACTCATCTGAAGGATCCAGATATGGTTTGGGATTTCTGGAGTCTGCGTCCAGAATCTTTACATCAGGTACAACTGACACCTCGCACACGCCTGCGTTCTGATGGTCTCAGAGAGCGTCTGGTTCATGTTTATATGTGTATGTGCAGGTGTCTTTTCTGTTCAGCGATCGGGGGATTCCTGACGGCTTCCGTTTTATGAACGGATATGGATCACACACCTTCAAACTCATCAACTCGGAGGGGAAACCTGTTTACTGTAAATTCCACTTCAAGGTAATTTTTGTGTGCATGTGTTTGTGCGCAAAAAGTAACAGCATCGCAGTCCTATATGCAAACTATGCAAAACTTTCTTTTTCAGACTGACCTGGGCATCAAGAATCTGACTGTTGAGGAGGCGGACCGCCTGGCTTCTACTGACCCAGATTACGCCATCAGAGATCTCTACAACGCCATTGCCAACGGCAGCTTCCCATCTTGGACATTCTACATCCAGGTCATGACCTTTGAGCAGGCCGAGAACTGGAAGTGGAACCCGTTTGATTTGACTAAGGTACCAGCATTGCGTCTGCTGACCTCCGAAGATAAACTGTGATAAAAAGAGATTTTCCCAATTTGTAAACAATGAAAAACACAGTTTGCAGGTATGACCAGTAAGGATGATTCGTGAATGATTGTGTTTCAGGTCTGGCCTCATACGGACTTCCCTCTGATTCCTGTGGGCCGCTTGGTGCTAAACCGAAACCCTTTGAACTATTTCGCTGAGGTCGAGCAGCTCGCATTCGATCCCAGTAACATGCCGCCTGGCGTCGAGCCCAGCCCGGACAAGATGCTGCAGGTATACTTTTATCATGAGTGTCTCTGAATGTAGTGAGTTTACTACTTAGAGTGTATTTTTAGGTGTCACAGGTGCGTTTGAACGCCCTTTTATTAGCCCAGAATGGGATTAAAGGAATAATGACTGCCTACATGACTAACCTACTAACACCAAGAAGTTCTAGAATGACTAAATATTGTTCATGTTTCTGCTTCAGGGCCGTCTTTTCTCTTACCCAGACACACATCGCCATCGACTCGGTGCCAATTACCTCCAGCTGCCTGTTAACTGCCCCTACCGTGCCCGCATTGCAAACTACCAGAGAGACGGCCCCATGTGCCTGAATGACAACCAGGGTAAGAGATTTATCATCAAAGCAAACATTACAGAATAATTATGTGGTTTTAATAAAAATGTGAATTAATACATGTGTAAATAAGATCCAAAGCCTTACACTGTATTGAACATGGACATGAAAGCCAATGCAGCGGCGTAATCCAACATCTGTGGGTTTTGGGTTATGTAAATGAGTGGTCTTGTTAAAAATGTGAACAAGCTCTTAGCCTCTTACTGTATTGAAATGTTAAACAGTTCCTGATTTATCCTGTAGGGGGAGCTCCCAACTACCACCCCAACAGCTTCAGCGCTCCAGATGCCCAGCCACGCTTCATGGAGTCCAAATATCAAGTGTCTCCTGATGTGGGCAGATACAACAGCGCAGACGATGACAATGTGACTCAGGTGTGTAAACAAAATGCGTGAGTTTAGACGCGCATGTTAAGCACTTGTGTGACATTTCTGCTCTGATCTGTTGCGCAGGTGCGTACGTTCTTCACTCAGGTGTTGAACGAAGCCGAGCGAGAGCGTCTGTGTCAGAATATGGCCGGACACCTAAAAGGAGCTCAGCTGTTCATTCAGAAACGCATGGTAGGGATCTTTAACGGGTCATTTAATGATGCTCAGACAAGTGTGTGGAGCCAATTTATAGCCTTATGTATTTTTGAATAAGAAGTCATTTCAATTTTGTAAAGTTGAACTCTTATAAATTATGGTTCAACTAGATGTATGCATTTTGTGTTTGTGCAGGTTCAGAACCTGATGGTTGTTCATCAGGATTACGGGACCCGTGTTCAGAATCTCCTGGATAAATACAACGCAGAAGGAAAGAAGGTAGAAAACACACACACTGAGTCACATACAGTTGTTTGTCGTTTTAGTGCATGGCATTCATTTCGACTCTCTGTTTGTCTAGAACACGATTCATGTTTATTCTCGTGGTGGAGCGTCCGCTGTGGCTGCAGCTTCCAAGATGTAAAATGCATTTATACAGCTTCCAAGATGTGTGCCTGTCTGCACACAAACACACCAAGCAGATACTTGTGCTCATACTAACAGAACACACATGAATACTTTGAATGCGCTGTCACTTTGCGCTGTAAGTCAAATGCATAAATGCAAATGTAATTAATGCATCAGATTTCTTAACGGAATAGTCTTGAGTTCAACCAATAAGAGGCCTTTAATGCACAAATCAGCATAAAAGCATGAAGTTTAACATAATTTGAATTTATTTCTTAGTTTTGATTTTGTGCAGAATAAGGAATAACCTAAAAAGTGAATGTTTGTTAACACAAATGTACATTTAGAATAAATTCTGTGTGAGCCTTTTGATTTTCTGTTGCATTACTGAATAAGTTCAATTAATTGCATGTCCGTTTTGCCTTAGCCGGACGTAATTTATTTCTCATGAAATGAATGTGAATATTTTTGTCATTTTATAATGTAACCAATGAAGTTTATAATAAACAATAAATTAATACATTTGAATATTTCATCTCTACGAGTTGTGGTTTCGTTTGAAATCTTGGTTGCTTCCTTTATTGCCGTTTGTGTTTTGGTTTATCATTATTCAATGTTTGAAGAACCTGAAAATCTTAAAACGTCATACATGCACACCCCAGTGATGCCCTCTCACAAACATTAGTGAGAATTGAGATCTACAGCAAAAGACACGATTATCAGTGACAATAGGATACAAAGGTATAATAGTGCTTATATTGGTTCTTATTTAGTCCTTAGGAAGTCATTTTGTCCTTTACACTTTGTTAACGGTTGAAAAGGATTAAGGAACCACGTTTTCAATGATGTCATGATCTTCTCATTACCTACCATCCTCCTGCAGGTAATGAATTTAATGATTATAATTGGAACTGTATATGTTTAATAGAAACTATAATGGTCTCTGTGGTTCTCTACTGGAATTTGTTTTGTTGAAGGGTTGTTACCAGCTGTGTGTTTACAATGCGAGGGGGAAAAAACACAATTCTCGCTAAGCCCCGCCCACTTAGGAACTAGGTTTCATGTTAAAAGTCGATCTGCCATCAATATAGGTGGAGACCAGAAAAGGGTTGAAGTTAAAGTACAGACATTTGACAAATACACAATTCTTTTGAAATCTGCTTTAGTTTAGTGCAGTGTGTGTTTGTCTTTCAGAAAGTCAGATACATTCATAATGGCCGATAACGTTAGAGAAAAAGCGACGGATCAGATGAAACTGTGGAAGGAGGGTCGCGGCTCTCAGGTCTGATGCACAATTTATTTGATAAGTTACATCATATGACTTCTGTGGGTTATTTTCGCGTTGTTTCCCTGCTTTTTGTTTAATGCACGTATTGTGCACTGAGAAATTGTGCCAAAGGTCGCTGGTTTGTAACTTAATGCACGAACTGCAAAGTATACGTTGAGTTACAATGTGCCGAAATTTCACAAAATTGCACTGAAACTGACTCATTACTCTAAGAATAGATTTGATTATTAAGAAATAAAATATTGAAGAATTTGCCGTGACTGTATTGATGATGTGCAAAAACCTCACCGCAAATAAACTTGTTATCTAAGCATCACATGTTTGTTGTATAATGTCCGATATTCCTGAATGCAGTTTATATTTTAGTCTGATAGTTGCATAAAATACTATATTATTAAATGTAGTCTTTTTGCACACGCAGTTTCATTTTTCTTTACAGTGCATTCAGAGTTGTTTGAACTTCGGATGTTTTGAGTAATAAACAAACCCAAAGTTAAACAGCAATTTTTTACGATTTAATTTCAGCTAGGATGTTTTAACACGATATCTAACCGGAAGAAGGCGAAATCCCCGCCTCTTGACCCACTGCTTTAAAACTTGATTGGTCAATAGACAATGACAGACACCGCGCTCAACCAATCAATTCCTTTAAATGCCTGTTTACGTATTCAACATGTTTTCCTCGGTGAAATTTAGGCTTTTCTTTGTTTGTTTAAGAGACGGATCAAGTACAAAAACAGTTTATGTTTAACCATATACAAGATAACTATCTGTGGTTATTTATTCACCATGTGCAGACCATTAGAAGTCCCAAGATTTGATTTGCTATTGTTGTTTTATTAGACTTCTTTACATTCCTCATAAATATAAAAGTCATATAATATGGCAGATTTCAAGAGAATTCACAATAAAATCATCATTTTAATTGAGAGCAAACGTTTTGTGGGTTTTCGCTGCATTAAATTACTTGACATTGTTTTATTGCTTTAATTAAAATTATAATGTTTTATTATCCCAGCGGCCGGACGTCCTGACCACTGGAGCTGGTGTCCCGATCGGGGACAAACTAAATGAGATGACCGCCGGTCCGCGTGGACCCCTGCTGGTGCAGGACGTGGTGTTTACTGATGAGATGGCACACTTTGACCGAGAACGGATCCCAGAGAGAGCCGTGCATGCCAAAGGAGCAGGCCAGTGTGAACACACACATTTCAGATCTAAATAACCAGAAAAAAAGAATATCAAACTGCTTCTTTTATATTAAATGTTTCCTTTGTTTATTTACAGGAGCGTTTGGTTATTTTGAAGTGACCCATGACATCACACGCTATTGTAAGGCCAAGGTGTTCGAGCATGTGGGAAAGAGGACACCCATCGCTGTGCGCTTCTCCACCGTGGGTACGTCTCTGTGTGATATTTTAAGAGAAAAATTATTGTTACATCACATATTGGGGTTCAGGGAATGTGTCTGTGCTAGTGCAACCTGTACTGCAGATATACTGTAGATCAGGGGTTCTCAAACTTTTTGACTCCAAGGCCCCCATTGTATTCAACAATATTCAAAGGCCCCCCTTCCACTCACAAAACCTCAAAATGTCTACGCAATAACTGGAAAAAAGTTGATTAACTATAAAATGTTTTAATGTATTTCAATGCTAATTGTGTCTAATTTTAAAATATTTGAAGCCCCATTAAAAGTCAGCTGGGGCCCCCTTGTGGGCCCCGGCCCCCCTGTTGAGAACCACTGCTGCAGATCATTACGTCAAGGTTAGAAATACCAGGAAATGATGTGGTAACAGAGGTCATGACACTCAGGTCTCTGAAATGGTTTAGTAAGAGGGTAAAGAGCTAGAACGACGGGCCTTCTTATACTAGTAAAACTTTTCTTGTTTTTATTGTAATCTAAATATCTTTTGTGTATTCGTAGCTGGTGAGGCCGGGTCTGCGGATACGGTGCGAGACCCTCGAGGGTTTGCTGTAAAGTTTTACACTGAAGAGGGAAACTGGGACCTTACGGGAAACAACACCCCCGTCTTCTTTATCAGAGATGCTATTTTGGTGAGAGTCATAAGACACACAACCTCGCATTCAGTTTTATCACATTTATAACATGCAGATTTATTTTCGTGTTATGATATGTTTCCTTTATTCTGTTCAGAGACATTCATAGTGTGATGGCGTGTAATAAAAGTGTTTGTGTGTCTGTGTGTGTAGTTTCCATCCTTCGTCCACACTCAGAAGCGGAATCCGCAGACGCATCTGAAGGATGCGGATATGGTTTTTGATTTCTTGAGTCTGCGTCCAGAATCTTTGCACCAGGTACAACTAAGACATTCCACTGTTGTGTGTCGCACACGTGCATCACATAGAATCATTGTTTATATGTGTATGTGCAGGTGTCTTTTCTGTTCAGCGATCGAGGGATTCCAGACGGCTTCCGTCAAATGAACGGATATGGATCACACGCCTTCAAACTTGTCAACTCTGAGGGGAAACCTGTTTACTGTAAATTCCACTACAAGGTAAACAGAAGTTTGGACCAATGTTTTTTTTTTGTGGGAGGAGCTACCCGTTGCATTATCCAAAAAGATAGGCCTCCAACAAATGTCTTGATGTTGCGTCCGCAAATGGAAGAATACTAATAAGTCTAATAAGTGCAAGTTATCTAGGCACTGTGTAATAGTTGTTATTTTTCTTTTAGACTGACCAAGGCATTAAGAATTTGACGGTTGAAAAGGCAGCACAGTTGGCTTCTACTGATCCGGATTATGCCCTCAGGGATCTCTTCAATGCCATCGCCAATGGCAGCTTTCCATCTTGGACCTTCTACATCCAGGTCATGACCTTTGAGCAGGTCGAGAACTGGAAGTACAATCCGTTTGATCTGACTAAGGTACCAGCATTGCGTCTGCTGACCTGTGAAGATAAACTGTGATCAAATAAAACAGCGTACAGAATATGCACACAGAGAAAATTATGAACTATTGTGGCGTAGGTCTGGCCTCATACGGACTTCCCTCTGATTCCTGTGGGCCGCTTGGTGCTAAACCGAAACCCTGTGAACTATTTCGCTGAGGTCGAGCAGCTCGCCTTTGATCCCAGTAACATGCCGCCTGGCGTCGAGCCCAGCCCGGACAAGATGCTGCAGGTATGCTTTTATCATGAGTGTCTCTGAATGTAGTGAGCTTACTACTTAGAGTGTATTTTTAGGTGTCACGGGTGCCTTAGTAATTTTAATAATAGTCATTTTAAGTGCACTAATGTAAATTGCTTCAGATTTAAGCATTAATGACTGGTTACAGCAAATGACTAATCTACTAATGACAAGAATTACTAGAATGACTAAACACTTAAATTAATCATATTTTCTGCTTCAGGGCCGTCTTTTCTCTTACCCAGACACACATCGCCATCGACTCGGTGCCAATTACCTCCAGCTGCCTGTTAACTGCCCCTACCGTGCCCGCATTGCAAACTACCAGAGAGACGGCCCCATGTGCCTGAATGACAACCAGGGTAAGAGATTTACCATCAAAGCAAACATTACAGAATAATTATGTGGTTTAATAAAAATGTGAATTAATCCATAAATAAGCTCCAAAGCATTACACTGTATTGAAATGTTAAACAGTTCCTTATTTATCCTGTAGGGGGAGCTCCTAACTACTACCCAAACAGCTTCAGTGCCCCAGACACCCAGCCACGCTTCATTGAGACAAAATTTCAAACCTCCCCTGATGTGGGCAGATACAACAGCGCAGATGATGACAATGTGACTCAGGTGTGTAAACAAATGTCTATATGTTTATTGTAAAGTGCATGTGTGATTCACGCTCCGATGTCTTCCCCAGGTGCGTACGTTCTTCACTGAAGTGTTGAGTGAAGATGAGCGAGATCGTCTGTGTCAGAATATGGCTGGCCACCTAAAAGAAGCTCAGCTGTTTATTCAGAAACGCATGGTAAGGATCTTTTTTGTTATCCTGGTCTTAAAGTCCCAGTGAAATTAAAAATCACAATTCTTATTTTTTTATGAAATATTGCAGCGTTTATAATTAATATCTTATCAATGTGGTCATTTTCTTTTTAAAATCATGTACCCTCATAATCTTAATTTAAAATCTGAAAATGCACTTCGCCCTGAAATGACTATCTCAAATGACTTAAATTAGACGGCTTGGCTGGAGCATCTGTTAACTCCTCCCCTTCAACTGTCAGTCTGCTGCCAGCTTCATTTCAAAATCAATGCAATGTTTTTACACATCCAATCAATTCGCAGTGAAAAACGCAAGACACGCCCAATAATTTTCTCCTTTGAAATTCCTTTTCACTCGGAAATGTGTCAGAATATGGAAGTAAAAGAGATGCGCCGATTGCAATTTTTTGCCGATTCCGGTTTCCAATTTTATTGTAAGTGAAACCTGCCGATTCCGATTTTCTATCCCCAAACTATAATTGACAGTATACTGTATATAAAACCATATTAACTTTTTTCACATTTTTTTTATTTTCATTACATAAATGATTGAACATTACAATTTCCCTAAATGCAGTTCTCCAAGCTGCATTAAATTACAGAATCTTCTCTTTCCCAAACAACTCTTAAATTGAAGAACTCTGTGACTGAAAAGAAGTACAAATAATAAAATATAACTAAACATGTCACTTAATATGCCTTTTTCATTTTTGTACTCATCTCACAAAAGTCTAAGATAACAATAAAATACTTCAACTTTATTCTGGTCTGTTTCTGTTTATGAAACTAACATAGCTTTATTTCATTTTTTCTGAAATGTAAAATAATTTGTCTTTATCTTTTCTGTAGGATTAAAAGAAGTGGGTTGATTTTTGCTGCAACTTCAATAAAAAAGTTACAAATCATATGAGTGAATTCAACTCTAAAGATGTATATGTATTTGCAGTTTTTTGTGTTAGTAAAGAACTCAATCAGATATACACTCACCTAAAGGATTATTAGGAACACCTGTTCAATTTCTCATTAATGCAATTATCTAATCAACCAATCACATGGCAGTTGCTTCAATGCATTTAGGGGTGTGGTCCTGGTCAAGACAATCTCCTGAACTCCAAACTGAATGTCAGAATGGGAAAGAAAGGTGATTTAAGCAATTTTGAGCGTGGCATGGTTGTTGGTGCCAGACGGGCCGGTCTGAGTATTTCACAATCTGCTCAGTTACTGGGATTTTCACGCACAACCATTTCTAGGGTTTACAAAGAATGGTGTGAAAAGGGAAAAACATCCAGTATGCGGCAGTCCTGTGGGCGAAAATGCCTTGTTGATGCTAGAGGTCAGAGGAGAATGGGCCGACTGATTCAAGCTGATAGAAGAGCAACTTTGACTGAAATAACCACTCGTTACAACCGAGGTATGCAGCAAAGCATTTGTGAAGCCACAACACGCACAACCTTGAGGCAGATGGGCTACAACAGCAGAAGACCCCACCGGGTACCACTCATCTCCACTACAAATAGGAAAAAGAGGCTACAATTTGCACGAGCTCACCAAAATTGGACAGTTGAAGACTGGAAAAATGTTGCCTGGTCTGATGAGTCTCGATTTCTGTTGAGACATTCAAATGGTAGAGTCAGAATTTGGCGTAAACAGAATGAGAACATGGATCCATCATGCCTTGTTACCACTGTGCAGGCTGGTGGTGGTGGTGTAATGGTGTGGGGGATGTTTTCTTGGCACACTTTAGGCCCCTTAGTGCCAATTGGGCATCGTTTAAATGCCACGGCCTACCTGAGCATTGTTTCTGACCATGTCCATCCCTTTATGACCACCATGTACCCATCCTCTAATGGCTACTTCCAGCAGGATAATGCACCATGTCACAAAGCTCGAATCATTTCAAATTGGTTTCTTGAACATGACAATGAGTTCACTGTACTAGAATGGCCCCCACAGTCACCAGATCTCAACCCGATAGAACATCTTTGGGATGTGGTGGAACGGGAGCTTCGTGCCCTGGATGTGCATCCCACAAATCTCCATCAACTGCAAGATGCTATCCTATCAATATGGGCCAACATTTCTAAAGAATGCTTTCAGCACCTTGTTGAATCAATGCCACGTAGAATTAAGGCAGTTCTGAAGGCGAAAGGGGGTCAAACACCGTATTAGTATGGTGTTCCTAATAATCCTTTAGGTGAGTGTATATCACATATATTGGTTGATGTATTCATTTTTTTATATTTTGGATATTTAAAAACAAGTAGAAGTCGTGTTGAATGTCATTTTACCTAGGTGAAATTACCACAGTTTTAATAGCATGTGTCAGAGTTTAGCATGACGCTAATAGCATCACTGTTAGCATACATACCTCATGTAGACGGAGCAGCGAGAGATGAATTGTCTCAGCGGACATGAGAGATGCGCGTCAGTCAGCAGAGACTCGCGGTCCGATGGACCCACATGCGAGTATAAACAAGCCGTGAAAGACAGGCTGTGCGCACGCACGTTTACATGTTTACTTGCGGATTTGAGTGTACTGATGGCTGTGACGTTCTTGCCCGCAATCATGGCGCGATCGCAACTTCCGGTTCACGGGGACTTTAAACTAGTCAAACTAGACTGGAGAGTTCATTTGTGCCCAAAGTGGTTCCACTATATAAATGTACGTTTTGTGTTCGTGCAGGTTCAGAACCTGATGGCTGTTCATCCAGATTACGGGACCCGTGTTCAGAATCTCCTGGATAAATACAATGCAGAAGGAAAGAAGGTAGAAAACATGCACACACACGTACATAAAAATTGCTTGTTATTTTAGTGCATGACATTTATTATTTGATTCTCTATTTCTCCAGAACGCTGTTCATGTTTATACTAGTGGTGGAGCATCCGCTGTGGCTGCAGCTTCCAAGATGTAATTCAAAAGTGCCGATTGTCCGCACATGACGTTACACACACAACAAATATACACATTTGATCGTACTAAAACACACATATTTGAACCAAAACTAATACTTATACTGTAATCCATACACATTTTTTTTCCTAAACGCGCACACACATTTTTTGATGAATGATAATGATTCTTAATTCATTCCTTGTGTGCTGTAAAATCACAGATGTGATATCTAATATGGCCAAATTACAACACATATCAAATTAATTTGTCAAAGCATTAAAAATTATCATCTGAATTGTCTTGTGTCTAACCAAAAAGAGGCCTTTAAAGGGATACTTCACCCAAAAATGAAAATTCTGTCATCATTTACTCACCTCCGAGTTGTTCCAGATCTGTATAAATGTCTTTGTTCTGATGAACACAGAGAAAGATATTTTGAAGAATGCTTATAACCAGACAGATTTTGCCCCCCATTGACTCCCATACTAGGAAAAACTACAATGGTAGTCAAAAGTGCCCCAGAACTGTTTGCTGTCCTACATTCTTCAAAATGTCTTCTTTTGTGTTCAACAGAACAAAAAAATTATAAAGCAATTTTTCGTACTATGGGAGTCAATGATATCTTTCTTCCAAATATCTTTCTGTGTTCATCAGAACAAAGAAATGTATACAGATTTAGAACAACTCAAAGGTGAGTAAATGATGACAGAATTTTTGGGTGAAGAATCCCTTTAAATGTGTAAATGCGTGTACTCTAGACCAAATCAACCTTTTTTATGTGAAAAATTGTTTTTCACAAAATGTGAAATTGCCTAAAAAAACAGAATGTTTAACACCTTCTAAATGAGCCTTTTGATTTCTATTAAGAAATCAAAAGGCTCATTTAGAAGGTGTTAAACATGCAGTTTATAGCTGAATAAGTGAAAATAATTGTCTGTCCCTTTTGCCTTAACCAGACATAATACTGTTCTCATAATATGAATGTGAAACCTTTTGTCATTTTATAGTTCAATAAATCTGAATACTGCATCCCTGTGAGTTGTGAATTCATTTTAAATGGTTGTGTCATGTATTTTTTTCATGTTTTCCGAAAATCTCCCCAAAACCATATACAAGAATTCGTACAACCTGGTGACATGATGCCAAATGACATTTTATCAACTATATTATATATAAAAAGGTTTTTGGAATGAATCTTATTTTGTCCTTTTAGCTTGACAACCCTTCGTTACGCTTGTGTACGATCAAGCATCTTGGACATTTTTGTGATAATATTACAAATCCTATTTTATTTCTGTATGAACTACATTTGAAGACGAGAGGCCTCCTGTTTTCTGTCACTGTAAGTGTTTTTGTAGTCAGAACAAAAAAACTGGATGAAGAATACAGCTTGCACATGTCCCTTTTCTTGGGGTTTTGATACTTTCCTTTTTAAAAAAACAGGCACAAACCTATAAAGTCAAGAACCAGTCTGGTAAGTTGACATCCAAACCTTATGTATGAAGTTTTATATGTATAACAAGATTTCTGTGTGTGTAATATGTCTCTCTCTCTCTCTCTCTCTCTCTCTCTCTCGCTCTCGCTCTCGCTCTCGCTCTCGCTCTCTCTCGCTCTCGCTCTCGCTCTCGCTCTCTCTCTCTCTCGCTCTCTCTCGCTCTCTCGCTCTCTCTCTCTCTCTCTCTCTCTCTAACTCCACCCATCTTCAGTGTTGTATAAGTAGGGGTCTGATCTTCCTCTTCATAATTCTCTTCAGATTCTTCTACAGCAGTTGACCCTTGACCTCAGAAGATGGATAACGCTACATACAGCTACGTGAACGACTGCACTCCGCTCACTAACTGTAAGTCCGGCCGTAAGGTGGGTGGCTCGACTGTGGTCAACATGAGCCACGCAGGCAAGAAGCCACCGAACGACTATCTGGTGTGGTCCCTCTGTAACACTCTCTATGTCAACTTCTGCTGCCTGGGGTTCATGGCTCTCATCTATTCCATCAAGGTGAGATTCAGTTGTTATGCCTCAGTTGTCTCTGCTTTTTTCAATATTTTGTTTTCTTAGAATTCCTAAAGAGACATATTTCGAAACAAAATGACAGACTTTGAAATTACACACGTCTGAAGAATCTGAATAAATAAATGTTCTTTTTAGAACCAAACACACAATGTTCTTGGAAGGTTCTTTATGGAGCTGTAGGATTCACAGAATGTTTCTGTTGAAAAAGTTCTTTGTAGTGTAAAAAAGTTCTTAAGGCTATAAAAAAAGTATAAGAAATGGTTCCTTGAAGAACTGAAATGGTCCAAAATAGCTCTGAAAAGAGTCCTTTGGTATCTAGAGAACCTCGAAACCCATACAAAGATCTGCAGAAAAAGTGCTTTATGGTAGAAATGAACCTTCTTTTAAAGAAATGTTTTTTAAGAACCATGTTTACTTTTAGGATATAAAAGTGGTTCTTCCTTGCATTTATTTTTTAGCGTTTTGATTGAGTGTAGTCTTTGAAAGTGTAGTTATGAAAAGAGTCCTGTGTTGAAAGCGCTGTTAGGGAAACTTTTTGATAATATTAGACTTGATACACAACTGCCCAAGACTCACGTGCATTGCGGTTTTATGTTTAGGCACGAGATCAGAAAACCCTTGGCGACATGCGGGCAGCGCAGGAATGCTCAGACAAGGCAAAGTGGTACAACATCTTGGCATCGGGCTGGAATCTCCTGATTCCTCTGTTGTTTCTGGGTCTGCTGGTCCTGCTCATCGTTCATCTGGGGAGCTCGCAGGGAACATTTGATTTCTTTGGTGAAGATGGATTCCAGAGCTTCATGAAGCTGTTCAGCAGGTAGAAGAACGACACCTGGAATCGCACCACGTGAACTCAACTCCCGGGACTTTATTCACTTACACCACTTTGACAATGTTTTCTTGAGCTATGTCATGAAGTATTATTATTTAGATTTTTTCATTATTATGTCAATGTACTGTATACTGTATACTCATAAGTATATCTGCCTCACAATTCTATTTTATGCTTTAAATTGGCTTAACAGTATTTAATAAAATATTTAATGTCCTCCATACTTTTTTTGCATGTGTTTCATTGGACGGATTTAATTTGGGCAGATTTCTGTGGCCATTGTATAAACAACCATTAAATGAGTCCGAATCACTCTGTTTTTTAATATTTTAATCTGGCTGATTTGCAATAATTCTATAAAACACTGGCATGCAAGAAATTTGCTTGGGACTAAAACTCTACAACGGTAAAAGCAACTTTTTACTCTCATCTAACTTACATCTATATAACCAAATTACAAACTGACGGAATATTACAACAAAATGTTGTTACGAGTGGTTGCGTGTGTGTCTCGTATAGATTGTATGTGAAAAGCGATTTTTAAGAAAATCTAAGTGTTTTGAAACATGCTGGCTTTAACACTGTTGAGAAGAACAGGTTAACATGGTTAAATTTGGAGATTACCAGAAATCAGTAGATTTGTGTTTCTCGTGTTTTAAACACAGAGCAAGCGCTGTGGTTTAGTTCTTATGTCTGTGGGCTCTGTAATGTTCTGCCATGCGGCCTGTGCTTACAGCGGTGACCCCTCCCAGCCGTGTGGGTATTTTTACCATTTAAATGACAGAGCTTTGTGCCAGCCTTCACTACCCTTCTATTTCAGTCTATATGAGGAGTGGACACAGATGTGCAGTTTAGAAATTAGAAAGCAAACACTCACATATATATATATATATATATATATATGCACACACACCCTCATGTAAACCTGCTGCATGTGAGACGTACTCCTGTAGCTGCCATGTATCACTTATAATATTACTGATAATAAATATATACGGAGAAAATATGCACATTGGTTAATTAAGGAAATGAGATAGGCTTTCTTACTAGTTTACTATAATGCATACAATATTATGTACTATTGATGTATTTTTGAAATAAAATCAATATACAGTAATTAAACATACTGTTAATACAATTAAGTAGTTTATTTACATATTTTCTGTCTCACCTTCAAACTCCTGACACCGTAACTTTATTAACACAACCAAGTTTATTTTATAATAGGTTAGTAATTCAACATTTTATTTATGGGTCATAAGATTACTCTTTAGAAAACCAGGTTTAATAAAGGAACATCATTTTACAAAGGATATGCAGATGCTCTGAAAGAGCAGATCTGGAATGCATGCTTAACTAGGCCTACTTATTCTCATTGAGTACATATGCGGACTATTCTATAAAAATAACCTGTATATGTAGATATATATATTTAGGTGATATTTATGTATAAATAAAACATTACAAAAACCTTTATTCAAGTGTGCTATTAGTATACTTCTTTAAAATAAAATAAGAAAGTGTACTTTTAGTCTACTTTATATGTACTATACTAAAAATGTATAGTTGTAAATGAGTACTTAAAGTTTACTGTTATGCTTAAAGTATCAAGGAATACTCGACCTAAAAATGAAAATTCTGTCATTAATTACTCACCCTCAAGTTGTTTTTGTTCCGTTGGACACAAATAAAGATATTTGGAAGAATGTTAGCAACTGACAGTTCAAAGGCACCAATGACTACCATATAGGAAAATTATTGTATATTGTTTTGTTCTGTTGGATATTCTGAAGAATTTAAGAAAGCAGAAAAGGGGTCACCTTTGACTTCCATTTAAATTTTTCTACTGTGTTAGTCAATGATGTCTCAGAACTGTCAGTTGCTAACATTCGTACTCATATTTACTACATAAAGTATACTAAAGTAAACTTAAAACATATTTGAACTTTGCTTAAGTATACTTTATAAAATAACACTTGAAGTGGAGTTTCTCTCTGAGGAACGTATAGATTTTTTTGTGTGTGTCTGTAGGCTGACCATGTTTCTCTCTGAGTGATTTTATTAAAGTTTTTGCAGGAGTTCTGCTTTCAGGAGGAGGCAGGAAGGTTTGTAGCTCCTGTGGTTTGAGCACAACCACACTAGGGAGGATCACACGCATAAACACCCACCATCTGAAATTATCCACTGGAGGAGACGTCTATATGCAGCAGATCTGTGAGTACTGAGGGATAATCTTACCCTTCCGCCTGCTCCGAGCCTCTTGGTCTGTAATGAAACTCACTAGTTTCTGGGTGGTTTGTAGCTGCCACCCAGTTTTAATAATATGTAGGCATACTAAGTCAAATATTCGGCCTATAAGATCAAGGTATAAAGCACTGGTTACTATGGCTTTCTTTCACATACACAAATACTTGAAAGAATATCATGATGCTGCTGTGTTCTGAAATGCAGTGATATCATTTTTTTTGTTTAAATTTTAGGTGCATTAACTGTACACTGGTCACACTTCATTTTGTTCTTGGGAATTGTCGCCCTCTATTGTCTATTAACAGAAGAAATAGTGTTGACTATTGAGTTAACCCGATTACTAAATTTCTTTGTTTTCATTTTATTGTTTATATAGTCTTTGTAAAATAATGTATTTTTTATTTAAAATAATGTTTTATTCATAGATGCAGTGACCCTGTGACCCTAATGTCTTAACTTTAAGACTCAATGTAAATTTTAAGTATATTAAACTATACGTTTACTGTATAAATGAATTTATATTTAAGACATTTGTTTATTATTGTTGGAACTTGTTGCACAGGACACTTCAGTCTAGTTTTTACTCGGTTGTCTGTATTTGTTGGGTTAAACTTTGCCGACAGATGGTGCTATTGTGTAATTGACGGTGTCTCTTTAACCAGTCACTTCTAACCTGTTTTTGGTGAATTAACTTAATATCTTAATACCATGAATTTGACAAGTTTACTGTTTTAACATAATTTCCTTACTTTTATACCTTTTTCCTTTATGTCTCTACTGCAAAAATGTGAGTTTTTTTGCAACACTGCAAAACTGAAAAAAAGCATTGATGAAATAAATCTAAACTAAACAGTTATAAAATGCATCAAAAGAGAAAAAAATCCTAAATATGTTCGAAATCCTGAATATGACATATATTTCTTAATAATCAAGCTTCATGTCACAAAAAAATATCATTATTTACAGACAGAAAGCTTTCCCACGGAGAGTGTCATGCTGTCATCTGCTAATTCAATATAAATGCTGTCTGGTCACGTGCGTCAACACTGTGACATCATAGAGCAGATCCTGAATTTGATGTGCTTGAATGATTTGTGTCAGCTGGTGCATCACACTCTCAGCTGACCCCTCCCCCTGCTGTATGTGGTTGGCCAGCTGGTGTCCATGGAGACACAGCTGTTGAGTGGATGAGAAAGACTGAAGAACACAGAACTCATAAAAGATGACATCTGTCTGTCCTCAATGAGCACAACATATTTAATTTTCAGATCTAGTTGGGAAAACATTTTGGGAACGCTTCCATAAAATATCTCTAGTGTCGGTATTCATTTAACTTAACTCTTGAGATGATCTTTAACTAAATCTTAAACACAATCACAAACTCATTAGTTACCATATTAGTCATTAAACAACAGTTCAGAATTCCCCCCCACAAAAAGAGTTCCCGTCAATATACAGATTAGTGCTTGAAAATGTAGATATTTTAATAGATGGTACATCTAGAAGAGAGACATCTGGTCCATTAAAGGGATAGTTATCCAAAATAAGAATGCTGTGATTAATTCACCCCCGTGTTGTTCAAAAGAATATATTTCAAAAAATGTCTCAGTGGTTTTGTGTCCAAACTTTCTTCAGAATATCATATTATGTGATTTGCAGTCATACAGCTTAGAAATGACATGAGAGTGAAATTGGTGAATAAATAATGAAAGAACTATACCTTTAAGATGTAATTGTACTTCACTGTATAAAGACCAAGTTGTTAATGCATAAAAAACCTAAAGACTTTTTATTCATGAATATATTTAGTGTAACATGGGACAAATGTTTTTTTTTATAGGAGTGAATGTTTGACTCATTTTCATCCATTTGGTAATGCTTAACTTAAGTACAGTGTAGAGTTGTCTTATGCCTATGAAAGACTTTAATGGGTGGAGTAGTTTAAAGAGTGATTTAAAGGGATGTAAACCTTCAGTGGTTCATGGGTGGTTTCTGAAGGATTACTTGATGGTTGCTAAATAGGTAAAGAAAAATAACCTTTGTCCAAACAAAGGCGTTTAAAACTACTGTGAAGTATCCTGAGCTGATGTGTTGACAGTGCAGATGATCTCTCTGTCATACAAATGTTAAACGCGCCGTTCCGATGCTTACGTGCCCGCAGGTGTTCGCGCGCATTCCAGCAGGTGTTCACGCGGGGAGCCGCGCGCGCTGCGTGGATTTGAGCGGGCTGTGGGAGGAGAGCGCGGGTCTCATTAGCAGGTCAAAGCGACATGGCACGCTCTTCTTCATGCTTTTAATCTCCTCTTTTCTCCTCCTCTCTTTTCATCTCGTCTGCTACTCGCAATTCTGCCTATGTGGTCTTGAAAACACTCACTCCCCTCCCCTCATCCTTCACTGGATCTTTTACCCCTCTTCTCTTTTTAGTGGACTTGCTAGACAGTAGTTTGAACAAACCGCTAACCTCTAGTCGCCCGTAATCATCCTGGAAACGAAATGTTTGACTTTAATCGTCCAAATATTCACGAAATACACAAAAACCTTTCTCAAGGTGCTCCCATTATATATTTTCTCTACAAGAGAACGAAAACTATAGCATAATATAACTGGTAACAAAAATGGATATTTATGTTTCTATGGGGTGGTGTAGCGCAAGATGGTCATTTTTTTGTAAATGGAAATGTATTTTCTTGTGAACACTTAAATGAGATAAGAGGTTTATTTGAAGTTGTTAGTGAGAATTAAAAGTAAATCTACAGTGTTATTCTGAACTGCTCTGGTCTGAAAGACCTTAGTCCTCATAATTGTGACTTAAGGTTTGACTTAACAGACTCGAACTGATCAACAATACTGGACGACACACAGTGAGGCACATGTTTATATAGCCTACATATTTATTAAAGCAACCTTATTTACAACAGTGACAAATATGGCTCAGGATCATGATTTTTGGACGTCTTCAAGTGACTATGACAAAAAAAAGCTACATATAGACTACTAAAAACGGAGGTACAATTTGTAAGCAAATGTGAAAAATAAATAAATAAATTAAACCAATACAAAATATATACAGACGCGGAGGAATATTCAACGAAAATAAATACTTGTCCTGGCTTTAATATAAAGTCACTTGTTCAAATGGTTTTACACCAATATTGTGCCTATATGAACAAAAAGCAGAAAACGGAACAATCATCGTAACGATGCGCTTGCAGAATCACGTATTGTGACGTAATGACATGAGTCAGTAAATTCCAAGGAGGTTTTGACTCGGTGACGTCATTTCTTCCGGCCTTTTCCCGCCACTATTCGATGACGCAGAGGCCGGAGATTTTCTATTTTCACTCCAAGTTCCTGCTTTCCTTCGGTGTCACGCTGCCCGTTCTTCGCTTTGCGTAGAAATCTACAAGAAAAAAATCATTAATATTATAAAAATGAACACCATATACTACAGTTTATCAATTGACTACAGTTAATACTATGCATTAATAACGTAGTTTGCTATAGTACATACTATTGTATACTAACGTTACAGTAAAGTTAGTTTTATTTTGGGTTGTCAGTCATTCATCTACTGATGATATGGGTGTGCATGAGTATCTTACCTGTAATGCGCAAATCTGTGAGCCTTTTCGTCCGGGCGTGAGCTGTCGTTTTGCGAGATTTCGTAGGGTTAACGTTACGTTTGTCTGCCTCGTTCTCTCGGTTTAACGTGTTCACAGATGTAGAACAACCTGGAACTTTTGCGAATACTTCTCTTTTCGGTTCTTTAGACACGGCAGTCGTGATTCTCTCCCGATAAAACGCAGGACAGTCATCGGCTGGACTCTCCTCCCATTCCAGTTCACCGTCCAGCGGGCGCCCTTCGCTGAAGTCGAAATTCCATCGTAGCCGATCCCGCTCAGCAATTTTCTTACGTTTGGACGTCAACTCTCGCTGTAGCTCGTCATGGTCAACGGGACCGAAGAGATTTCGGCAGGTTCCTTTGCGCATCAGTAGGGGGTCAACCTGAGGGTAAATATCTCTGCTCTCCTGCCCCGAGACGATTTCCCTTGCGGTCAGCCTGTCCATGGCAATGGAGGACAGAAGGACGGAAGACATCGCTGATGTTGTCGAAATCTAGATGAGAAAAGTGGCCAAATGGGTGTGAAGTCACAAAGGGCAAAAAACAAATCGGTGTGTAGTTGAACACACGTCGTTATAAAATGTTAACCTCCAGCTCTCGTCGTGATCTAAGCGAGTCAGATTTAAAGTACTGCGCCTCGTCAGTGTAAAACCACATGCTCCTTTGCCATTGGTCACTACCCTTTTCATTCTGTTTGTAGGGCCGCCTCTGTTAAGCTGTGATTGGTTAGACCTACCACTAATTGAGTCTGATTGGCCAGAGCCGCATGTGTCTGGCTGTGATTGTTTTTTCACCACTTGGTCTTAAAAAGGCTATTTTGCTGATCATGCCCCACACCCATTACGCGACTGCGGGTGACTAATGCACTTTATTTTTAATCAGTAATGCTAATGTACGTCATATTAAAGCATTACAGTAATATGTATTTTATAATACAGTGCAATTAATAAATGGTCTTATTATATTATTAGATATTTTTTCTTTCTTTTCCATTTTCCCTTATGTTTGACAAAGCTGTGAAAGCACTATAAGATATATAAAATGACTAAACTGAATATTAAAAAAATAATAATTAGTTGAATGAATCCTTTCAATACAATTGAACTAATGTGCGAAGCAAAAAGCCATTCATTAGTTGACAAAACATGGCATTTACGTTTTTGACTAATGTTGTCTATTTTAACTGCATGCTATTAAAATATACGGTTAATAATAACAGATTACTTACTGACAATCCAGTCTACATGAGCCATATGTAGTTATTAAATAAATTATATGGGTCGCTGTGATGTATCATTATCAAACTTTTTTATTTTTGTTACAATTAAAGGCAAATATAACATATCAGTTACATCAAACCAACTACGACGAAAAAGAAAAGATTAAATATCGCATCTGTGTAATCTAGTTATTACAAAGTATGCATTATAATAGTAGTATCATTTACCTTTTTTGGTTTTGTTAGACAGGCTCAGAAATGAACAGTTTCTGGTCCCTTGTTACGCTTCTAGTAGTAAAACAGCGCCCCCTAGTGATAACAATATGGTTTAACGTTGAAACCACACTGCACAATCTGATCTACAAAGTAAAACAGCGCTCCCTAGTTATAACAATACGGTTTAACGTTAAACACACGCATAATCTGATGGCTACATTTTGTACAAATCAACGTGTACCTTGTTAATTACCGACTTTCACCATCACGTTTTTATTCTGCAACCTTAGTTTGTAAACGTAACATTTTAATGAAAAACTGGGCTGGGCATGTATTTCAGTTTGACAAATTGCACAAACAGTCTAAATTCTCTAAATGTACATGTTTGGACGCGGTGAGTGCTGTTTTGAGCTGACAGTGCTCTCTCTCTCTCTCTCTCTCTCTCTCTAATGGGTCTTTTAGAGTTTACATACCATTACTATGATGAAGTAGGAAACAGTTAATGTGATCAACATAAACAGACTGCTTTTATGAGAATAAAGGTCCACACGCCTGTGTTAGCTATTAGGGTTTGAGTTGCTGTTGTAATGTACTGCATTAACTGTTTTTGCAGCGTTGTGAAAGGTGAAAATGTCCTAGAAAGAGTCCTGTGATCAATTTGATGTTGGAAAGAATTCTGATGATTTAAAGATTTCACTTGACACCATTTAGGCCTAATCCAATCAATAATCTCATCCAATGTGTTAACCTGAGACCTGCAAAAGACAGAACATATGAAGCATATTCTAAAATCTTGCATTACAAATTTCCACACGTATAGGCTAAATGTCACCTTTATCACAATAATGAAAAAATGACATAAAACCCAATTCACCCTGATTTGGATGTCTTTATTTGAATGACGTTACTTGTTTCTCTTATTTTCAATTTACAATTCTATTTAATTACATTCTTACTCTTATTTTCCATGTATATTCATAGCAACTGTATACGGCAAATAAAAAAGTATACAAAATAAAAAATAAAATATATGTCTAGTGTTCGCAAAAGTGTGCGCTCCGCGTTTTTGTGCATTGTGACCCAAACCACAATTTTGTGACGCCGCTTGTAACATGAGCGGAAATGACGTTATGACGCGCGACCTTAAGATGGCAATATTTTCAGAGGCGCACGAGAGTTGCGCGTGCGAACGGCGCGGCAGCAGCAATACATGAAGTCGTTTTTATAACCGTTGCAACTGAGTAAAACGCGACCGCGTACCGTTCACGTATAACGCCCAGATAAGTTATTTCCGCGCTTGTTCTAAAAGCGTCTCGCGACCGTGGTTGACGCGCTCCGTTACCAGGCAGTGGCGGGATGCGCGAGCTCCTCTTTCCTGAGGAACTTCTGTGATTTTAGTTATTTTAATGTAAGCTCAGATTTAAACCCTCGCATGTGGTTGTTTAGGTAGTTATCCCGTTGTGTGGAGTGAGTTATTGTGTTGTAGTGATTTATTCCGCACAATTAATGCCGAGTTCGTTTTTATATCTAACGTTACCGTTGAGTTTGGGTTAGTATAACTTAACTTACATCGTTCAGGTGCGAGTCAAGTTTAATTCGCTCAGTTGTGTTTGGCACATGTGGATTCGGTTCAGGTGAAAATCACAGGGATAGCCTACTTCATTTACAAATCAGGTTTAGTTAGTCAAGCTTGTGTGTTTAGTTCAGGTTGAAAGCAGGTTTTGGGTCAGGAAGCTGTCAGTTCAGGTTAAAATAGCCTGTCAGGTTTGTTAGTTCAGGTGTACATCACAGGTGTGATGGCTAAAGGCGAGTGTAAGAAATCAGGCACAGATGAACTTCATCCAACCGGCCGCACCGAGTCTGAAGTGTTTGACGATGGGACTAACACATTCTTCTGGTGAGTAAAACACACCGTCACGAACACATTAACATATTTGTGTACGATTTTGTTTACGTACTGGCGTCTTGCTCCCGGCTGCGCGTGTGCGAGGCTGTTGGTCAGGAGTATTACGGCTCGGATTTTCTCTCTTCTGCAAACTCAGCAGAATGGGATTCGATCCATTAAAAGCTTTAGGATGGACATATGCTGTGCAAGAACCCCCCCCCCCCTCTCTCTCTCTCTCTCTCGACACACAGATGTCAATAAACACTGTAGATTGATCTGTAGTTGACATAATGTAACTGTCGTCTCTTATCTCGTATAAATCTGAAGACTACACGTGAATCTATATTATGTCAACAGAGTAGCACCACTTCATTTTAAATGCTTGTTGATGTAGTTGTATTGTTTTATTTCCATTTGAAACTAACTTTAGATGTTTGTTTAATGTGATTTGGATTTGCCGTGGTACAGTAAAAGTTGAACTTTCCGATCTCTGCTCTTTCATTGAGTTGTGTGTGTTGTGTGGGAGTGTGCGCTTTGAGGTGTGGTTGTGTTTATGATCTCTATACCAGCTCAGCAGGTTTTGAAAGTAAGATAAATGCCAACACTTGTGTCTGTCCTCCTGCATTAAAGGGATAGTAAACAAAAAAAGATGTTTTATCATTTATTCACCCTCATGTTATTCAAAATCTGTGTATGAGATGTCTTCGTGGTTTTGTGTCCATACATTAAAAGAAACTAACAACTTGGTATTAGCACTTATTGTATTATTACGTCTGTATGACAGATCGCTTTATTGCTTCCTGAACTCTCTGTAAGTCGCTTTGGATAAAAGTGTCTGCTAAATGACTAAATGCAAATGTAAGTCAATGGGGGCTTATGTTGTTCGGTTACCAGCGTTCCTAATACAGTCATACAGATTTGAAATGACATAAGGGTACCTGTGTATAAGTAATAAACAAATTTTGGTTTGAACTATCCCTTTAAATAGAGCCTTGGATGTGTGTTTTATAAATAGAAATTGTGTAATCCTTCAACCATTTGAGATGTGATTTCTGCCAATAGCTGCAATAACAAGTGTACACGTCGTTCATTGTCTATCTGTCTCTCTTTCTGCAGGAGGGCACACACTTTGACAGTATTGTTCATTCTGACCTGCGCTCTGGTTTATGTGACGCTATTGGAGGAGACGCCACATGACACTGCGTACAACACTAAAAGGTACAGACCGGTCTGTGTGTACTTAACCTTTAACACTAAATGTTCAAAATGACCAGGCCTAAGTGGACCAACAAGAGCACAGTTTAGAGCACCAGAGAACTCTCACACACTTGTGAGCATGAGCTAAGGTTTAAGTGGTCTGATGTGGACGAAATGTCACATGGGTGAAGTTGGCAAATGTCATGGTTTCTATTGGCTAACAGGATTATGTGTGACATCTGCTGCTAAAAACAAAGTCCAGGTCACTGACTGACCCGCTGTGCTATAAAACACACAACCTTTATCAGAAGAAAAAACAGTTTGTTTCTTTGTGCATGTCATATTTGGGATTTTATTGGCTTTAGCCAATTGGACATATATTTGTGATATATATTGGACATATTTGAGATTTTAATAAACCTATTTATATTAAACTTTCTTGCATGAAACTCTTGTATTTGTGCTACCAACATAAATGGTGCCTTACGTTGTGCGATTTGTTATGTGATTTCTATTTAATTGTTTTAATGTAAAATATTAATGCAAATTATATTGACACAATAAAAAATGACTCAAGCTATATCTAAATACCAGAAAATTTAGATTTTTTTGCAAAATTCCAAACACATTTTCCAAAAATTCCATCATCTCATATAAGGCTGGTTATACATTTAAAAGCGTCTCTTACTTATTTTATCCTTGTTTGTGTGTTTCAGAGGAATTGTGGCTAGTATCCTGGTGTTCCTTTGCTTTGGTGTGACACAAGCAAAAGATGGTCCCTTCACACGGCCTCATCCAGGTCAGACCAGTAACCTTTTACTCCACTAACCATAACCTTAGTCAGATATCACATGACCTTCATTTTAGCTTTTTTGTCTGTGCAGTCATAATATTTCTACAGTCGAGTTGTCATGCCGTATTTGTGAGATGCCATGGAATAGTTGTGGTAATGTGTGACTATGAGCAGTGACTTATTACCATGATTTCCAGTGGCATGACATAGCTCAGCTGTTTATAAAATAGTGGAGCTTTTCCAGTAACAAGCAACTCTTTCCAAAAAGTGGCAGTGAAGCATGACGAAACACTACATGACCGTTTCTGCCTGCTGTGTATTGTACACAAAAGTGTTTAATTGAACACGCACCTAGAATGTTCTCGCTTAAAAAGCATTGGAAAGTCATGCTTTGTCGAGTCCATTTGTATTTTGTATTTTGTGTTAGTGCATTAAAAAAGTAAGACACTACCCTATATCTACTTGCAACTTCTTTAAATTACGAATAGATAAGGTTCCCCAAACACTACATAGAACTAGACTTTGAAAAGAAGGAAACGGGGATTAAAATGTTCCAGGTTGGTTAAGAATGTCAAATCACAACACAAGCGTGCATAGCAACAATGTATAGAAACTGCTTCACGCACGCACGCGCACACACACAGACACACACACGCGCATGCACACACTGTTGTGCTGGTTTGACATGCATGTTGTTATGAGGGCTGACTCGCTCTTCTGGACAAGCTGGTTGAGTGCTTGCAACATGTCATAAAATACCTGACAAATGCATATACACATGCTTCCTGTTGAATTGGTAACAGTGTTGAATTTCAGTCCCTGTTAATTAGAGGTTTTAGAGGAGATTGTTCAGAGAATGAGGGAGGCAGGGTTTGGTGAACGAGTGTTTTGGGAGTTGATCATAAACCCCATTCACATAGCCCGCTGATCCCAAAAAATTGCCAGAGTGCCTTCTGTGTTAATTATTCGGCAAATGCGTTTCCATCTCCCATTATTCGCATTAACCCTTTTTCGAAAAAAATGAAAAACCACCTCAAGCAAGTGTAAGCAAGGTTAAACTTTGTTTTGAAAAAATGATCAACTTATTTTTAAACTCACATTTTTGTACATCATATTACTGAAAAATTATTATACCGTGCCTTTTGTATTGCACTAGGCTATGTTGCAAAAATACTGGCTTATTTTAACTTCGCAGCATTCTGTTTTATTTTTTCATTAAGGTTATGCAAATTTGCACTGAACAAGCCTAAACAATTGGCTTTTATTTGTTTTCATATTTAGCTTTATCTCGTTGGGCTATAGCCTACCTTGCATTCTTGTGCCTCTTCGTTTTTCTGCATTTACCAATAAAAATGATAAATAAAAAAGTTTGTTTTAAAATTGACGTCTTTGTCATTTAAAAACACCGCAAGGAAATATCTTTCGCCGTCATCAACCCTATTTTCATGACAAAACAAAAAAATGCACATAACATTACATTGCCGTATATTACGTCATGTGTCTTTGCGGGATCTTCACGGGATGTGTGTGAACGCACGCACAGATTCCAGAAAATCGCTGGCAGTGTGAATGAACAAAATCTAACGATCCTGGGACAAATTCCTGGACACATTTTCTGTGTATTTTCTAGGATCTCTGTGTGAAAAGGGCTCTAGGGATACAGAGAATGAGGTGCAGAACTGCAAACAGACTGTTGTAACCGTGTCAAACTGTCAAAGCAAAAAATCTTCACACATTCTTTATAACAAGAAAAATCCGGTTCCTTCTTTTTCCAACTGACTTGTATGGAGGAGCAATTTCCATAAGCATGATTTGCATTGGCTTAGTGAATGTGCCGTCTTGGCCAATAACTCACAGGAAGTGAAGTGCTGAGAGAGTTTCTTTTGACTTTAAGAGCACAGGTGAACAGTAGTAGAGTAAAAAACTGACTGTAAGTTCAAATTCTAACTTGATCATTTGTATGTTTGTCTGCAGCATACTGGCGTTTTTGGCTGTGCGTCTCTGTTGTTTATGAGCTCTTCCTCATCTTCATCCTCTTCCAGGTTAGTTATTAATCTCAGAACATACGCACTGCATTTTGTTGACATTGTTTAATTTCAAATGACTTTTTTTGTGGTAGACTGTACATGATGGAAGACAGTTCATGAAATACATAGACCCAAATTTAGGCGTCCCACTACCAGAAAGAGACTATGGAGGAAACTGTCTCATTTATGATCCTGGAAATGCTGCAGACCCCTACCACAATATCTGGGTACACATTATGTTATATACAACAATGGAGTCAGTCTTCAAAGTTATTTCTTTGTATGAAAAAGAGTTACACACTTCGTTGTTTAAAAAGTTTCTTTGGATCAACAGGACAAAATGGACGGGTTTGTTCCTGCCCATTTTCTCGGCTGGTACATTAAGGTTGGTTAACTACTTTCATAACTGAATCTGTTCAAAATGCTTTTGACATATATTGCCATGGCGACAGGTTCCTGATTTTTTGCTTCTCTCTCTGTGTCAGACTCTGGTGATCAGGGACTGGTGGATGTGTATGATCATCAGCGTGATGTTTGAATTTCTGGAATACAGCCTTGAACATCAGCTGCCCAACTTCTCTGAGTGCTGGTGGGACCATGTGAGTCAACAACACCATATACACACCCTGTCAATTCATGAGGTCATGTCTTTACCTGTGTATAACTTAATTTCTGTCAAAATTTAGTTGATCTGCGCTGTGTTTATTTTGAGGTATGTTTGTCTGAAATGTTGTAGTCAAATTTTAATACCCTGTTTAGAGAAACATCAACAATAATAATATATGGAAGACCTCATGCATGGAATAAAAGTAACAAACTCATGAAGTATTTAAACATTTTTATGTCTTGCTCCAGTGGATCATGGATGTGTTGGTGTGCAATGGCTTGGGCATTTATTGTGGCATGAAGACCCTCGGCTGGCTGTCCATGAAACCCTATCAGTGGCAGGGATTGTGGAATATCCCAACATACAAGTACATTAACAAACACACGATTTATCCAAATTAATGTGCCACATTTTATTAGTCCATGAATTCACTATGATTCAAACCAACAACTCATTCTGTGATTGTGTTTTTCAGGGGGAAAATCAAGCGTATCGCTTTCCAGTTCACTCCCTACAGCTGGGCGAAGTTTGAATGGCGTCCCGCGTCGAGCCTGCGACGGTGGTTGGCGGTGTTGGGCATCATTTTCATGGTGAGTCACACGACTGGTACATTTTATCACTGCAAAATTACTTGATTTTAAATAAACTCCCCTTTCTTTTGCAGTTCTTGTTGGCGGAGTTGAATACGTTTTATCTGAAGTTTGTGTTGTGGATGCCTCCAGAGCATTACCTGGTGCTTTTACGGCTGGTCTTCTTCGTAAACGTGGGTGGAGTGGCCATGCGAGAGATCTACGACTTCATGGACGATCCGTTAGTACAATTTAGAGCTCTGTTTAAAACCATAGTGAACTGTCTGTTGTCTACATAGACAGCATCCAGGTCTAATCTGACAAATCTTTGATAAGCAGCATTAATATTTGTGTTATTAATGTTTTGTTGTTTATTTTAAATACTGAAAAAAATTACAATTTAACTTTTCTTGTACTTTGTCCTCCATCTTGGTTAAGTTTGTTGCAATGCATTCTGGGATTTATTTTATTTGCAAAGGATACATGCAGTGTACTATTAGGTAGGCAGCTCACTTGTAACAAAATCTTCTCGCAGTAGCTCCATTCAAACATGTCATTTGGATTTTAGGAAATTCCATAAGAAATTGGGGCAGCAGGCGTGGATCGTGGCTACCATCACTGTAACAGAGTTTCTGATTGTGGTCAAATATGATCCCAAAACCATCATGCTGCCAATCCCCTTCTTCGTCACTCAGTGCTGGATACTCGGAATCGTCCTCATCCTCATTTGGACCCTTTGGCGATTCTTTATTCGGTAATGACCATTCATACGGTCATCAGAAAAGGCTGCATGAGTGTGTGTTTTAACTGACAGTTTTTTTTTGTGTGTGTTAACAGTGACATCACGCTACGATACAAAGAAACATGCCGTCGTCGGCAGGAAGGGTCCACAGAGATTGAAAGAACCCCTGGAAATGCCGACAGCAACACCGCAAGCTCGGCCACGTCTGGCCGCAGCAAACTAAACGGCAACATGGACACCGTCCGACACAGGAAGTTGTGAATTCGTCCTGCCGGACGCATGGACTGCTTTGTACTGCACATCACGACTTGACACGTTTGTGTGTAAATGTGCGTGTTAATTGTAACCCCCGTTCAGAGCCTACCAACGCTCACGGTGTCTGTTGGGCTGCATCCAAATGAGCCAAACAAACAAATCATTTTCTCTTCTAATTCGGAGTGTTCTGTATTTAGATAAATCTAGCTGTTACGTAGGTGAGGCGTTTAAGTTCGGGATGCACGGTCACTCCGGTGTTGGGTTTATTTTTGATTTGGTGCTATGTTAGACGTATATATACACTATTTTGGAATACTATGCAGTCAACTGAAAGTGGTATACACATAGCCAACAGTGAATTTAACAATTCTTATTTTTTCCTTCCTGTACATTTCAGTTAAGGGAAAGAATAAATGAATGGGCAGCACATTTGTCTGTTACACAGGAATTTTAGGACCAACATCACGACCTCGCATGTGAGCTGCAGTACTATTTAAAAAGCACTTAAGAATATGACTATTAATTTAGTTTCCTTTGAGATGGGCGAGCCTGTGACGCGAGCACCTCATGCACTAAGAGCAGACAATCTTTCTGATCTGCTTCAAGATGGATCAGTGCCATAACTGGACCAAATTCTAACAACTAGACAAAGTTCTGTTGTTCTTTTTGCATGCATCAAACCAAACGGCCACAACGCTTAACTTGCTGATGCTTGTAGTCATGCTTTGTTTTGTTTGTTTGCAGGATAACCTCACAGTACCAAACACCTGTCGTGTTTGGGTCAAATAAGCTAATGGTGTTATTGTATAGCTGCTGAAGTACGTCACAGTGGGTAGGTTGTGTGATGTTGTGTTTTGCTAACGTGTGTCTGTGTTCCGATGATGTGCGAGTCCAAAAAAACTTGATATGATATATCAACGCTACTATAATCTTACTGTGAATGTAAACGTGTAGTTCTACTTCAATGCCGTTGCCTCAGATGTCTCGTATGTTGTTACTGAAGGTGGTTAGGGGTCAGATTTTAATTTTATTATAAAGGTCAAAATAGTACATGTTCTCACTCGAATTATGATCATAATAGTTTCTCTCTCGCTTTACAGACCATTTGATCATTTGTCAGCCTCTTGTAGTGGTGTATGTAACATTGTCCAATGAGAATATGAAAGGTCATATTTTATATTGTTTTCAGTAAATAAAGGGATTGTTTTTCCCTGCCGTGTTTTGAACCTCTGAGATGATTTATTCCTACTAAAGAGAACCAGCTGCAGTCTAGAGAAAGCTTTCTGAGAAAAAAATCATGAGGAACATTGAAATGTGGGTGGTAATGGAAATGCAATGTGTTGAAAAATAATACATGAGCAATTCTAAAGGATCTTCAGCTTTTGCAAATAATAGTTGAATGGTACTCAAAATAATACAGAAAAATAAACAACATTCATTCATTCTTGGCATCAACAGTATTTTCTCTGACAACTACAGTGCATAAATCTGTTTGGATGTGTTTTCATAACTGCTGCTTATTCTGGTTAATGTTCACCATTGCTGCACATTTTATTATATGAAATATTGTTTTTGTTATTTTTTAAGTTTTAATTAGTTTTAGAAACCTTAAGAAGCGATGTTATTTTGTTATTCGTAAAACTAACCAAATGCGTTTTACGGTCCGTTTAGTTTTAAACTACATTAACCAGCGGGCTGTGCGCGCGGGTAAATTGTAGTCCGGAAGTTTTGCTTTCGTCTGCTGAGGTCGTACAGTATGAACGATGTAATTCGTTATCAGTGTTGTTAATCTAATGACGGATGGTGAATTAACCAGATTTACGCGTCGCTCGTCTTTGCCTTCGCCGGTTCATCTGTCAGATGTGAAACACAAGCGCTTCGGAATGGCAGATGAAGTGTTTATGAACTGGACGGTCATTGTGCTCACGTGTCAACATAAAGACAGTGTTTATGCTTTCCAGAGAGGTGAGTTCATATTTTTTTTATATCCCCTGTGCGTGCAGATGTATTAAAAAGTGCATTTATTTTCCCCATGAACTTAACGTTACATTCAATTTTTTTTCTTGAACCTTATGAGACAATTGTGTAGATGCTACCAAACATGTTTTTTTATTGAACTAAAACCATGGTAAGGTATTTTGTAATGGGCTGCCATGTTAATACTGTGGTATGAGTTTGGTTTCATACAGCACCATTGTAATAACATCTGATACCATAACTGCATTTGCAAAAAATTGCTATGTTAAAAATGAACAAATATTGATTGTTTTGCACTACTGTATGTTAATACAGTGCGTAACGTGTTTAAATACCATGTTTCATGTGTAAATGTACTCCAGACTGTACCAGTTACCCCATTCAAAACAAACCTGATTGTCGACATTAAAGTATAGAGTCATGTATGTATGTTTGTGTGTTTCAGAGTTGGAAGTGAGACAGAAGCGGGGTGTTCTCTCAGCTGGAGCTCTCCTGCTCACTGTTCCTGACCCACACGCCCGGCTGGGCAGCGGCGGGGCGACACTGAACGCCCTTCTGGTGGCTGCTGAGCACCTGAGCGCTAGAGCTGGATATAGTGTAAGGTTTACATCGCAGTGATAGGCTGTGTGTGTTCAGATTAAATTAGTTTAAATAAGTTTAAATAGCTGGAACTCTAAAATTGTACAGAATGTGTGCAGGACAGCCAATGGCATACCATAATTGGCAACTAAAGTTCACCCCAGAATGAAAATGAAGACTTTCTTTTTTCTCCACAACACAAAAGGAGAGATTTTGTTGGTAAACGAAAACCGTTGGTCCCCATTCACTTGCGTTGGTTTTGTGTCCGTACAATAGAAGTCAATGGGGACCAACGGTTTTTGGTTACCAACATTATGAAAAATGTTTTTTTTGTGTGTTCTGCAGAAGAAAGAAAGTTATTCAGGGTTAAAAAAATGACGAGTAATTGAGTAATTGATGACTGGGTGAACTATCCCTTTAAGGATCCAAATCGTGCTGCATATCATATTTGAAAAAGGATTTTCGGTTTGGAAACTTTTTAAACTTCTTATTCAGCAAACGTTTGATGTTTTCTGGAACTGATAATATTACATGAGGATCTTCCTCCAAAACATATTTCAGTTTCTAAATGTGTGTTTGTTTGCGTTTAGGTGGTGAATGCTGATGTTCTGGACGATGCTCATATTCTCATCTTGCACACGGTCCGTAATGAAATCTACTTTTTAGATAAATGTGATTGTCAAACCTGTTCTGACAGGCGTGTGTGTGTTTTCAGGGTAGAGATTTCCCATGGGATGGCTGCAGCAGGGCTTTCTGCTGGATGTCTGTTCAAAGATCAGCATCTGTAGAAGGACCGGTTTGCTGCTTAGATCTGCTATTAGATTGTTTGTCCACGAAGGTTGGCAAAACACACAGCTACTGTATACACACAAATTGATTCATGCACACGCACTTTCTGAGGCTTAATATTTTTGTTTTTCAGATTTGCGTTGGGTCTCCGCCAGGTGTTTGGGTCTGCAGCACTGATATGATCCTCAATATTCCAACACGACAGTGTGAGCTAACTATAAATAGTTTATAAACTATAAACAGTTTTATTATGATCATATATTAACTCGCATCTACTTTTATTCACATTCAAAGTGTATTGAACCAATGGATTCGTGGTTAGAAAAACACTTTGTCATAAAGTTTGAACTGTTTTCTATCCTGTGAGTTGTAAAGATTTTGCAGCTAGACAGATCATTTTAATCTTGCTCTGCAGTGATGTCATGGGACGGGTTCTCTGGTGTCCGAGTTGTTGCGTTGCCGGGTGATGTTTCCTTTGCTGTTCAACACGGCGTCTATGTCGCTGATAAAGAGGTGCGTCTTGGGAAAAAAGGTTCATTTTTGATGACACCAGTGGATGTTTTTGATTTCTTAAATAATTGATTTTACAGGCCAGAGTGCGCAACATCATCTATAAGGGCTCAAAGGACAAGATCATGTGTGCTGCAATGCCTGATGGGAAGTTGCCATTGGTATGAATATGATTATTTGTGTTTGCTAAAGCACACGTCTTGTTTACATAAAATATAAAATGGTTTAAAAATGATGTTGTGTCTCTGTGTATGCAGGTCTCAGGGCCTGTGTTCTTCTCCAAGGCGGTCGCAGAGAGACTCTTACAAACACATGTTACTTCACCGTTGGATGGCTGCACTTATCTCGGCATGGACTCTGGAGCTCCACCTCTTGAGGTAAACAGACCCTATATTGCTCTCTTTCTCTGGTTGGTCTCCCCCTCTCACCTGTTCTTCATTTTTCTTGCAGATATCTCTCTTCCTGGATATCCTGATGTGTCTTTGCTCTGATCTGACAGAGAATGAGTTTATTAATGGAGAGAGACCAGGCTGCACTTCCCCCTCTGGACCTCAGGGGGCAGTAGTGAGAAGCGGCCGTGCTGTGCTGTGGAGAACCCTCAGAGGAGCCTCAATATCTATGTGTATGCTTCTCTCTTTTTGCTTTTTAAAGACTCTCTATAAGGCACTGAGTGCATTGCATTGTGGGATACAGTACTCGGTGCTGTATGGTTTGTTGTTGTATACTGCTACATCAACCTGCCAAAAGGGACTACGGATGAAAATTAGCCAGTGTTGGCTAAATCTGGTGCATTTTACATATTGTATGTGTTATTAATGTGCATTGTCCCTGATTAAAACATTGGTAGTTAACAAATAAACGAACTGTTCATGATTTATAATATACAATAAGAATAAAGATACATTTTTGCCGTAACACCATAAAACACATGGTGACATTTAAAGGGATAGTTCACCCAAAAATAAAAATTCTGTCATCATTTACTCACCCTTTTGTCATTTCAAACCTCTATTTATTTCTTCTGCAGAACACAAAAGAAGGTTCATTTTTATAGTTTTATATATTCAGTTTTTATGTTACAATTACTTGAATTTTAGATTCATTTTTTACATTTTGTTCGAAATGTTTTGGTATCATACACGACTCATAATCATGTATTGTATCGAATCATGACTTGAGTGTTGAATTAAATTTGACAAAATACAGTTTTTGTCAGGATTGCACAGAATCGTGCCAATAGTTGTTGGTTAAAATCGGACAAATACAATTCTATTGGTGCCTCCCTGTTTAGTGTGATAATGTGATCTTCTAAACATAGACTTTGTTTTTATTTGCAGTGTATATTCCAGAGGGCCGCTATGACTATTTGACTCAATCAGGCAGAGAACATGTCGTTCGACTCACTGAATCCAGATCTGACACGAGGATTCTCGCTCATGTTCAGGTGGGAATTGTGATTGTCAATTGGTGTCGGTCTCGTATTATTCTGTTGTCTCTTATCATTCCTTTTTTAAAGCATTCTTTGTTATACAGAACGTAAAGTCTGTGGCGGAGGGAAGCAGGGTCATCAACGGCGTGTTGGAAGGAGATGTTCGTATATCAACAGGAGCTGTCGTTCAGCACTGCCACCTACAGGTCTGGAGGGTTTCAAATCGTCAGTCAGTTGTGCTCTGATGAACATGCACAATAAGACCAAAGAAAAAGATTTTGGTTTTATGTTACATTTCTAACTTTTGTTAAAAGCTTTTCGCAATTTTAAAAGGGTCCAGTTCAGGTGCCTTCTGGGTGTCTGCTGGCAGGGCTGGATCTGATCTCATCACCTTGCCTCCAGCGTCTACCTCTGTCTAATGACATCATCATTCAGGGACACAGAGTGATGCTTGGAGAGATGAAGATAACAGTGCACACTGTCTTTGGAGCTCATGACAGTTTAGAGGCGAGTCTAGAGACGGTTTCTCTAATGCAAAGCACGTGTTTGTTGAAAGAATCAAAGCTAAGAGAGATTTTTATGTCCACACAGGCTCACGATGATGATGTCACTGCTTCATTCCTCAATCATAAATGGAGCGAGTTTTACAGTCGGACTGGAATACAGTAAGAATAAATCATATCTTTTTACCAGAAAGTCTCACAAAAGTCTTTCCAGGGACGCATACTGCTAAAAACCTATACAAATAATGTATACAAATGTAATTGTTGCTTAAAAATCAAATCAAATATGAACGCATCTGACAAATGCATAAATGTAATTTAATGTAAAGTTTTGTATTTGCAATTTAACCAATCCTATTTAAGGCCTGTGGACCTTTGGGGACCTGAGAAGACAATGTCCTGCTGTCTCCTGGATGCGCGATTGTTCCCGGTGTTCATGCCTCATTCAGGACCCGTCGGACTGGAGGGGCTCAGTTGGCTGTTGGGGGGTCCTGGTCAACTAAAAAACTGGAGAGATGCCTGGAGACTTTCGCTCCGAGATATTCTCATCCTGACTGACCAGCAGATTGAGCTGCGCTGGAGAGAAGAGCTGTTCTTTAATGTGGGCCGAAAGAGAGTCGTGGACACTTTGCAGGGTCATACAGATCTCAGTTTGCTGGCGTTCTTTAGAGCAGCAGCGTTGGCCGGCCAACACGAGGAGCTGCTGCGCACGCTGGACTCGGGTGAGAAGAGTCTTCAGTGGTTTGTATATGTTGGTTTGTGAAGGTATTGAGCACTTTCTTTGTTTTTTTTCAGTGGCTGCAGGCAGCAGTGGTGATCTGGGCATAGCTGCACGTTGTCTCGCCTGCATCGCAGATGTTCTCGGGTGTTTGGCAGGAGAGGGTAAAGGGGGTTTGCGGAGCGGTCCGGCTGCGAATCCTTTATGGGCCGCTGCCTTTAAACTCCTGGAAGATGCAAACTTACCTGCAGGTGTGCAAGAACTGGCCGAGCAAAGAAACCGATGGCTCAGCAGGTCAGAGCTTCACCCCAAAATGAAATTCATTCACTTACCTTTTTGACTTTCATTCTTCTGCACAACACAAAAGAAGATATTTTGAAAAATGTTTGGAATGTTGGTAACCAAACAACATTGGCCCCTATTGACATGCATTTTATGGACACAAAGCCACTGAGACATTTCTCAAAATATCTTCTTCTAGATAAATGATGGCATCATTTTGATTTTTGAGTGAACTGTCCCTGAGAGTAGTCGTTGATGATGTCTACAGGCCAGATTTGTTGGTGAGAACTGCCAGGCATTATGAGGGGGCGGGGCAGATATTGCTGCGAAAGGCGGTGATGTCAGCTCGTAAGTTTGTGTTCATTGGTCAAGGCGAGATGCCACCCATGGGTGAATGGCAAGAAGTGGAGTGTCCTGCTCGACTGGATCTGTCAGGTGAGAACAACAAGTACATAACAGGAGACTTTTGAGCTCAGTTTCCTTGTGTTGTGTTGTGTTGTGTTGTGTATGTGTTTCTGATTTAAACAGTACAAGCTTACCTTTTCTTTGATTTGCCATTGCTAGTTGGTGGCATGTGATGTATATTTTTTAAGGTGAAGGGAGATTCTCACTTCGAAGACAGAATCTAAATTGACTAAGTAGTTTTTAGAAACATGCCTTACAAAAACATTACTGGTGTGCATTATGAAACAAAACAATGGCACTTATGTATTTTAAGTTTTATGTTTTCAATTTAGACAGCTCTAACATTTATTTTAGTAAATGTTATATATAGTATATATACAGTATATAAAACATATATAGTCACCTCCAAGCTAACGACATTAGTACGACAATAAAAACCTTAAAAAATCTTCAACGTTTGGATTAAATATATTTTAATATTGTGGGCTGTAAGTGTTTTTTGAATAATCATAATAAATATATATATTGAATAAATATTATCAGGTGGTTGGAGTGACACTCCTCCTATTGCGTTTGAGCATGGTGGATTGGTGGTCAACGTGGCCATCAAGGTGGATGGCAAACGGCCGATCGGAGCACGAGTTCGTCGCATTCCAGAACCTCATCTGCTGTTGGTCAGTACCAGCGGAGAACCAAACTGCAGTATTACCACAGAAACACTCTGTGAGGTTCTTACAGACCTGGAAGACTATTGCCAACCACATGCTCCAGGTGAGATGATGTGTTCAGGAATAAAATTGATGTAGAGTTTTTGCTTATCGCTAATCCCATGTTTGTGTTGTAGGTGCCCTGCTGAAAGCAGTGTGTGTGTGCAGTGATGTGGTGTGTGTATCGTCTCCTCTCTCACTGAAAGATCAGCTGTTACAGCGCTGGGGTGGAGGACTGGATCTGCGCAGCTGGTCTACACTGCCACATGGATCTGGTCTCGGTGAGTGAATAACAGTTGAAGAGAAGTTAGCTTTGTAATGTCCCGATCCATTCCCGCTTTCTGCAAATCCAGAGCTGCATTATTGGAAAAAAATGTCAATGATCTGTGTTTGAATTTGTGTGTTTGCAGGCACCAGCAGTATCCTGGCAGGTGCAGCTCTTGCTGCGGTGTACAGATGTACAGGACGGAGCTACGACACAACGTCTCTCATTCATGATGTGCTTTATTTGGAGCAGATACTTACCACTGGTATGAGATACGAGATCATATTTGAGCATGTGATGTTGGTTACCACAAAGTTTCAACGTTAGCCCGACCACATTGCCTTAACCGATGACAATTCACAGAGGACAGAGGGAGTGTTTGGGAAATGTACTTTTGTTTTGTGATGGACATGTAGGTGGTGGATGGCAGGATCAGGTTGGCGGTTTGTTTGGAGGAGTGAAGGCCGCTCGATCCGTGGCTCAGTTGCCTCTGAGAGTTGAAGTTGAACAGCTCGCTCTCTCTCAAGACTTCCTGTCTGTCCTGCAGCAGCATCTTCTTCTGGTTTACACCGGAAAGACACGTTTAGCACGGAATCTTCTGCAGGTATGAGGTGAGCGACTGATCCTTCATTTACACTTTCATTATGTTGAATATTAATAAGGGTACTGTTTATGCAGGATGTGGTGCGCAGCTGGTACGCTCGATTACCCTCCATCGTACAGAACGCAGAACAGCTGGTGACCAATGCAGAAGAGTGTGCTGAAGCCTGCAGACAAGGTCAGAGTCCACATTTCTTTGAAATCTATACATCCCAAAAAGAAGGTTTAGTCAGGATCTAAGAACACATTCGGTGTGCAATAATAAATCATCTTTGCGGTTACTTTGATGTGTTTGTCTCAGGGTCTCTCTCCAGATTGGGGGTCTGTATGGACAGATACTGGCAGCAGAAGAAGCTGATGGCTCCGGGCTGTGAACCAGCAGCTGTGAGGATGATGATGAATGAACTTCAGCCTCTGATCTTAGGACAGAGTCTTGCAGGAGCAGGAGGAGGTGGATTTCTCTTCTTGCTCACACGTGAACCTCAACAGAAGGAAAGAGTGAAAGAAGTACTCGGCAACATACAGGTGAGTGAGTGAAGCAGGTACAAAGTCTCCAGGACAAGAAAGTGTGATGTGTTGGTAAATCTGAAATATGTGATATTGAAGTTGTAGCTTATTTGGTTAAGGGTACAGCAAATGGCTGTTTCTCCAGAATAGAAATGAAAGACCTTTTATCACAAATAAATGCACATTACTTTACAGGCAAACAAAGCAGAATATACATTTGTATTTATTCCATGAAAAAAACTTATTGGTACCAAGAAATTACAAATAGGTTTTTTCAGCAAAAAATCTCAGAAGAGATTATAATAGGGTTTTCCCTTCATTTTATCTCAAATAGAAGCGAGTGTGGAGCATCAGCTTTTGAAAAAATTTAATGTATTTAATATAACGTTGTTGGTCCTTTTTTGTTATCTCAGAGCATTGGTCTATTCAGTGTTCATTCGGTGGAGTTAGATATGGATGGGATCACCATCATTCAGAAGAGCTCTGAACATCCTGACTGACATCAGAAACTCAAATATGATCCAGAAACACGTGATCAGCAGACAACATGAATCTGAGTCATTGCCTTATATTCTGTAAATCTCAAACTTTAAATTAGTTTCATATTAATTTCTTGCATCTATTTTAATATTTGTAATTCCATGAAGATTTTTAAATGTATATATGCATTACTGTAAAATTATATTTAAACAATAAATGCAATAAAAACAAAACAAATGGCCTTAAACTGATTTTTGTATTTGTGTGTGTTTGGCTGTCCCTTGTATCTTTTGCTCATTTATCAACTTTTTTATTCATTCAACTTTGACTTCATGCAACTAACCTGTCTCTACATTGAAAGAAATATTTTAGCTTCGGCCAATGTTATTTACTTTTTTTTTATTGCTATCGACTGAACATATGTTATTATTTGTAACTGGATCATTGAAATTGTAATGTAATTTGCTTTAACATCATTTTTTTATTTTCTTTCATAATATACACACCCTGGCTAAACCCTGTAAACATAGCAATCATCACGTTCATGTTTAATGTCAATGAAGATCAGAAAGTTAAAGCTATTCATTTGACTTGATAGGAGATAAAACTTGGACTTGTGTAAAGCATTCATTTATTTGTCAGGTGAGCCACAGACTAGAGACGCGAGAGATGCAACCACGGAGGTATTTATTATAGAACACTTTCAAAAACACAGGAGAATGTATAAATACTGGCAAGACAACATTGGGGAGAATAGAGTCAGTATATATAGTTGTGCGGATGATGCTGGAAGGTGTGGGTGATTTGAGACGAGTGACAGGTGCGGGAACGTGAAGAATCATGGGAAACGTAGTCCGGGGAAAACCGGCAATGGGGAACATTGGGAAGCAGACATGCATAGCAACGGAGTCAGCCCCGCCTCTTCACTAAGATAAAAGTTTTTGTCTTTTCCTTGCTTAGCGTTGCTCTCAGATTGGTCCTGAATCATTTGTAAGCTAAATTAAGAGCTTTCGTAGAGGATTCTTAGAAGCTTCAAGAATACGGGCCCTGGTTTAGAAGAGTCATGAAGTCAGTGCCCCATCTGCTGTACAAATTATTTACATTTAAATTATTTCAGTAAATTGAAACCTATTAACATTCATATTCTGTATGTATTTTTATTTTAACTTTTGTATTCCTCAAGGACTGGAAATGGAAATATTTTAACATTGCTCAATACCATACACTTATTTTTCTCTGTACTAAATCTGAAAGATGAGTATAGACATACAAATATTTTTATTTTAATGGAGTGTCTTTTTTTCTGTCCCTTATAATAATTGAATTCTGGCTCATTATTGTAACATAATAACCTGTCTCAGTCATTGTAAAACATTGGAAGTACTGTACTTTTATAACTTGGACTACTGCTCATATTTGTATATAGCATGCTTAAAGTTGTTTGCAATATAGTATGCATTATTGCAAACAACTTTAGAAACAAATTGAATAGTTTAACTTGACTTTGGACCGTTGTTTTGTTTCCTCAATTCTAAATTTAATCTCTGGGTTTTTACCCTGTCATACACGGTTGCATAGTTCTAACTCGTTTTTCCAGTTTTCTGTGCTGACAGTTTGACCTGTAAACAAGTTAAGAATTGTGACACTCCTTAAGCTCATATATATTTGAAGAACTGAAAGTACAAACTACAAAAACTAGTTTTACTATAAAACATCAACCGAGAACAGAAAGAAATGGACTTGGATGGTAAGCATTTAAGTGTTTGTTTTTTTAAGTAATTTATTTCAAGTATTAATTCAAAAGTTCAGTTTTTTACTTTAGTAGCCTGCTCGACACATAAAGGTAAACCATTTATATGAATGCAACATTTGAATAAAAGTATGATAATGTGTCATTTTAAATCGGAATATTTCACAACTTGTTTTCCAAACTAGCCTTGAATATCTCCTTTAGAAACAAATCAATTAAGTTATAGCGCTCGACTTGATGTTCAACTAACATCAATAATTGACGTTAACGTTTTTTTATTTAACCTGATCTTGGCACATTGGCATGTTTTTCAAACATATACTGTATGTGTTTAATATACACAGAAACATTAACTTGGTTTTCTGTATTTGGTTTTCTGTCATAAATGTTCAGGCACACACTTCATACCTGTAAACAAGATTAGAAGCTTTATGGGTCCCTTTTTAATGTAAATTAAAAACTGAAAGTAAAAACTACTTGAGGTTAGAATGATTTCAGATTTAGATGTGTACTAAAACAAGATAAAAATGAGTGAAAATACCCTGCAGGAATCCAGCAGGATTTTCGAGATAATTTTCCTGTGGGACATTTGACTTTTTCATGCTGTCCAACAGGACTCCTGCACTAGCCTTCAGAATTCTTGTAGGGTATTTTTCGACAGTTGCAAATAAGTTTAATATTTTTTTATTAAAGAGTTTTAAGAGTTATGGCTTTTATTTCAAAATTTGTTTTAATTAAATGTTCTTAGGCTATATCCATTATACTGTATCCCTATTATCTATTCCAGGGGTATTCAATTAAAGTTTTAAGAAGTCCGGTCTCTATGTTTTCTTCACGGCTGAGGTCCGGACAATACTTTTTTAAAATAAATTAATATTTCATCAATTGAGCCTAGTCGAATATATGAAAAGATAACATTTGAAGTTTTTATTAGGCCGTTTATTTTACATTCTACCCACAGTATGTATGGAACATAGAAGGCAACTGAGAAAATGTGTAGGCTCTGGTGCTTAAGCAAAGTCCAAGTGGTCTATTTTAAGATTTTAAAATAAAAACTACTGACAAACAGTATGCAAAATGTAACAGATAAAGATATTAGAGGATATATAGCACTGTAAGGGGTGGGGCGGAAGGAAGGCGATTGCGAACGGACTACAATTTAGTCTGAACTATAGTCAGATGTTTTGAATTATTCATTATGTATTCATTTTGAAAGAACATGTACAGTAAGAGTACGCTGTAAGTAGTTTTTTTTGCATATTTGTTGCAGGTGGCACTCAGAAGCTCTCAGAGTTGAGGATTGTGTTAATGGGGTATAAAGGAGCTGGAAAGAGTTCAGTAGGAAACATCATCCTGAACAGAGAAGAGTTTGACCTGAAGAGAACTGCTCAGTGTGTGAAGAGACAGAGAGAAGTAGCAGACAGACACATCACTGTCATAGAAGCTCCAGGATGGTCCCACACTATACCAGTATGTGATATCCCTGAGTTACTGAAACAAGAGATTTTACTCAGTTTGTCTCTGTGTCCTCCAGGACCTCACGTTGTTCTACTGGTCATACGTGTGGACACATTTTTGGATGGTGTTAAAAGACATGTATTGCACGGGTATGTTCAGCTGCTCGGTGAGAGAGTCTGGAGTCACACTATAGTGCTCTTCACTCATGGAGACTTTCTAGGAGACACATCTATAGAGCAACACATTGAGAGTGAAGGAGAGGATCTCCGGTGGCTGGTGGAGAAATGTGGGAACAGATATCAAGTTCTCAACAATAAGAATAAGAGTGATGACACTCAGATCAAACATCTGCTGGAGAAGATAGAAGAGACAGTGACACAAAACAACAGCCGCGTTTTGACAATAAACGAAAAGATTTTTCAGAGGTTGGAAGAAATAAAGAGAGCAGATAAGAGAGCAAAAGAACGAATGAAGAGAATGAAGAAACAGAGAGAGGTGACCAGATCACAGATGAGTGAGTAAACATCACAATTAGATCTGCACAATTAGAATATTTAGCTGATTGAACATTAAAAAAACATCACACTCCCTCGCATTTCAGAATGAGACCTACAGCTTGATTCTTCCAGCTGAGTCAGTCTGGTTTAGAGAGACAGCTGGACTAAGAGTGTGATATTACTTTAATGTTCTATCAGCCAGTAGTAAAATAAGCACAGGAAAAATATCTCACAGGTACAGGGGGTGACAGCTTTAAATGCAGATTGCCATGACATATCAGATATAGGCCTAACTAGAGGATGTATTTCTTGTTGATTGAAGACATTTTGGCACTCATCCAAATGTTGTGAGATTAAAATTAATTACAAAATGGCAGCAGTGTTTGTCAGAAAAATTCTTGTAATGCCTGTATATTTCATAATTCTTGTATAGTTCTGTATAATAACTGCTACAATGTCAATTTGCAAGCCTAGACTTTAAATTCTTTTTTAGCTTATAATATACCAACGTGATCTCATGAGAATTCGTATGTATTTTGCGTAAAATGTGGTTCTACAAAACGTATATTTACTTACGTTTGTACAAACAATAAACGCAAAACACTGACGTATTTACAGCATCTAAACGCACAATACTGACGTACTGACGACACATAAGACGTTAATTATTTACGTATTAACAACTTTACAGATTTAATCGCTGCATTAACATTTATTATATTGTATTTATTTGTCATAGGCTGACTTATTATCAAATGATTTCAGTTCTGTGATTTCTGCTGCCAACTCGTTTAGAAGAAACAAGATTTTAAACTCTTAAAATGAATAATTTATGCAATCGTTTAACCATTACTTATCATGTAATCTTTGCTTTGTTTGCCATGGAACACAAAGACGTTTTCTCTAACATGCCTTGACAGTAGAACCATAAAAATCGCCCAAACCGCAAAATAATTACAAAAGGAATTTTATTCGTCAGATGTAATCCATATCTTCAGAATCCATTTGTCTGCGAGGAACCAAATCCAAGCCTTTATTTGGCGACCTGCCGTAAAGCTTCTTGATGGCGCCCGGCGGCAACCTTTGAATTTTGTAACGAGTGCGTGTCCGCGCCGGTGTTGCTGCTAAAGGTAGCTGCTCAGGATGGAGATGAAGACTCCATACTGAAGCCCCACCCCAAACCTAATTTCACAGGCACGAAAGCAAATCGTAACAAAATGTAGATCTTACAAATTCATACAAATTAGCCACATCATAAAATAGTTACGTTTTTGCTGTGAGATTGATGAAAACACCAATAAGTGATAACAAATATGTGACCCTGGACCACAAAACCAGTCATAAGAAGCATAGGTATATTTGTAGCAATATAGCCAACAATACAAGGAACGGGTCAATTTTGATGCCAAAAATCATTAGGAAAGTAAGTAAAGATCATGTTCCATGAAGATAATTTGTAATTTTCCTACCATGAATATATAAAATCAAAAATAAAAAATGTTAAGAAACACACCTTCAAACTTCACTCGCTGCTGCCCGCTCTTCGGAAAACCAACTCAAGTTCGGTATCTATGTAAAGCTTAGAATTTCTGCTTTTGGGTTCATCTATTCTCCACGACGACAGTACAGCGGTAAGACAAAAGAGAGCGTTAAACCTCTGATGGACAACTTTAGAGGCGATTTTCTCAATATTTAGATTTTTTTGCACCCAAACCCTACATCAATGGAAATCTTATTTATTCAGTTTTCAGATGATGTATAAATCTCAGTTTAAGAAAATTGACCCTTATGACTGTTTTGTGGCCCAGGGTCAAACATAAGTAGAAACATAATTATTTTTAAAATATGAAATTTGAAGAATCACAGAGGGATTTCTGGGAATATTCATTCATTGTGCTCAGTGGAAATTTAATGGTAACTTTTACTTTTTAACGTTAAAAAAACTACATTGTCTTTTTAAATCCTTGATTTCCTCTCTAAAAATATCCATACCTGTTATAATAAAGAGTGTTTTTTGTGTGTGTGTTTGTTACAGGTGACACTCAGAAGCTCTCAGAGTTGAGGATTGTGTTAATGGGGTGTAAATATTCTGGAAAGAGTTCAGTAGGAAACATCATCCTGAACAGAGAAGAGTTTGACTTGAAGACTACTGCACAGTGTGTGAAGAGACAGAGAGAAGTAGCAGACAGACACATCACTGTCATAGAAGCTCCAGGATGGTTGTGGAATGGACCTGTAAAGAAGAGCCCTGAGTTACTGAAACAAGAGATTTTACTCAGTGTGTCTCTGTGTCCTCCAGGACCTCATGTTGTTCTACTGGTTATACCCGGGGACTCTATATTCAAAGATATTGAGAGAAAAGTATTGCAGGGGTATGTGGATCTTCTCGGTGAGCGAGTCTGGAGTCACACTATAGTGCTCTTCACCTTTGGTGACTTTCTAGGAGACACATCTATAGAGCAACACATTGAGAGAGAAGGAGAGGATCTCCAGTGGCTGGTGGAGAAATGTGGGAACAGATATCATGTTCTCAACAATAACAACAGCAGTGATGACACTCAGATCAAAGATCTGCTGGAGAAGATAGAAGAGACAGTGATGAAAAAGAATGGCTGCCATTTTGAAATAGACAGAAAGATTTTACAGAGGGTGGAAGAAATAAAGAGAGCAGATGAGAGAGCAGAAGAACGAATGAAGAGGATGAAGAAACAGAGAGAGATGATCAGATCAATGACGAGTGAGTACACTGTAAACCCAAATGTTCAAAATAATCAAACAGATTAAGTAATGTAAACTTAATTTTATAAAAAAGTTCTACTTACTTAAATATTTTAAGTTTGTGAAACACTTTTTTACTTTTGAGTAAAGTATAATGATTATTTTTGATTAACTTGACTAAAACTCAAAAATTTTATTTGCTCCTTAGTTTAAACATGTTATTTCAACAATTGGTCAAGAAGGATTTCCAATTCCCAGCATGCTTTGCGTCAGACTGCATTAGGAGAGTAAATAAAAAAAATGATTATTTTATATATTTTTAGTAAAGTTAAAGACTTGTTAGTGTTTAATGTTCACTTCTCTTAGATATTTAGAAGAGTTTGACATATTTTTCAGTTTTGTGGTTACCATTGTTTAGAAGAGTGGTGCATGTGCTTAGGCTCTGCGAAGCTACATTTCACCTGTAACATGTGTTATGTTACCAGTGAGCAGTAACTGTGCTAATGCCAGTTCTGAGATCAGTCTCTTCTTGCTCATTTTGGATTGCATAAGTCAAGGTGTTTGATTTATGCATATTAAGACTAAGGAATATGCAAAATAATGAAACTGAAAGAATTTAGTTTAGTTAACTTAAAAATGCAATTTTGGTACTTATTTGTTTAAGTTCGGTCTACTTAATTTCATAAAAAGGATAAATTAAATATTTAAGTCGCACTAACTAAGATTTGTTAAGAACTTTAACTTCTTTAACTTTAAGAATCTCTAAAACTCAAAAATTTTGCCTCAAAATATTTGAGTATTGCCAACTTATCCGGGTTTACAGTGTAAACATCACAGTACTGATCTGCACAACAAGGCCATTCAGCTGAGTAAACATTAAAGGGAACCCGGTGTATAGAGAGATGTATGGCTTAGTACGTTGTAATAGCCTTACACTACTAGCATTTGTCGTTAGAAACACATCAAATATTTTCAGTTCTTAAAAAAACCCTAAATGTAATACTCATTTTAACCTAAGGAGGCCGCCATGTTCTTTTTCGATGACGTAAACTGGTTGCACGCACAGCTAGGCAGCCAAACTAAACACCGACACACTAATCAGTTCTTCAGTAAATATAAGGTTCTGTAGGATAATATATATATATATATATATATATATATATGAAGTCACACATGTTCTTTTATTGTTTATCAATGTAAAGGTGACTTGTACTTTAAGTAGGGATGTACCGATATGTAAATTTTGTCCGATAACAATAACTGATAATTATTTAACGTTGGAAGCTGATAATCGATATACAGTATTGGCCGGTATACAGTATCTAAATATTCATATAAATTTGCCTCAAACAAAAAGCGGACAACTGCTTTTATTTCTAAACACTGATTGTTGAAAACAAGGTAACATTTATTTTATTCATGTACCAAGCCTACTTTACACTAGTTAAATATCCTTTAACTTTTAAACCTTTCTGGTATAATGTTTATTTAATAAACAAATTATAGATGTTCTTCCAGAGCAACCCAGGAAGGTGATCTTAATAGCTACAAGTCTAACAGGTCTCAAGACAGAAAGCATTCCGACAGCAGTCTGCTTCAAACAATATGCTTTTATTCCTTTAACTTACACATTCACAAATATACATACTGTACCTACATCAACAATGTTTTGCTAATAGCAGTAAGTGAATAATCATGACAGAAAGACAGTACTGTACTGGATTTTAACTGTGAGCAGCGTGCAGCTGAAGTGGTTTAACCAGAGGAGATGATTTATGATTTATCACCTTTAATATATTGGCCAGATTTTATTATGGGGCCTGTATTGATAACAGTAAAAATTTGGGATGCACAGATACTATTTTTTAAAAACTGAGTATGAGTACCAATATTATTTTTGGTACTCGCCGATACTGATGCCTGTATTTGGCAATGTGGTGGCAATTTTCCAAACACAACACAGTGAGAATAATGAAAATAGAACAGTTTCTTTATTACGAACAACTTCACCTCAAACACAAAGAAATACCTGTAGTTTTATGTGCTTCTCACAAACTTTCAAAGCACAAATTTCATTCAGTTCTGTCAGTAACGTCACGTGAAATATCTGTCTTTGGTATCTGTGTATTTTTACGAGTATGAGTATAAGTAATGAGCTTGGTATCTTTGCATCCCTATTAAAAATGATCATTTATTGGCTGATACCGATATGGCTGACAATACTGTATATTGTGCATCCCTACTTTTAATGAACAAAATACATAATTAAAAAATACTGTAAAAGTACATGCATTGTCTTGTTAAATCCTACACTGATTTCCTCTGTAAAATGAATGACTATTCAAACTGTTGTTTTGTTGCAGGTGACACTCAGAAGCTCTCAGAGTTGAGGATTGTGTTAATGGGGTATAAATATTCTGGAAAGAGTTCAGTAGGAAACATCATCCTGAACAGAAAAGAAACAGAAAACAGAGAAGAGTTTGACTTGAAGAGAACTGCTCAGTGTGTGAAGAGACAGAGAGAAGTAGCAGACAGACACATCACTGTCATAGAAGCTCCAGGATGGTGGATGAATGAACCTGTGAAGAAGAGCCCTGAGTTACTGAAACAAGAGATTTTACTCAGTGTGTCTCTGTGTCCTCCAGGACCTCATGTTGTTCTGCTGGTTATACGTGTGGACATTAGATTTAAAGAGACTGAGAGAAAAGTATTTCAGGGGTATGTGGATCTTCTCGGTGAGAGAGTCTGGAGTCACACTATAGTGCTCTTTAATCGTGGAGACTTTCTAGGAGACACATCTATAGAGCAACACATTGAGAGAGAAGGAGAGGATCTCCAGTGGCTGGTGGAGAAATGTGGGAACAGATATCAAGTTCTAAACAATGAGAAGAGGAGTGATGACACTCAGATCAAAGATCTGCTGGAGAAGATAGAAGAGACTGTGACACAAAACAATAGCTGCTGTTTCAAAATGGATAGAAAAGCGGAGCAAGAGAGAATGAAAAAACATATTAAGAAGATAGTCAGATCACACATGCGTGAGTAAATCATAAAACTGTGTGTTTGTAATTAAACATTCAGTAACAAGATGTTTATTATTGCACATTTACTAAGCCCCAGTGTTTTAGAAGGATTAATGTAATTCTGTTAATCAAAACACAAGTGTATAGAAACAGCTTATGCTATTGTAATGATTCCTTCAGTAACCCTTTACCACCCCAAATCCACCCACTGTCTTTTCACTTCTATGTATTAAATGTTAGGGTTGCAGTCTTTAGTTGTGGTGCATGAGCCTCATGACAGACAGCAGGTCAAGTAAATGTATTACTTTAAATAAAATTAATTCTCATTCATTTCTTTTGGACTTTACACCAGAGATGCACAATATTAGATTTTTACAGATATCCAATTAGATTATATTTTCCAGCTCATTTTTTAAACTTAAAAAGTAAATTGTTTTAGGGAAAAAATTATGATGATATGCATTTGTATATTTATATATTTTATTGTTCAATAAGTATAAAATAGTTGTTTTTAATCATTTCTAAATATGAAAAATGTTCAGATACTATCTATTGTTTACAGTGAGTGAGGATGAGATGTCTAATACAGTCTCTCTGGGAAGTTCTGCCTATGGTTCATTCAGATCTGGATCAGATGCAGATAACAGTTCTATTTTTGCATCATCATGCTCTAAAGACAGACCTATCAGCTTTGGAGGTGAAGTTGTTGTTGTTTTTCATGATTTATCCTGGGGAAACTGTATACAAGAAATTCGCCAAGATTGAATTAGAGGCTATTATTGTTTTAGAAACAGAATTATAAAAGATCATGTAACGAACAAAACAAAATTTGCACATCAACCTATCGTCAAATGTTAATAATTCATTTGAATACAAGACATTTGTTACAGTCATGCAGTGTAACCGCTCCTACAGTACACCGTCAGTTACAACCTTCAGGAACAAAATCAGAAATTAAAAGCTAAAAATGTCACAGTTTGGCAAGACTTGCCTAAGATTTTATTAATTTATTAAATAAAGAAATATGACTGTATTTTTTTGAAAATTAAGGCTTTCCTGTGGCTCAGTGGTTAGAGCATGGTGCTAGCAATGCCAAGGTTATGGGTTCGATCCCAGTGATTGCATATACTTAGAAACAGATGTATAGTGTAATGGAATATAAGTCACTTTGGATAAAAGCGTCTGCCAAATGCATGAATGTAAATGTTAACACACTTAATGTATATCATTTTTTTTCTTGTTCATTACTTTAGAGAGTAAGGATGAGATGTCTAATACAGTCTCCCTGGGAAGTTCTGCCTATAATTCATACAGATCTGGATCAGATGCAGACAACAGTTCCATTTTTGCATCATCACGCTCTAAAGACAGACCTATCAGCTTTGGAGGTGGATCTGTACACCCAACTTCTGAGTCTGTGGAACATTCATGAATCAAATGTAAGGGTTGTTTCTCTATAGTGGATCAGGCTGTAAGGAATGTTGAAATGACTATAATGAAATGTTAACAAGATGGTGTATTTCTTTTCAATTACCACCCTTCTGCTACTTGCTATAACAACAATGTAAATGAGCACAGTGGTGGACCACTGCTAGAACACAACTACATTGTAGGGTTGTCACGGTACCATAATCATGTCTTACGATACTATACCAGCTGAAGTATCTCGATACCAAGTAGTATCACGATGCTGTGCCATATAATTCAAATTTATACAAAAAACACAGATTTAGATGAAACATTTTGTATTTACTATAGTAAACTGTATTATACTTTGCACTAGAATATGTTGTTGTATTAACTGTAGTAATTGGATAAATTGTAGCAAATACATTTACATTTAGTCATTTGTAAATACTATAAATACTGTAGTATACTTAAATATTTACTGTGATAAGACTCAAAAACACTAGTATCTATGAGTTTTAGTAGTTTACTGTAGTAAATACTAAAGTACACTAGATCATTTTTCACGTAGGAACTAATTCAAATGTTGGACAAATTTAATTGATACAGCAGTCTTTATAAATGGAAATATTAGGCTTACTTTAAATGCAGAACTAAAACGGCCAGTAGGTGGCGTCAATTTTCCACTGAGTTAGTGAATCATTTAACCTACTCGTTCAAATCGCCAATTTGAATCATTAACTCGTCCGAGACATTCAAAACACACATTCATTTTGGAGATAAACACCGCAAAAAGGCAGATGTAAGTGTTAAATTAATATTATTGCGCATATGCAACATTAACTACGATACTACCGTTTCAAAAATAGAGAGGCATCGCGGGTATTTTGAAGCTTTAGCATCGCGATGCTACCGTAGCACCGGTACACCGTGCAACCCTACTACATTGTATTGCAATATTGTTTATATATATTATATATGTTAATATATTATATCTATAAATGTAAAATATATATAAATATAAACATTAAATCAAGTGTGTACATTAGTAAAACAACACAACATGAATAAGATGAATATCACCACTACAGCGCAACCTATAACTATATAAGAAATGCAACTGATGTTTTTTAAAAGTGTGTTTTAATCATTTGAGACCAAATGTGATTAATATTGGTGTAAGGAGTTATGATGTGCTTGTAAACCAGTTCTACTTTTTACAGCATCAAGTGAATATGAATAATGTGAATAACATAACCACTGATTAATGTTTAACTTATGACCGTATATATATTGCTTTTGAAAGAATATCCATTATTGTAGTTCTGATCATTAATGTTATTGATTCTAGTGTTAGTACATCAGGTAAAATATATCCTATTTTTTTATAGTTCAATAGCGCGGTTTGCTATATTATAAACGCATTCCTTCTATATTTAGTGCCAAATAGGCCTATAAAAGCTCCTAAATGGGGTTAGCATACATTGTTGGTTTTTAAATGATAAAGATATAAATTTAAAACAAAATAAGTACTTTTTATGTAGTCTATTTATTGGTAAATGCAGAACACTGAAGAATGAGACGCAAGAACCAAGGTATAGCCCAAACAGCTGAAGTTAAATATAAGAAAAATATGAATATATGAAAACAAAAGCAAATTGTTTGGGCTTGTTGGTGCAAATTTACAGAACTTCAATAAAAATGATAACAGAACGATGCGCAGTTTTAATAAAAAATGTGTCAGTAGCCTGTTTTTACTAGGCTATACTTTAACTGCAATACAAAAGGCAATTATTTTGTTTTACATGTTTTTGTTTAGAAAAAACAAGCATGCTCAGGTAGGGTCAAATCAGTCTGTTAATAAAAAATCGCTCCTCCACGTCGTGTACATCAAGAGACGTACAAGACTTGTTTTGAAGGTTGCTAAGCGATCAAGTTTATTAAAGTTCTCTACCATTGTAACTTTGTGTTGATCGATGAAGTCATTTAAAACTTGCTGCATTTAGAGGCGACATATTCTGTCTCAATTTCAGTTTACATGCTCGGGACACATACAAACACTCGAGACCTCCGAAGAGTACAGCGGATAGTTCGGACTGTTGAGCGAATCACTGGTACTACCCTTCCACTGCAAGAACTGTACTCTTCCAGAGTGAGCGAGTAAAAGGGCTCGCAAAATCTCTCTGGACCCCTCACACCCAGCACACTTTCTCTTTGAACTGCTGCCGTCTGGTCGGCGCTACAGAGCACTGAGCACCAAAACAGCCAAATAAAGTTTCTTCCTTCAGGCCATCTGCCCCATGAACAGTTGAACAGTTATGTTGTCCCCACTGTTGAATAAATATGTGCAATACTAAACTACTCATTTATACTCATATTTATTTATTATACATATGTTACTGATTTAATATATCATACAGCTATCCCATTCCCTTACACAATTTGTATAAAGCACCTTATAACTTGTATGTAGCACATGCATACAATATAGCATCCGCTGCTCTTTTGACATATATTGTTTTTTTCATATGTGTATTGTCTATTACATATATTTGTTTATATTTTGTTACGTCTCGTCACTTGTCACTTTCAACTGTATTTGGCAGCTTCTGTCACTAATTCCTCGTGCGTAGAGCACATTTGGGCAATAAAGCTCCTTCTAATTCTGATGTATGTTCTTTGCGTTATTATGGGAAACTTTATATGAGCTGTTCATATGATAGTAAATGTATTATACTACTACAGTATTTCTGTGTGGGGAATTGTGGACAGAATTGTCCCACATGGTCATCTTGCAATATCTACCACTATAAAGACAACGCTTACTATTGTTAATGTTATGGGTAGTGTTTCTTACAGTGATCATTTTTGTCATGGCAAAGAGTTAGACAGTAGCCTATACAGAACAGTTTAGCCACAGCAGCAGAGATCATTCAGGAATGGGATAAACAGAGATGACTGATTAAATTACGTTTTATTTTGAATTATGAATGACATAGAAATTCACAGTGCTGATGATTTCCCCCACGTTAATTCTGCCATCGTTATACTGGTAGTACACCGACAGCTGCAGTGCGCATTGCAATGCAAACGCTGCGCACCTTGAAACTCCACGCCACGCTGAGTGTGCGGCGCGAACTGTAATGATCAGTGTATAACGGCTGTTTGTATAAATTACCACTAGATGGCAGTATTGTGTAACGTGTTGAGACGGGGTGGAAATGGCAGAAGAAGATAAAAAACATGTGACAGAAAAGATACATGTGAAAAGAGTTGAGTAAAGGAATACACGAAATTCATTAGTGTATGAGACTCTTTATTTTGGTCTTAGAACCATAAAACATAACACGAACTAGCTGCTTACCCATGCAGTATCGGGGAAACAGATTATATTTTATCGAATGCCAAAATCGGAATTTATCACTTTGGTACATAAAGACAATAAAACGGCTGGCTTGCAGCAGACCAAATCAGTCCCCAGTCACCGGGATTGTCCACTCCAGTCCGTGCACGCTGTTATCAAGTCATAAACATTTCAGTCGTTTGTTACTAACATACGGACAATGCATAGAAACACAAGCAATCATCACTGAGTAGTATAAAGAAGAGGCCATTCACATTTCTTAGTATATCACACATTTTAGACCGCCACTAGCCGCCATGTTAGCTCCCTGAATCTTAGTGCAGAACAAAACGTTATTGGCTGAAGTTAGAACGTGCCCTATTGGACAACGAAAGCGGAAGTTACCCGATTGGCTTGCGTAGATAGTGGGCGGAGTCCACCTATTTGTGGATTGTGCGCGCGTTTTGACGTTAGAAATGTTTCAAAATCCACAAATGCACAGAGCGCCATCCACAAATGCGTGCAGCGATTCACAAATGTGCAGAAAGTGATCTACAAATAAATGACATTGAAATAAATTTGTACATATTTTTTAAATGCAAATCTCATTGAATTTATTTGTGAATTCCATTTCTTTTTGTGGAACGTCTAAAATATATTTATGGTTCGCTTTTTGTGCATATGTGGATTTAAAAAATGTTTGTGAAACTCTCTATATTTATTTGCGGATCATAGTTTATTTATTCAGAATATTGCAACAATTCTGATCCCATATTGCTCAGTGTCCGTGATGTGATCGGCGAGCTGTTGTAACGCCACGCTCACGTGCGCTTGCGGTGGAATGTAAACACACACGAGAATGAACGAGGAAAATTCTCGAGGCGAGTAAAAGGGCTTACAGTTAATGAAGAGTGCTTCTAGTTCGAGACAGCACATCTTCTTCATCACTGTTGTATCTGTACACCACTTTTCATTGACTTCGAAACATACCCCACCACCGCGCGATTTCTGCTCGCTTCCCACGCTTGCGCGTCCTGGAGCGCTTTGTTAGCGCCGCTGCGCCTCCGACTACGATGTTAAGTAAAACGTCCGAATAATCAAAAACCGGTAAAAGATCAGATGGTGTGCACTGCCGAATGTTCAGCAGTTCATCTCTTGTGAAACTGATTGTATGGGAAAAACATAAAACAGGACAAACTAACAAAAACAACTGGAGAGCTCCACACCGAGGCACTGCGGCGCCATCTTGGATACATCATGAAAATGACAATGTTAATTTTTCCTTGTTACATTTAACCATCAGCTTGCATTATTTAATTATTTTCGTAAGGATATTTACATTGTGTCCGTTTCTGTACTTGTTGAACAAGAGACCTCATCTTTCATTTCGTTTACGAGGCAGAAGTAACAGCTCGTTCACGAACGAGAATCAGCGGGAACTTTCGTTCACTTACGAACGAGATGACTGATCGTTCATTTCGTTCACGAACGAGAATCAGCGGGTCTCGTTCAGACTCAAACACAGGCTCGTTCAGTGTAGGGCGTATTCGTTCAGTACATTCAACCAATCATATGCTTTGTCAAAGCTCACTCTCGAACGCCATTGGCTCGTGCTTTAGACACTCTTTTAAGCCAAGACGCTCTGTGCTCGATGGAGAGATTTCAGTGAACGAGAAATATGAGTCATTGCATTTCGTGAACGAGAACGATTCGTTCACTTTAAAGATTCGTTCTTGTTCACGAACGAAACATCACTACACTGGACCCAGATGACATAATTGACGCATTCAAGGTCAGGCCACGCCGTCTCCCCCTTTGAGGCATTATTAACGGTACTGTTTATGTGTTGGCGTTGTTGTTGTTGTTGAATGTAGTGAATAGTTATATTTGATAATTTGTATAAATATAAAATGTATAGGCTATAGTTTTATGGATATGTGGCGAGTTTAGTTTTACACATCAGCCCAGTGTATTCTGTAACGTTATATGCAGAGTTGGTTTTTTTGCACTTTAATGTTAATAAATGTGGCACACCCAGTTTTTCAAATGCACACTCAGAGTCTCTTTTCTGGCTACGCTACTGGTGCCACCCTAAGATTTGTACTGGCCCCTTTGTGCCACCCCATAAAAAATCCTGCGCCACTGTTTACACTGACATGAATCGAATATCAACTGCGCATGCGATCATGTTGCAAGTTTCTAAGTGAAACTGAAACATTAATAGGCAGTAAATCGATGAGTCAACTTTATTAGCCTATTTGACATCTTTCAAAGAAAGAAATATACGACATATATCCGACGGAAGTAGGTTTATTCTGAAGCTCCAACAAGACGATGTCGAGTGAAATGGATTGTGGTAAATAATGCATCATGTTTTTACTCAAAGGATTACTTGTAGGCTATTTAAAAACTACGAGTATTGGTATGTCAACAAACCTCGAAAAGACTCAGATTAAACCATATTTTGCTGTATGTGGTTCATAAAAATAATGTATTAGTATTAAACATGTTCGTTCTGACCCAAGGATTTTATTATTATAACTGAAGGTCGCTTCATTGTTACATACACGCACTTTAAACGCACAGTTTAGCAGACGGCGATGACGCGCAGTGTCGCCACATCGTGAACATAATCTAACAAAACACGGCCAAAAACCAGTATTCATTGATCTTTAGTAAAGAACTGTAATGCCCTTTTGATCATTTGCTTTTTGCCAAACTGAACAAGTCAGGTTAAAAACTGAAACAATGATTTTCAATGTAAAAATTAAATATATAGTATGGTGCCTAAATAACTACTTTCAGTCACCTTAAAGACTTCAGACACTTAATTGTCGGACAAAATGTGTTTCGACAGTGGTGCACTATCTGAACTAATATGCATTTACTACTTGATTCCAAAAAAATAGAGATGGTTGAAAGAGGCTCAAAAGTTCATTAATTTATATTATATCGTTACATTATCACTTTTTAAAGGGACAAAGATCATTCTTTAAAATAAGATTTTATGTGAATATTATGAAACTTTACAGGCAAATAATAAATTTTGAAGTACCAAAATTATCATCATTCATAATATATACAGTATATCAAACTTAATGTTGATTTATGTTCATACGGTTACTGTGTTATTGCTTGAGGAATGTAAACCTAAATTCACCTTATTCGGAATAAAAGCAGCTCTGTAAACTGTGTTTACTTGTACAGTGTGTGTTTACACGGATGCCTTGCTCTCCACAATATGGCATAGCTGTTGACCCATTGTACCAGTATTAATTGGGATAAATTTGTTTTGTGTATTTGTTACAGGTGACTCCCATCATCTCTCAGAGTTGAGGATTGTGTTAATGGGGTATAAAGGAGCTGGGAAGAGTTCAGTAGGAAACATCATCCTGAACAGAGAAGAGTTTGACCTGAAGAGAACTGCTCAGTGTGTGAAGAGACAGAGAGAAGTAGCAGACAGACACATCACTGTCATAGAAGCTCCAGGATGGTGGNTTTAATTGCTTCAAATATTAATATAAGATGATCTTTTAACGCACCGACGACTAAAGCGCCTGTACAGCAGAACTGCTTTTAATAGGATACAAAAGTCGTTTCTGAAGTAAAACCGCGGTTAATTTTGGTAATAGTTTATTAGTGAATTAATAAAAATTACTGCACTTATTTTCAGCCAGGGAGACAACATTTTCAGAATCCTTTTGTGTATTTGTTGCAGGTGACTCCCATCATCTCTCAGAGTTGAGGATTGTGTTAATGGGGTCTAGAGGAGCTGGGAAGAGTTCATCAGGAAACATCATCCTGAACAGAGAAGAGTTTGACCTGAAGAGAACTGCTCAGTGTGTGAAGAGACAGAGAGAAGTAGCAGACAGACACATCACTGTCATAGAAGCTCCAGGATGGTGGATTAATGAACCTGTAGATCAGAGCTCAGAGTTACTGAAACAAGAGATTTTACTCAGTGTGTCTCTGTGTCCTCCAGGACCTCACGTTGTTCTACTGGTCATACGTGCAGACATTAGATTTAAAGAGTTTTATAGAAAAGTATTTCAGGGGTATGTGGATCTTCTCAGTGAGAGAGTCTGGAGTCACACTATAGTGCTCTTCACCTTTGGTGACTTTCTAGGAGACACATCTATAGAGCAACACATTGAGAGAGAAGGAGAGGATCTCCAGTGGCTGGTGGAGAAATGTGGGAACAGATATCAAGTTCTCAACAATAAGAATAAGAGTGATGACACTCAGATCAAAGATCTGCTGGAGAAGATAGAAGAGACAGTGACACAAAACAACCATTTTAATACAGAAACGTTTTTACACGACATGAAACAGAGAAGGAAAGCAAAGAAAGAGACCCCAAAAGGACACAAAGTGAATAAACAAAAGAGGAGGATGCAGCAATCAATAGAGCATGACAACCTACGGATGATGAGTGAGTAACTTACTGGAAAGTTTCATGTCACTTTGGATATTAGCATAAATGCAAGATGATCTAAAACATGTGGTGGGTAAACATTCAACAAATTCGACCTCATTCCGAAACACTATTTTAAACTAGTAAAGTTTGTAAACAAACTGAGAAAGCATGGACAGACAGACAGTAAATTTACATTTTGGGCCAAGATGACCCTAAGTGACTTTTGCCCCATTTTGAAGGACCATTATAACCCAAGGGTACAGTACCAATATGCTAAACAATATGTTTTCACCACGAATAGTTATTCTGCCATCAAATCTCAAATTAACAAATATACATACTTTTAATATTCAATGTACTGTAGTATAAACACTGTTCACTATTTTCACAGTTCACTTGGATAGAAATGGTCAATTTTAGCCCCATTGTCCAAGGCAATTTGTCCTGTTATTTATTTATTTGTTGATGTATTGTTTGTTTGATTGATTAAAATAATGTTCCAAACTCAAAATGATACAATAATAGACATTTCTAAAGAATTTCTTTCACAGTATCTAGAGAAGCCTTTTGAATGTTTTCTGTTCATTATCCTGACAATTTTGTAAATGGACCTCAGTGTTGAAAAGATAATTGATTTACATTAAAATGTTGATTCAGGGCATACAACAACAGGCGTATTTTGTAGAAGAGAACCTGTGGTTGAAGAGTTGAGATGTAGGAGTATGGTATCGCCCCCAAAAAGTGAGTAGTTATATTAAAATAGGTTTTAGTATTATTTTTCATAAATCTGTGAATAAGATCATGTTTTTTCCTGCTGAACTATTAAACACTATGTCATCTGTAAAGAAATTCAGCTCTCTTTCTGCATACTTGATACATGCATTAAGAACACTTGTGGTGTGTGTGGTTTGATAAGCTTAGTTGATTGACCTTTATCATCTTTAAAATCTGCTATGTTTTACTTCCAGTGAGTGATAAGATATTCACTACTGCCCAACTATTTATCCCTGCTGGTCCATTCAGTCTCCATCGTTCTGTCTCCTCTATGAGTTCAGGATATGGTTCTTCAAGCTCCATTCCAGGATCTGTTGAAAATTTAGGGCCTTCAATAAAAATGAATGTGTCCAGTTGCTCAGAACATTCAGAGCAAGTTGAGCTCAAAGACTAAAGAAAACATGACTGAAATGTATATAAAAAAAGGATTTAACAAAGTTGATTTGGATGGGGTCAATTTTTAACATGCTGTTTCAGGAGGGCATCAACAATTGTTATGGTTATGTTTGGCATGCTTCTTTCACATCGATTATTGTGTATTCTTGATTTGGCAAAAAAGAAACTACCTTTTATACCTCTTTTGTTAATTGATGAGCAGAATAGATCTAAGAATTGAACCGCCTTTATTATCAAGCTGTAAAAATTGCATCAAACTTTGTTCTCCGTGTTTTATTGTTCCAGAGTGTCTTGCTGTCCACTCCCCTCTAGTGTTTCTATAGTCAGAGAATGTTTTGTTTGTATACATTTTGGGTCACTCATAACCAATCCACTGCACTGGAACAGGTACTTCAAAGCCTACAGAAAGCAGGAACAGACCCAATGAATTACAGTGTAAATGTTATGCCTTAATGATGTTTTTAATCATGTCATGCAGTCATATGTATACCATATTTTAAATATATTTCTAATTTCTTCATCTCACAATCTTAAGCAAATTGATTTTCCATCTGCAGTTCTTAGTGATTCTGTAGTTTTAGTTAACACCTTAACATAATTTGTAGCCCGTTTTTTCATCGGTTTTGTGGGGACAAAAAAGTCTACAAATAAATTTAAATGATTACAACTTTGAGTCCTTTGACTTTAATGCAGTTTACTGGGTTAATAAGCATGGTTTAAGATATAATGACATTTCATTTTACAATGCACAAGTTACAAACAATCTACACTATATGCCACACTATAAGTGACTTCATATATTGTGTCAACACTTTTTTTCATAAACTTTGCATAGAAAATACTTGATATTCCTAGATCAGGGCCAAAAAAGGGTTGAATATATGACAGATATTTTTAACCCCACAAAAGAATGCACATGTAATACAAAGACTATTTCTAGACTATACAGTATATATATATACACACACACATGTTAAATCATGACAAAACCTTCCAACATTTACAAACCTTTACAAGTGTCTCATAAATGTATGACAAACAAACAGTGAAATGTGCTTATAGTTCTAAAAAGTGACAAAATTCTGTGTTCAGAGGGTGTAGCTACAATATCCAACGCCTTTGGTTTGCAGATGAACATTGTTCTGATTTGCAGGTACCTGTGTGACATCACTAGTCTCTTTTCAAACCCGTGTGAGGAAGTTCAGATTGAGGCTGCTGGGCAGCTGGATGGTTTCCAGGGCTACAGGTGAAGGGTTGAAGGGAAAAGTAACTGGGAAGATGATCTTAGCATCCATCAGCAACTGAGAAGATTCCTTGCGATCCTTCAATAAAGTCTGTAGAGAGGAGGAAGAAGAGTTTCTAACGTAAACCACATGAACGGAGAATATAACTGCTGTCAAATACAAAGAATCTGTAACGGCTCAAATGACTCGCCTGTATGGACTTGATGAATGATATAGATACTCTCTCCTCAAACTCATTCACTGGTGTGTACAAGCTGAGAATCTTCACAATCTGTCCCAGAGAGAAACAGACACACATCAGAACTGAAGCACATCCGAGAGGCTCGCATACACACACTCGCGCAAACACAAACGCACCTGTTGTGTTGTGAGCGCAGTACACATAGTACAGATGGCCTCAGCATCATCCTGGCTCTTCTTTTTGATCTGAAGAAGTTGAGCGGCCTGGATCAGAGGCTCCAAACTCTCACGTGCTCCACTGCCCTGAAGGTCTTTATCCAGCAGCCACTCCTCCAACTGACAGACATTATACCTGATGAGAGAGAAAGCGGTGCAAGGCATTGAGTTTCAAGCGTACAGTGAAATAAAAGTGAAAAGCCAACAATAAAATCACTTAAGGGTGATGTGTGTTTGATGAGTACCTGATCTGCAGGCCTTTACTCCAGGAGCACATGTCTTTGCGCAGCAGCAGGTTGTTCAGCGTGACGCAGCAGATGATGTAAAACTGCTGTTTGATGACACGTCGCACCAGCTCGCCGTCATTGCCGTGCTGCAGCAGCGTGTAGTAACACACATCCAGCTGTTTTAAAACCGACTCAAGAGTGTGAGAGTTGTCCTCGGGGAAACTGTACGTACGTTTCCTCATGCCGGTGGGTTTGACACCCATCACACCCTGGATGGTCTCCTGCTCCAACATAGCTGGAGCTGAGATGATGGTGAGAGGAAAAGAACGAGTGAAGAAACGAAGGTGGAAAGGAGAGAATGATAAGACCATATAAAATACATGGTAAATGCATCATGAAAAGTAGGAGATTAAGGTAATAATGTCGGCTTTTCCAAACACTACCCCGTCTTCCATTGGTCAGACAAAATGCCCTACATATACCATTGGCTGAGCTCAACAAACGGACAAATGTTTTGATGAAATGTTCTGAAGCAGCGTATACAAATGACAAATTGTCTTTGCATATTAAACCAGTAGAGAAGTATTTTAACATCCGAAAGTACGCACTTTAAAGTCCGAAAAAATTACAATGCCTATTTTTTCATGAATTATTGCAGCGTTTATTGTAAATAAATTATCAATGTGGGTCATTCTCTTTTTAAAAACGTGTGTGCGCTCATAATCTTTTGTTAAAATCTGAAAATGCACTTCCTTCCTGTAATGACTATGCGTCTTAAATGACACATGTTAGACGGCTTGGGCGGAGCATCCGTTAACTCCTCCCCTTCAACTGTCAGTCTGCAGCCAGTTTCATTTCAAAATGCAACGGATGTTTTATACATACAATCAAGCAGAAAAAGACGAAAGGTACGCCCACTATTTTTCTCATTAAAAAAATCGTCAAAATACTGAAGTAAAAACGATCGCGACTTCTGGTTCACGGGGACTTTAAGTGACACCGTCATAACCACCGTGTCTCACCGATCATGGGCTGTAGAATATTCTCCATGACTTTGATGAGCTGTTGGTAGATCTGAATGGCCAGATCGCTCAGAACCTGACGGTACTCGGAGAGGTCAAAATTTGTCAGGGAGTGTTCGTTCTGCCGAGGCGTGTTGTACTTTGTGTATTCCTGAAAGAAGACAGGAAATGATGGTATGTCAGGCCAAGATCCAACTGATAAACATGCACGCACAAACACACAGAGTCCAGATCCAAGCTGCCTTACAAATAACTTCTCACATAGTTTATTACATTGAAACATCCAGTGGACTGAATCAAAACAGGAACTCGGTTAAATTCTTAATTCTACCCATAATGTTTGGAATACACTTAAAGACACCATGCTTACCTCTTCTCCACTGTACTGCTTGAGACAATGTAAGAATCGACAGGTGTTTGCCAACCAGAAAGAAATGGTTTCAAAATCTCCCCTTTTCTATAAAGACAGCCCAATACAATTCACATTTATTATTGCCTATATATTATAGTATATAGCCTTATAGTAATCAATTATTTAACAATTCTCTACTTCAAATCATTCCTCCACTTTCCGCACCTTCAGCACGTTCTTAATGGCGTAGATGGAGGAGTTCAGAAGGGTGGAGACCCGCTGGTCATCGTTGGCGTAGTCGGCGTGCCGCAGACACATGAAGAGAATGTAAGCGGGCAGACCTGGGATCAGATTGACCGCCACGCCTTTGGGTTTGAGCTCTGGAAGACACATCCAAAAGTCTGATGTGAGGACAGTTATCTAGCGAGACAAGCAGTAGGGTTGTTTGAGTTTGTAAATGTTTTGTGTGTGTTTGTGATGTCCAGATTACCTGTGATAAGAGTTTTGTGCAGTTTGTTCTCGTCCTCTCTTCTGTACTCCAGCATGCCCCGGAAGTCTCTCTCTTTACGAACGATACTGACCGTGCGACCGCTGTCGCCCACCTGACTCTCTGGAGAGAACTGATCTGTTGCCATCACCAAAAAATACATGAGAAAAAACAGCTGCAGTGGAAATCCATGAATCGTATTGTATGTTAGATTAAAATACTGGCTTAACACGAAGGACCGCAATGGAAAGGTTTTGTGTTATCCTTGAAAAATGTCTTGTATTTCATCACTTTTTTGTCTAATAAATCTATTCTGAAATGCAAGACAAAAAATGTGATGAAAAAGCCTTTGGGTAAAAAGGTTCTCAGAAAAATGATTGTTGAGATTACCTTCAGCCTCCCCGAACTTTTTCGTATAGTTCTTCAAGTGTTTCTTTAATTTGCGGATCATTTTGTCCTGTTTCCCCATCTGCTCCAAAAGGTCCTACAATTTATAGGAATCATTTTAATATCGTTTAATGAGTTTAAACGCAATGTATTGTCTACTTGTATGCGTGTGTACGCTCACCATGTTTTGCTGCGCGAGGCGACTGATCTCGTGCTGAAGGCTCGCTTGTATCCGGGCATCTTGCGGAAGCTCCAGACTGTCCGACAGCATCTGCTGCTGCTGCTCGAGCTCCGCCCTCAACCGCTGAAGCTCCGCCCTCATGCTCACCACCTCCTTCTCATGGGAGTCTCCCTGAGTTTGTAACTGTGTCTCCAGTAACCTGCAGAAAGAATGTCCGGAAACTTGGTAAGATTACACTTTTCCTACAAAATAAAACATTTTTCGTGGGTAACTTTTTCGTTGGTGTGTTTGGTCTTGTTCTCGCCTGTTTGTCTCCTTCAGGCTCTCATAAGCCATCCAGAGCTCTCCATCCTCATTGAGCTCGTGAAGATCAAACGTGGGCGATCTGAGAGAGTTACACAAACGTGTCACGAGTGGATGACATCATCCTGCTATAGTGTCGTGCAACATCTGAATGACAGATTTAAATACAGAAGAATGAAGGATGTTGTACCTGCTCGAGTCACCCGAATCACCTTCTCTTTCCTGTAAAGCACAAGGATTTATAGAGCAAGCTGTAAATGTGGCCAAATCATGTTTAACTTTTACTCCACTGATATTGAGGATTAAATTCACTGTGTGGTGAGGGGAATTCAAATATAAGTTTGACCTATTGAAATAAATGAAATTAATCTGCTTTACCTTGTATTTGTAGACCTCCTGGCTGACCAGCTGAGATCTAAGTATAAGCACCTCCTCCTTTCGCACCTCAAGCTCCTCATTGGTGGAGTTGAGCTGCTCCAGGACCACGTTATAGGCCTGACCTCCAGGGGGTGCCGCCTTTGACCCCGCCCCCTTACCGAGAGACTGACGGAGATCCTGAAGATCCTTCTTCAGTTTCTTATTGTCAGACTCCAGCTCCTGACGCTGAGAGCAAAAAATAAATAACATGCACACATATATTACTCCAAATGGTAGACTAACACGAGAGTTTCTTAAGGAAGTCCGATTTGAGGGAAATGGGTCTTTCGTACCTTCAAGGCTTCGAAATCTCTCTCAGCCCCTAAAACTCTCTGACATGCTTCAAGTTCCTGAGAAAACAGAGAGAAAACGTAAATGACTGGACGTTTTTAAAGGAATAGTTCATCATTTACTCGCCCTCAGATTGTTCCAAACCTGTATACATTTATTTGTTCTGCTAAACACAACGGAAGATATTTGTAAAAATGTCAGTAACCAAACAGATCTCGTCCCGCATTGACTTCCAGACATTTTTCCAAATATCTCCCGTTGTGTTTAGCAGAACAAATAAATGTATACAGGTTCGAAACAATCTGAGGGCGAGTAAATGCCAGAATTTACATTTTTGGGTGACCTGTGCCTTTAAACTCTATTCCTGCCAAAATTCATTTTTTATGACTTCATAAAAACGAAGTGGACGATAGCATGGTCAGGTGCGTTTCTTTACTTTCGTCCTCTCCTGTTGTGTCTGCTCTTCTTTGCTGTCCATCTCACTCTGCAGGTCCATCTTCTCATTCTCCAGCTCAGTAACTCTCCTCTGTAGTTTCAACAGGAGGGACACGTCTCCTGCCGTCTGCGCAGCGTCCTACGAACATAAAAGCCATCTACACATGAAGGAACATCAGGAGAAACATCTATCTGCTACCATAGTCGTCCTATCAAACTGACCTCTTTAACCAGCAAACTGACCTCTGACCCCGTGAGGTCAGAGAGGTTGACGTTCTCTGATTGGCTGCAGCTGTAACCGGAGTCTGCTCGGTTATGACCAAGCTGGGAGAGATCCTGTTCAGAAAGATCATTTATCATCGAATCGTTTTATTTTCTCTATGGCAATGGCAAGATATCTTACTGCGGCAGGTTCTTTTTCTGATCTCAGATCAGCGTAGCGCTCCTCTAGTTTAAGATGCTCGGTCAGAAGGTTCTGGTATCGGAAGCGTTCCTCGTTCAGTTGTGATTGAAGCTGCTCAGTGATCTCCTGATTGGTCGAGTCCAACTTTTCTGTTTTGGTCGAGTCCAACTTTTCTGTTTATGACAAAAAACCAGAAACAATAATTATAATTCATTTTCCAAATATGACTGAAATAACTCCCATAAGTTTATGCTGATCTGAGAGCAACCCACCTGTTAACTCCCGTTCCTGGATCAGCTTCTTAATTTCCTCTTTCTCGCTCACCAGGAGTGCGTTTCTCTCGTTCAGCTCAGTAACCATCTGCAGAAAACAGTGAGATGACTAACCACACTTTCATCTTACAGATGTAAATGTGTAGATTATAAAAAGGATTTCTCCGATTCACCTGTTTGCTCTTCCCCAGTTCTTGACGGACCGTCTCCAGCTCCTCCTGCAGCGATGACACTTGGTCTCCACGGTGACGAGCATCCTCTTCAGCCACCTGAAGGGTCCTGAGCTGCACGTGCAACTTCTCCAACTCGGCGGCACTGTGGCTCTCCAGTACGCTCGTTCTCTCTGAAAGCTCTCGGTTCTCCTTATGCTAAAAACAGACAGACAGACAGACAGATCGCGAGTCTCCATGAGTGAACATCAGGAGAAGAACGCTGGAGATCATTCACCTGCTCATTCAGTTTCCACTGCAGCTGCATGATCTTGTTCTCCATGCCGACGTTGAGCTTCTTGAAGTGCTCGACGGATCTGGCCTCGATCTTGAGTTTCTTGAGCTCTCGTCGGGCCAGCATCCTGCGCACGCAGCACTGCAGATACAACACGGCACGTCTGATGCGACGGTAACGCCAGCGGGCCAGGAAGCCTCGCACCCAGCGCTGGATCAGTCGAGCCTTGTGCTCGCACACCAACTGGACACAAAACGACACTGTTTTTAATGCGACTTTCATCCCAAACCTCAACAAAAAGAAGCATTTCATACATCCCAAAATGAGCAATTCGTTAGCAAAATTTGCAAAAAAATGAATGAATTTAACATTTAGTTCTAATTTCACGTCGCGTCACGCTCAATCATCTGTAAATAAGAGTGCTTTCGGTCTCATACCTGTTTGTATTCCACTCTGGCCGCGTAGCCCCGCAGTAACCTCTGAACGAGAATCGCTGAAGCTTTCTGTCGCAGGAACTGTCGTCTCGCCGCCCACATGCGAACATTCTTCTGAAAGATCACCGCTGCCCGTGTCCGTCTCAGGGTCTCGCACAAACTGCAGGAGGGCAGTACTTGTACTTTCAGTAAAACTTTTCTTTTTTGTCTCAAGCACGCTCAGAACTACATTCGTAAATCGCAATACAAGTTGTTTATTGTTTATTTATTGACTCTTGGCACCCACCGGCGAGCCTGGTATCCCCTCACGTATCTCTGTATGGTGATGGTCGCCTGACGGATACGCAGGTACTTCTTGCGAGCGAGCCAGCAGCGAATGGTCTTCTGGATGCGGATGCAGGCTTTACGGAGTTTGTCTGCCCTCAGCTTCTCCAGATAAGCCACCTGTCCAGCCCGGAAGAAGATCTTTGTTTTTCCAAACTGGTATTTATCCTTGTCCTGGAGAGAGAGAGAGAATGAAATATCTGGTATCTTGTATATTTACTCTTTCGAAAGAATAACAAAAAATGATTATGATACTGTGATCTCGGTGTCTTCATGGTCCTAAATGGTGCTACCTGCACGAGCCGCTCTAGAACATTCTGGCAAGTGAGTTTTCCGTCGGAGAGGATTTCTTTTTGCTTCATGAGAACACGATAGCGACTGAAGAACTCCTGATAAGTCCACCTGACCAGAGCGAAAGAAACATTACAACGGTGTGCAGTGGATGGAGAATCAGGTTTGATGTACATGTACACAGAAATGGCCAATCTAGAGGTTTGTGATGCTCAGTCGTTTGACTCGCACCTGGAGGGGAAGCCGGCGGCTGAGATACGAATGGTCTCCAGGACTCCACACGCTCTGAGCTGCTGGACCGCTCGATGAGGGTCCATCCTACAGACACAGAGAGAGAACTTTAATGACTTCATATTACACAACTACAAATGTCTGCGGTAGATCAAATCTGCTTGGATGACCAACGTGAAGGGAGCTTTGATGTCATTGGGTTTGATACAGCGCACGTAGTGTGGGGTGGTGGCGTTCAGCGTCTCCATGAGCAGGTGCAGAGAATTTCGGAACTGAAATGAAAAGAGTTTGATTTTTTTAAATGAAGCTTGTAGGTTTTAAAGCCACAGGTTTGGGTTACTGGTCATTTTTCACCTGCAGTCCGACAGATTTCTTGTGCTCTCTGAATGACTGGGTGGTCCGTCCGATCTTTGCACGGCTGGACGGCGCTGTGGTTTTTGAAGCTGGAGGGGTTTCTTCATCCTGGAAGAGCTCGACCAGCAGGGGGAACTGTGGGTAAATAGTAGTAAAGCCTGTTTGACATACACAACACTTTCTTTATGGTACTTGTGATCATATGCGAACATTAAAGAGTTCTAGAGGTCTCAACTGCGTCTGCTTCAGAAGCCAGATTTTACTTCGCATATAAGTGGTAACTAAACATGGTACCAAACGTGTTTACTGTACAAAAATAAATAAAAAGTCAATAATACATATTTTATTGTATCACCATATAATGTCTTTATTGTATTCATTCATCTATTATCGTTTCTTTAATTATAATGCATGTAAATCTGCTTTGCGACAATGAAAATGGTGAAAAACGCTATATAAATAGAATAGGGCTGTCAAACGATTAATCACGATGAATTTTGTGTTTACATAATATATGTCTGTGTACTGTGCATATTATTTATGTATATACAACCACAGAAACATACAGATACATGTATATATATTTAGAAAATATTTTGATGGATTTATATTGACCAATAATTGTCATTATATATAAACGTTTATTAATTTGTATATTTAATATTTTTCTTCAATATATACATGTACGTGTTTATAAACACAAAATTTACATGCAGACGTATATTATGTAAACGCAGACAAAATATTTCTTATTTATTTATTTGGTCATGTCTGTCTTGCTAAATATATATGCATCAAACTAAAGTCACGTTTTGACTGGTCTGGGAGAGCAAATGATTCATAAACTGAACAACAGGTGGCGATATCTCTCCAAAGTCATGATCCTTGACAGCAGAAAATAAACCTTCACAAGCTACAACACGTTCACTGTTCTCTATGTTGTGCACGAGAAGCAGAATGTACGTGGCAGTAATGTTTGGTGAGCTGTCCTCACGTTCACACACCTTGCTGGCCTTCAACACGTTGATTTGTTCCTCATTGACTGTGTCTTTATTCTTCTCCAGAAACCCATCACACTGATATTCAACCTGAAACACAAAGACTGAAAGATGAACCCGGACAACACAATAAGAGCACGTTTGTGTGTGTGGGTTTTTTTTAGACTCCCGTATACCTTGTCTGCAAAGTGCTGAATGATAAAAGCCGTGTTGGACATACGTGGCTTCTCAAAGTGAGAGCTTTTCTTTAAGTGGGTGTTGTACAACTTCTGCGCCCAGGACTCATCTGAACCTCTGGGCATCTGGAAGAATTAATCCTGTCATTTAACACGTTCATCATGACCAAACCGCGATAATTATAAAATAATGATGACTCTTTACAGTGCATTCTTCATCTAAAAGATCAAGCAGCCCCATCTTGGCTTCGATGAGGTTGATGCACGGCTGGTTGTCGTAGAAATCGATGAGCGTCCAGGGGATCTGCTCTTTCATGTACTCCTCCTGCTCCAGCTTGAACACGTGCTGGAGGGGAAATGCTTTGTGTGAGTCGTGATGTGCACGGACATGACAGATCATTTCATGAATGTTCGTTCACAGCTGACATGCGTTTGAGAACGCTGACCATGTTAAACTGCTGCTGGAGCTTTTCATTGGCGTAATTGATGCAGAACTGCTCGAAGCTGTTCACCTCGAAGGTCTCGAACCTGCGCGACGGAAATAAATCATCGAGATGTTTGTGACACAAATGCTGATTACTAAACAAAACGTTTGATCCGATCTTTAGCATTAAAGTCTCAACAATTTACAAACAAAGTGAGCTTAAACAAATACCGCACAAAGTGTTTTTCAGCCATGTGTAAACATTCAAACAAAACAGTGAATGTCTACACAATGTCTTTGTCTGAGATATTTGCTTATCAATAATGTATAAAGATACAATAACAGAACCTCACCCACCCATAGATGTCCAGCACACCGATGAACGAGTGAGGTTTTGAAGAAGTGCTCAGAGCTTTGTTGACCTCGCCGACGATCCACGAGAACAGTTTGGCGTAAATGTGTTTGGCGAGAGCGTCGCGGCCGTTCACCGCCTCTGTTCTAGTGACGGGCTTGTTTAAGGTCTCCGTGGCGGTCTTGAGTTTTTTGTGGCACAGCCAGTGAGCCATGGACTCGTGCGACACTTCCGCGAGGTCACAAAACACTGCCAGGTGGCCACTTTCATCCTGGAGAACCACAAATTAACGCAAGGAAATGCAGAAGGCGTAAAATGCTAATAAAAGAAATGAAGGAAAGTTTTACGCGGTAGATTGCGGGCTGTAATTTAAAGTGGTGCCCAAGTCGCTTTTTTAATACAAATGTTTCCCAAATGCATAAATGTAAAGATAATATAGACATGAAGAAAACTCACCGAGACGCCGCAGCTAGATGAACCCCTCTCTTTCATCTCCACATTACCCAGGTGAAGGATCGCAGACAGGATTTGGAATAAACCCATTTGGTACGTCTCGGTAATTCCTGGTATTACAAGAAGTTATGTACACATCAAAAAACTATGACATGATCTCTTTAACATATTAATATTACATATAAAAGACAATACGCCGAGGACAAGTACGATCTGGGTCCACAGAACAACATCACGTTCATTCATTATGAAGATACTTCATTCATACCCAGCAGTGAAAAGGCTTTCCTGGTGGCCTGCATCTCTTTAAAGTCATCCACACCCTCTATGACAGGACTGCTGCCTTGATTCGTGTAAGGGAAGTCCTCAGTGCTACCTTAAGAGAGAGACTGGTTACTCACAAGAAGATTTTGAAACCACCGGCACACACGAAAGTCAAAAATACCAGTTTTCTATTCATGTAAATCTGCCATCTATAACCCAGTCTAACCATCAATGCTGACGTTTGTTTACATGATAGAGAATTAGAAACGTATGAGGTACAATAGATATCATACCTAACTTCAGAGGGGCAAATTCAGGTCGATGAGCACAGGCACAAAGCTGATAGAAGATATGATAGTTTCTCTCCTCGCTTGCCTAAAACAAGAAACTAAAACTGATCACTTTACTCGAGAAGGAGAATATCGCTATTCGCGACCCCTCTGTAAATGAAACGATAAATAACCTGAAATACAACTCTGGATTTCTCCAGCAGGTACGTCCTCATGTTCGCCCCGATGATCTGATGCTTCCTGTCAAACCCGATCTCAATGTACTTCCCAAAGCGACTGCTGTTGTCATTTCGGGTCGTTTTGGCATTTCCAATAGCCTGAATACAGAAGAAAATCTGTCAGTTTAAGGTCTAGATCTGTGTGCTGTCCAGACCTCTAGATCGAATAGATCCTTTAAGACGGTCTACGTTTTTTGTAACATGCTTATAAGAGTCATTTTAAATACCTCCATGATAGGGCTGGACGCCAACACTTTTTCCTCCACGCAGGTCTCAGCCGAGGAGCCGCTGACCGTGGCGAAGTAACGCATGGCGTATTTGGCAGAAACGGTCTTCCCCGCACCAGATTCCCCACTGACGATGATAGACTGATTCTTCTCATCTCTAAAAGGAGTACGGATTCATGAAATGGCCATAAATGACACACAATGAAGTGTATGTTCTTGCTATAATAATTGTTGTCAGTAAGATGGGTCATTTTGCGTATAGATTTTCACGAAACCCACCATATATGTTCTGATCCTGAACGTGTAATGAACGCAGGTGCATATACCTGGCCATCTGTTTGAAAGCCTCCTCGGCCACAGCAAATATATGAGGGTCCATGTCACCCATGTTCTGCCCACTGTATGCATTGATGATGTCTGATTGATAGATCGGCAGCTTTTCATAAGGATTAATGGCAACCAGAATGATCCCTGTGTTTAGAGCAAATCAACTATTAGTTAAAACGGGATGTCAAAGGTCAACAGCGAACAAGTTTTGAAATATCTTTTTGACTTTGCATACTGTATGCAAAGTCTTATAATCTAGTCCATAACTCAAAGTCTAAATGCACCAATGCATTACAGATGACATAAGACCTACTGAGTCATATTTTATGATTCGTAACATTAGCTTGCAGCACAGAGGATATCCCATGTCTATTTAACAAACATTCCAATAAAATAAAATCTAGTTTTGTGAAAAGAAAGAAATAGTTGAACTATATACAGAATATTACTGTAAAACTAAACAGAGACAACCAGGTCTGGAGTTACGTTGGCAGTCTGGCACCGATCTGAAAGTCTGATCTATGATCTTAAAATATCCACTCTGCAGCTGATGTGATGTGTCAGCGGTTCATGATTACCGCAGTAAGTGTAGATAAGCTTGCAGTCTGTGAATCGGACCCGGAGGTTGTGCAGCACGGCGGGTTCGTGGAGATAGCTGAGAGCCGTGAGGTCATTCTCGCCCACCAGGATGTCTGGATTACGGAGAGGGGGCAAGACGGTGTTCTTCGGATCCAGTTTGTACTCAGACTCCTGCCAAGAAAATACTAGAGTTGAAAAACTATTAAGGTGATCTAGGAATGTTCTTCATGTAAGTTGCAAAACACGTGACTAAAGGTCTGGGGAGAGGTTCTGTAGCACCGTGTCCTCACATGCATAAACGCTGAAGCATGCAAGGAGCTTTTCATTGACATGACTTGAAAATCAAATGAGAAAACCTCCACGTCGGAGTATTTCCAGGAAAACCACAAGCTAACTTTAGAGTTCCTTTGGCCCAGTGTGTTCACACTCTTTGATAACATTACACCAGTTTTCCCCAGTAAACCATAAATTGTGCAAACAGCAGCGGGTGCAGTTACTGAAATATGCCATTGGGTTCCAATCCACACCCATTTTTTTTTCACAACGCTCTGCTCTCCACCAGCCTGACTCAATTCTGACTCATTTCTGCCTTGAACTTGACTCAAGCTGACCTTGCCATTTCCTTGTCAAAAACAGCAGATTAGTGTATTTGGAAAAAGTTTCTCACCGTGCCATCCTCCAGCTGTAAATGCAGGACATTATCTACAGGTCTGTAGTCAGCGGTCAGATCTGCTGATCTCCACACCTCTGCGGTGTCTGGGATCCAGATCCGAGCAAACTAAAGGAGATGAACATTTCAGATACAGAACTTCTGTATGAATAAACAAAATCTAATAACATTACTTTTGTGAATTACAGTATTTGTTGTTTTTATTGCTTTTCCGTATGTCAGGCATCAATGTTTTATAAATGCATTCCCTTCTGAATACATATTCTATTGGTTAATATTTTACCCCTGCTGAAAAAATCAATAGAAACCATTAAAGAAGTTATAATGGTTTTATTGGTTTTAAAGGGATTTGTATTGGTTTAAATGGAAACTGTAATGGTTCTACTGGTATGTGATGGATTCTATTGGTGGGATGTTAAATCCTACTGGAATCATGCCCAAAACACACTACAAAAAGGCATTTCGTAATGGTTTTAATGGAAAAAGCTAATGGTTCATAATGGTACTTTATTGTAAACCATTAGAAAGGTTGGGGTTCTATTGTTTTTATCAGCGGAGTTATTTTCAGCAGGGATCACACCATTAAAACCCAACACATTACAAATATAGAGCCACAGAGACCAATGTTTCCATTAAAACCAATTAAAATCCTATAAACTCATTAAATTAATAGATTGTCTTTGATTGTTTGGATCATATTTGTTTCAACAGGGTTGTGAGAAAAAAATACCAGTCCCTTTAAATTAAAAGTCCATCAAAGTTGCAGTGTGCAAAAATGTCTCACAACCCAGTATGAATCACAGATGTAACATGTAGCGGTTTCGATCATTTAATGTTTGAACCCTCATACCTTTGAGTACAACTCGGGCGCTGCCATACCGCTTCACAACAGCCTCTTTTACCCCAGAAACATCTCCGCACTCCGCGTCTGCAGTCGTTTATTAAACAGAGACATTGAAAAACGCCAAAGTTTCAGCACAGCTCTCCTGCCTGCTGGTGTTCAAGTGTGACAGCCGCCGGGAGACCCATAGAGCGAGCGCTCGCACGTGTTAACGCTTTACTATGAAATCAAAACTGTCCTCTAGGGTGCGCTGTATGGCTCAAACAGCGGAATCTTCCATTAGACCCATTCACAATTCTAGATATTTTCGTTTTATTAGACGTATTCGTACACTAAGAAGTATAAGATTGATATATGTAAATACAAATTAAGTGCACTTCGGTTAAAGCTGTGAAAGGGCTTTAAATGGCGACTTAAAAAAAAGGTGACTCACAGTCATCACAAACAACTGTGATTGGGTAATCTTGATCAGCGCTGAGAAAAGTAACAGTTATCATGTGACGTCGCATGCTATTTGAGCAGATTTGGGCCGTTTGCTATTTGAGCAGATATCAAAACTATAAATTACATGTGAGTAATAATAATGAAAAACGTTAATAATCCATGTATAGAATTGCACTAGCCCCGCCCATTCAATATCAACTCTTAACTGTTACCATTCCACCCGCTCATTATTTTCAATGAGGGAAAGCCGCCGTGGCAATGAATGACGTAGAAACAGCGACACCTAGTGGCATTCGTGATTTTCTGTGCTCTTATGATTGTTTTCATACATGAAAGCTTTTGTTGTAAGACCAAGATACAGATTATTAACAGTTGTACATTAATCAGCACATATGAACATATAATGTGATGTTAAATGTTTATTAAATAACCATATTCACTTTAAGCTATTGCAAAATTACACAAAGACACCATTTAATTTGCCTGAATGGCGGTTATCTAAATTATTTTATCATACAGGGTGGTTACTGAGAGAAGGCAAGAAAATGTGCCTCATTATTAAAACACAAAAAACTTTGCAGTCAGACAGTACGTGTGCAAAACTATTTTATTTTCAAAAACAAATGAAACAGTTGTGCCAGTAAACTTTTGTACAGCTCGGATAAATCGTTCAACAACACAAACGAAGCAACCCAAGAGAAGGGCTCAACACACCGAATGTGGGCAACCAAATATCACCCACAAGAAACAGACTGACAGTTTAAGGCCATATCCATAATTCACAGGTAATGGCAAAGTCAGCAAGTGTAACGATCTTTGAGAAGAAAATAAGAGCTTCTTCAGGTCAACCGACAAACATTTATGAGGTCCGGCCTTTTGTTTCATATAAGAGGCACAGTTTTGGCAGAAGAGGTGAATATGAGTCAAGTAATTTTACAAGCCTACAGGCAATGTTTTGAGAAAAGCATCAAAAAGGTAGAAAGAGAGAAAAACATCTAAAACCTTAAAAAATGCCACAAACAGTCAGATAACCACGTTCAAACCTTGGCAAGGATGTTGTTAATACACCTGACTACACAGTCAGATCCAAGTGCAATGCTAGCAGCAGTCTACACATATTCTTAGCAAAACTTATGTTATACTGAGAGCAGTTTAACAGGCAAAAGACAGGAGAGTCAGTAAACGCAAAGGGAATGAAAAACACACACAAATACATAATTAGGATGAAAACAAAAGGAATGGCATGGAGACAAGACTCAGTCTTTATTAGACTGCGAGTTTGCTGGCCACCAGAGATTGCTTTCTTTGCGGGAGGTCCTGGGGGGTGGGAATGTGGTCTCCGGTTATCTCTGTCTTCTCAGCTGCCGCCGTGGGAAGCTGTTTGTTCTTCATCTTGGCTTTGGCCATATTGTAGTCGCCCGAGTCAAAGTATTTTTGCTGCAAGGAAATCAGATGTTACTTACAGATCTGAACCCACCCAAACAGGAAATGAAATCTGAAGGGTCAATGTATAAACGTACCCCCTTCGTTAGTCTCTTCCGCAGTAGATCTGACCCACCAGGTCTTACCCCCAGATGGGGGTAACGGGCCTTGAGTTTGGCCTCTTCAGCCTTCTCCGGACTTACAACAGTGTCCTGCATTTCCTACATTAGACGTGGAAATAACTTTTTTTTTTACTGCATTCTGGTGTTATAAAACAATGGTTGGAGGCAAGCTATTACCCAAGTGCTTGTCAAAACAAATCTCATCGTATTCATATTACACCACACATAAAGAGAGATGACAGAGCAGAAAACAAATACAGTCTGTGAAAATATACACCAAATGTTACATTAAACAAAGAGAGAAGGTTGTTTACATGGCACAGCAGTATTGCATTTTGCATTTAAACATGCTAAACCCGGACAGATTCCATGGCCTAACCTCGCATGCAAGATAACTACCGAAATAACACAACGTCATTGTAAGATGCGCGGCGGCCTCACACTGCACAACGTGTTTGAATGTTCGAACCTGCTGCTCGTCTATGCTCGCTTCCTCTTCACTGGACATTGTGATAAATTAAACGCTAAACAAAACAAAACAAAACACAAAAACCACCTGGCTTTCTTTCGCCGAGAGCGAGCTGCTCGACAGTGATGTTAGCTGCCTGTGTAGGATGTCTAGAAAATACTAAATATCTTCTCTTGGCGCGAGAGGAAGCGGCGAACACGATCATTGTGAGCTCTACCGCCGCCTGCCGATCTGGAGGCGCACAACAACCCCATCAAACTTGCATTGATTGTGGAATATTTTTATTTACATACAAATAATTTACATATTAATATGTATATACTAAGATTCTAAACAAAATCTATCTCAGCTAGGATTATTGCTTAATTCGGGCAATTTTTTTCTACGTATTTAATTACATATTTAATAATCTATGTATTGTGTATATACTGTTTGCAAGTACTCATAGGTCCTGAAAAACATCAACGATAGATAGACAGACAGACAAGTCTCAGACAAATTGTTGAAATGGACAAAGTATATAATATAAATTATATTAAAATAACCCGTTTTTTGTTATTATTAAAGCTCAGCAAAAAAACACAATGACGACATTACCATTAAAAATTATTTTAATGCACATAATTGACAAAAAATATTAAAGTATGTTACATACTCTGCGATGGTACAAATATAAATCACGAGAATGAAAAAATATGCTTTTATTCAACTTTAAACCATTATGTGAATGTTGGTCCAATGCATGTTTGTATGACTACGAATATATACATCGAATATGTTACTCTAGAGAGTGCAAAAGTAAGTTTAAATAAAGGTCAATGTTATACTTCATCCAGCCCCAGTCATCTCTTTTCTTAAAGGAAAGATAATCGATGTATTCCTCTCTGAAATCTCATAATGGGATCAAACACAGCATCCGCTTCATGGTGGGAAAACATTTCTCATAAAACTGAGAAACCAGTAAGTGTTCTAAAACTTTACTAAACTCATTAGTTCTGGATCCGTGACACTGTGTAGTACAGCAAAAAGAAGAGCACCACCAGGCCGATGGACACGTAACAGAGGATCTTTCTGTTGTCTCTGCCCGATCGTACCATCGTGGAAAACCTCTTCACGCTTCCAGTCAACAAGCCAGTTGCACTGAGGAAGTTGGAGTCCTTAGTAAATACAAAAGTTAAACATAAATTGCTATTGTGTTAAAGGGAGATGCCACATAGCTTAAAATGAAACCACACCCCATGCGCCAACACAGCAAAGGTATCGTGGACATTTGGAGAATACCCACCATGCCATCTAAATATGTATTCTGTTCTTCAGCTTCTTTGTCGATGTCATAAGCCAACTGTAGGAAAAACACGCCATATATAACAGAAATTCATTTGAAAAGTTTTTACACTTTTTAAATGTTGACAATGTAAATGATTAAAGTAACCTCCAGAATAACGTACAGATTTCAGTCGAGAAACTTTACTGGCTAGATTATCAGCCATACGCTTGTTTTCAACATCCAGCATATCGTCCACTGCGCCATGTCCTGTCAATTACACAAAACACCATTTTATATCCAAAATTACACCAACGTCACTTCATATCTGACTAACAACAACATCAGCACCAAGAAAACGGAAACGTTCAACGTATTAGTAGACCAGACATGCATTATAAAACCTTTATTATATCTTTAGACATACTGATATAAAAACAGAAATTAAAATATTACTACATTTATAAAAAAGCAACTCAAATTGCTACGTGTCACTCACCTCGATTCCACGGATCCGCCATCTTTAAAGAGCTAATATGCTAACGACCCCACAAACTATCTAAAACGCGTCTAATACCGACAGAAATCGACCCGTTTTACTTTACAGACACTTTAAAACTGTTCCAGCAGCGTACAATTGTAAAATGAAGGCACATTCGTCAGGAGGCGAGCAGCAGAGACGACACTCGCAGCGTAGCGGTGCTGCGGAGGATTGTGGGATTTGTTTGTCCTCCAGCAGTCATTCTTTTTTTTCATAGGGACGCTGTCCGATTGCGTAAGGTTTCCAGCTGCCGAGCCAGCCATCTGCTTACATTTGCTTAAAACGTTTTGTTCGTTATTATTTATCAGTGATTTTAATATGAAATAAAGCGTGCATGTATATGTTGTGCCGGTAAGCAATTTTATTTTTAAGGTGTCACCTTCATTATGATGATTGTATTGTTCTTGGACGACGAATAGCAAAATGCATTAAGAGCGATTGCGTCATTAAATCAGACAGTATTTGCACGATTAAATGTTTTAGTGTTTTTTTATAATAAAGATGCATTATTGAATATTATTACGAACGTCCACCTTTCACAATGTAGGACGATCTATGCAGATGCAAAGCATGGAGAATCGGAGACTTTCAAAATGTCGTTTTTGGAATATCATTCATATGTTTTTTTTTGTTGTTTTTGTCAGGATAGGTTTATGACATTTCAGCGTTTTTGTTGAATGGATCTTCCTTCATACCATGTTCCATGTTCACCTACAATGAAGATCGCAGTGTCCTCTGAATCCTTACCTTGAATAGGATCTTGGTAATTTAAACTGATTACAAACTGCATTGCTTTAACAGAGATATAAAATGTTTTGGTAAGATATGTTTTGACTAACAAAAAATAATAAATATTATTTGCATTTAGGATTTCTAGGTTTCTAGGTATCAATCGTAAGACAATTTGTGACATTTACTATGTAAGCTTTTTGGTACAAAAGATCAGTCTTTTACAGAACTATGTTAAATATTATGGAAGCATATTGGTAGCAATTTCCAAATTGAAATGCAATTTGCAAAATGGCAATGCAGTATATGTGTATAAATATACATTTAATGCAACATTAGGTGCGAAATGAAAACGAAAATTCAATAATATAATTTACATTTGTCAGTTCCTACACTACTTTTATTATGTAATTTAAATGCATATTTTAACGCTCTTTGAAATTCCAAAATTAAAATTACAATGCAATCCCCGGATTGATTATACTTTGTATATGTTTAAGATAGCCAAGCAAAACTGTAGCAAAATGATCATACAAATGTCATTTCACCTAACATGCATTAACATTCACAGGTTGAACATTTCGGATTGCATTTTCATTTACACACAGTGCTCTGAGTGTTGCAAAATTCAATGTGGACTTGAAAATGTTTTTCGAGCTGGCCACGCCCCCTCCCCCGCTGCAGCGTCATTGCGTGAAGGCGGAGCCTTGACTATCTTAAATAATCGATTCGGGAATGCATTTTCATTTTAATTTTGCAACATAAAGAGCGTTAAAATCTTTTTAAATTACATATTAAAACTAGTGTGTGAACTGACAAATATAAATTATATTATTGAATTTTCATTTTGCACCAAATGTTGCACATATGTTGTTTTAAATGCATATTTAAATACATAAATGCATTGTCATTTTACATACTGCATTGCCATTGCAAATTGTACAAAAATTTTAGAGGCTCCAAATTCTAAAAAAATAACAAGTGTATTTATTACAGCTTTTCCCTTGCTGTTCTTTTTTTATAGTGTGAAGCACCAAACAGCCACAGATTACTAAAATGTTGGCCCGCAAAGGCCTTTTACCCGACGGATACCTGTTGACGCGACTTGCTGAGGATGCCACACAGCCCTGTCGCATCCGGCCAAAGTCACAGCGGGCACGTTTCATCACCAAGAGTGGGTCATGTAATGTTGCCCACAAAAACATACGAGAACAGGTGCGATTCTGTCAGTGCAAATAAATACTGCATTGGTTTCACAGAACTGTTGTATTTTTGTTTTGATCAGAAGCAGAAGTGACAGGTTTCTTTATTTATCATCTATTGTCGCTTCTCAGGGCCGATTTCTCCAGGATGTTTTCACAACTATGGTGGACCTGAAATGGCAACATTCCCTTCTCATCTTCACTTCAGCATTCCTCTGCTCCTGGATGCTCTTCGCCATGGTGTGGTGGCTCATGGCGTTCGCTCACGGTGACTTGGAACCTCGAGATCCCAATGAGCCTGGACCCGTGCCCTGTGTAACCTCCATTCACTCCTTTACTTCCGCTTTTCTCTTTTCTATTGAAGTGCAGGTAAGAAAAACTAGATGGACCTGTATGCTTATGATGTCATCACCCATTATACACCCGTTGAGGACCAGTTTTGGAACAGTTCACATAAAAAACCTATATGACTTTCTTACAAAAATAAATTTTCGTTTTAGGTGAACTATCCCTGTTACCTCAGTGTATTTGCTATTTTGTTATTAACAACGATATTAAAATGTTTCTGAGTTAATTAAATGTTGTTTTTTTTGTGAAATTAGGTGACTATTGGTTTTGGGGGACGAATGGTGACTGAGGAATGCCCGTTTGCCATCATTGTCCTCATCATCCAGAACATTCTGGGCCTGATCATCAATGCCATCATGCTGGGCTGTGTGTTCATGAAAACAGCTCAAGCCAACCGGCGAGCAGAGACCCTCATCTTCTCCCGTAACGCTGTTATCGCACCACGCAACGGCAGGCCCACGTTAATGTTCCGTGTGGGGGATTTGAGGAAAAGTATGATCATCACGGCCACCATACAGCTGCAGGTGAGAAATAATTACACATTTGTTGATTTGAGTTGAATGTCGGTCCAGAGTTTTGCTCTATATGGACAATGTTTTTCATTCATAGGTAATTCGACGGACGGTGACGGCAGAAGGCGAGGTGATTCCAGTCTGTCAGCTGGACATTCAGGTGGAGAACCCACTCAGGAGCAACGGCATATTCCTCGTCTCTCCGCTTATAATCAGCCACACTATTGATAGAGGAAGCCCGCTGTATGAAGTCTCGGCGCAGTCGCTCGCAACCCTAGATCTGGAGATCATTGTCATTTTGGAAGGTGAGTGGAGAACTTTCATCCAAGTTGGTGACATGTGCACTCAAGAGGAACACAGTTTGTGCACTAATCATTTTTCCTTCCAATAACAGGTGTCGTGGAGACCACAGGTATCACCATGCAGGCACGCACATCCTACACGCCCGAGGAGATCCTGTGGGGTCGACGTTTCGTCTCCATTATGACCGAAGAAGACGGGCGTTACTCCGTCGACTACTCCAAATTTGGGAACACCGTCCCCGTACGGATGCCAGCTCTCAGCGCCAAAGAGCTGGACCAGACCAGGGGCATCCAGGACAGCGGACCCCACGAGGGCAAACCTCAGGGATGGGGGCTGGTGAGAGCGGGCCGAGGCGGGTACCGGAGGGGCGGCGGCAGGGCCTGCGACGATGCGGCAGCTAAACCGTGGTACGTCACGGCTGAGAGGGAGGAGGACAAGGAGAAAAAGGGACAGAAGAAAATATTCAAACTTGAGGAGATTGGCAGAGAGATTGAAGAGGAGACATTGGAAGATATGAGTGATTAGAAAAACATTTTGGGGGATTCCTGAAACCTGGAAATAGAAATGACTGAATAGAAATTAGTAGTGACTGGTTCACGTAATAGTCAAACATATGACCAACATCATGTCAATACTAAACATGTTTTGTAAACTGTCAAAACATGGGCAACTACTGTAATATTTATGACAAACCAGACAATTTTGTCCTGTTTTGCCAGTATCACCCATATGAGAATCTGTCCGAATTTATTCATCCTCATGTCAAATATTTCTTTCTTTTGTGGAACACAAAATAAGACATTTTGTGGCCGTTTTTTTTTTTGTGGCACTTTTATCAAAAGCGACATACAATGTTACATTGTGTCTGAATGGAGACCAACTTTTCGAGCACAATAAAATGAGAATAAAAGTGTACTTTACATCTCATGTCCACTTATAGGTCTTAATGTGAGTAAATTATAACAGATTTTTCATTTTTGGGTGAACTGTTGCTTTAATGAATTTCAGTGTTTTAACAGAAAACGTGGACACTCTTTTTCAGGGTTTTTTGGCAATGATAGTTAAATGTACGCTTATCCTGTCGAAGCAAATATGTGCCAGCTTTTTTTTATATGTTTTGGTTTAATACCACAAAACTATTCTATTTCTGTTTGTCTAAAGCGATTGTCCTTTTGCTTTAAATGTGTCTATTGTAACTACGTGATAACATTGTGTGTGTTTACATTTCATTGTGGGCTTGTGCAATTGTGTGACATTTACCTCTCACATCTCCTGTTTGTGTTCTCTCTTCGAAATCTACTCTCAACTATTTAAAGACAATTCGGCGGTCCATGTTGATGTAATTTTTTACACATCAGTGTAATTATTTATTTGTGTCTTAAGTACACAATAAAGTGTTTGACTTTTTTATCTGACTAAAGGAAGTCCTGGAGTTTACTTTCTGAAAAGCGATGTGTTATATCACAGGATTAGGATTTAGCAGATAACTGTACTGTATAAGATTAGAAAGATCTCATCTCCGTTTTAAAAGCGATATAGTAATCTTTATAAACTCACACAAAGACATCTCAAAGACCAGACATTGAAGCAATTGAAAGGAATCAGGATTATGTGTGGAACATGCCCAAATTTTTATCACACCTCTTTCTTCTATCTGGCACATTCACTGACTTGGTGTTTTATTATCAAATAAAAATAGCCAATTTAATATTGTGTCAAGATTAAATAAATCAACTTTGCTATCTGGGATAGGTCCCATGAAAGAAGTGTACACTGTACTGCATACTAAGATTAGACATCTCTTCACCATTTTACAAGAGATAAAGTAAAGTTAATAAACTCAACCGAAGACATTTCTATAACCAGACATTGTAGAAAATGGAAGTAGTGGATTTGGGTACAAATATTATAGATGTTAAAGTTGTCTTCAGATAAACTTCAGGTTTATTTCGTAGTAAGATTTAATGGACTGGAGCTGTCCACGGTGCTGAACTACGCCCCCTGCTGCAGGTGACTTAAAACTGGACAACTGCCCTTCTGTGACGAACCCGTGTTTATCCGAGAAACCCCTCAAAAGCATTCATATTTCTCTATAAAGTCTAGATTAGCAGTTCAAAAAAGACACAAAAGTTTTTTTTAAATAGTTATATTTTTGATGTAAAAGTATAGGCCTACCTCATACAAATTCATATTTAGGAAACAATCGAGTATTCTTAACGCGTTCTTTATAACACCAGCCAAGGTGATCCAAAAAGAAAGATAAATAAAATGTAATAAAACACGACACAGACAACAATACAGATAAAATAAACAAATTAGTAGTACAATAAACGTGTTTAAAACGAAATTCAAGCCGTTAGTTAAAACAAAATGTTCACTAAATATCGATGACTGTAGATATCTATAAGTGTTACGAGAGCTTCCGAGCACACAGCATCATAACTCATGCAGTAAAGCAGAAGCACCAGAGGCCGGTGAGCGCCGCCAGCAGCGGCATGATCGACGCACGCGCCGCCGTCACTGGAGCGCCGTTACACAGCTCAGTGTTACAGCATCTGTATGTGTATTGTGATATCGACGGGAACTTCTGCGACAGACGAGAGTTATCGCAGTCGGTGTAACGAATGCACCTGCGAATGGTTTTTCCACCTGAAAGACGAAAAACACATGCGAAATTATTTGATATGCATTTATCAGTTAGTACGTAAGGCCATTGGAATTACAAGTCAGTTTGGTTACAAATTCTCTTAGTTTATTTTAATGCACTATTTTTAGATTATGATGTAGTGTTATGTGATGTAATGTAATATAATCATATCATTTTGTTCATTTTTTTCTGACCTTTCAAGCACTATTTGATATTTTAGTATAGAAAAAATAGTAAATAAATCAAATAAAAATGTGAAGTATATAAATCAATTAAATAAATAAATAAAACAACAGAAACCATAATAAAATTTCTCTATGGCTCAAAATGTTTGGTCTTTGTTGGTGGGATGTTATCTGGCAGATGAAAACCAATCAAACACCATCAAATTCTACTTGAATAAGGGCCAAAACATTTTAGAATCGTTTTAATGGTAAACAGCTGGAAACGACTTTGCATCAAGTACAATATAACCCTATTTGTAAACAAACTCTACCAAATACCAACATAATTTAAAACAAAGCAAATACAGCCTCATATGGACACCTAGCACTGCATACTAAAACCATTAGTACTATCATATAACCATACTAACCTTTCTCATGGAGATATAAACATGCGTCCTCATACGAGCACGTTTGCTGTGTCGAGCATCGGGCCCCGGTGTAATCCTCACACTTATAGCATTTGAGAGCTGAACCTGCAGAGGACAATCTCATCCCATAATGTTTCACGCCTGTGTCAAATTAAAAGCATTGAAGACATGAACAAAAAACAGACGACAAACTTCAGAATAATAAAGATATGCCTCAAACTCACCTAAACTAAGAGTCACGCAACAGACCAACAGAAACAGCCCAACAAAGAACTTCATTATGAGAAAACCTTCCAGACCTAAGACGTTAAAATAAACCATTAAAATGACTCACTGTTTTTCTGCACTTTCATATAAGAACTGGGAACATTTTTAAAAACCTATTAAGTAAATATTTACATATGGGGCATGGATATTTATATATAACTACATTGACAGAAGTTGTTTCTAATACTTTTATAAATTACAGAAAAACAGCAGATGACTTTATTCTGAGAAATCGTACAGGCTTGAAAGAATGAGAATGAATTATTTAAAGAATTAAACAACAAAAATGAAAATACATGCAAAATAATTGCAAATAGCCTTTGCACATAATCATGTTTGTTTCCAAACCTATAAAAGTTATAATAAAACAAGATATTAAATATCACTTACTGTGCTTAAAATGTTTGGATATCACGAAGATTCAAGCTCTGCGTTGCAGCAATCCAAAAGCATTCCTCGTGCCACCTCTTCCCAGCTCAGCTCTCGCCCAACCTCACCCTTGCCCTACATGAATGATGTCATTGATGGTGGCCAAGACTGAACGGATCCCAAAAGTGTGACGGTACTTCGCAAGATAATTAAGGCTTATTATCGCTCTTTCTTAGAAAACTGCCCTTCTCAATAGAAACAAATTCGACTGTAAATGTGATGTGCGTTTCTAAAGAATAAACAACATTGTATTAATTTATACAGGATTTGTTTAGATATATTTAAAAAATCAGTGCATTGCATTCACTTGGTGCCAAAATGTCTCACAAAAAAAGTCTCAATAACCAAAATTGGAATTTACTTCCACAAAGACTGTATTAAGCAATAAACTCATCACAAAACACCTTGACTAAATTTTGACCGAACATAAGTTTAATCTAATTGTCTTCTCTGTCAGTACAATTGTGACGATTGGTCACCAGAAATAAAACCCAATCTCTTCTGCTAGTTGTCCAGCATTGCAGCTGGTGGCCACAATAAGGCCTGTGTCACATTTCCCAGAGCTTTTCTGCAGTCATGGAAGCGCTCAATCTGAATGCCCCCCTTATTTCAGGCTGAATTTGAAAGGCCACACCATACAATTATGAATCTGTGTCTGAAGACAGCGGAACAATCACGGTTAAGTGAACGAATTTATTGGTATTTGAAGGACAGTAGTGTGGACAGAAGCGGCGATGTTTGCACGGCACCCCACACAAATACTCATGTTGTTGATTTTCCTCCACATAAACAGAGGGAACATAAAATCATCCATCACATGTCAGAATGCTAACATCCAGGGAACAGCGTGATGATTGGCTATCTCCCGGACATCAGGCATGGGACTGTGTTTAAAGCTACAGGCACGAATAAACAATGAAGCAGTGGTCAGACAAACAACAAAGACCACTTGATCTTTGTTTGGTCTGTGGCTTTCTGCGCAGAACTTCAAATAATGCGTGCATGTGTCTGGGTCAACAGACAATACGCTCAAATCCAAATTGGGAAAATGTGCATCAATGAGATTTTTTTGGACAAAATTCATCATTAAAAAACACAATGACACTGAAAATCATGTAATAAAAACTTTATTAAAGCTTTATTTGTTGAATATAGATTCCATATGCTGTCATTTAAAATGGGTTTCTAATACATGTCCACATTCCTTTAGTGTACATTTATTGAAATTCACATGTACTTCATATTCTTGAGTTTCCAGTGTTGTGTTTTCAGGAAGATAGGCCAAATGTGTATGATGTGTAAAATGAAGCATTCAACGTTAATGGAATTTTTCTCTTTTTGCGAAAAGATACCGAATAACAATATAGAACCATTTACACATTCCTTTGAAAATAAACTACTAAAGTCTTTATTACTTAGGCCATACCAAGTCTCTCCCTAATGCAAAAAGGTCATCAATAATACATTTTCATAATACATTTAAAATAGCATGCCGTAATAATTCAAATGACAAAGTACATTATTGTGATTACATGAAAAGGTAACAAAAATGAATATCGACTCATACGTGGTACATATAATGTTGGATAAAAGAGAGAGTCATTAAAGCTCTTGTGAAACAGACTTCAATTTGGCTCATTTTATGAGAACATTCACCATTAAAAGAAAAACAACAAAGGAGACTCTGAAGGTCCAAATACAACATAAGAAATCCACATTTGTAACAGAAGAAAAATAAAAGTATTTTAGCACTCATCCACAAACTATACATGTTTCCCCACCTTACGATTCCATTCTTAAAAATGAAAAAGAAAACAAAAAGCATTCAAAAGCATCTGGCACAGAAGCTATCAGATAAAAATATCTGAATTTTGGCAGCTTGTACGCTGTATATTAGCTACTCTTAAAGGAACAGTTCGCCCAAAAACGTACCCACCCTCAGGTTGTTCCAAACCTGTATAAATGTCTTTGCTCTGATGAACACAGAGAAATACATTTGGAAGAATGTCAGTAACCAAACAGATCTCATCCTCTGTTGTCTCCCATAGTATTTATTTTCCCTACTATGGCAGTAAATGGGGCATGAGATCTGTTTGGTTACTGACATTTTTCCAAATATCTTACTTTGTGTTCAGCAAAACAAAGAAATTTGGTTTGGAACAACCTGAGGGTGAGTAAATGACAGAATTTTCATTTTTGGGTAAACTGTCCCTTTAATACAAACGCTAGGCCATTATTCACTGGGGCACAAGTGATCCACTTTTAAACACTAGTGTATAGTTTTCACAATTTCTGCTTATGAAATGTTCATTGATTAAAACTAGGGCTGTCAAACGATTAATCGCGATGAATCGCATCCAGAATAAAGGTTTGTGTTTACATAATATATATCTGTGTACTGTGCATATTAATTTTGTATTTATAAAGACAAAACATACACATACTTGTCTACAGTATATATTTAGGAAATTTTAAATGTATCAATTTATATTTACCAATAATTGAAATTGTAAATACAAGTTTATTAATTGTTATATTTTATATTTTTCTTAAATATATGCATTTGTGTGTATGTGTTTATAAATACAAAATTAATATGCACAGAACACCGGCATATATTATGTAAGCACAACCTTTTATTCTGGATGCGATTAATCACGATTAATCGTTTGACAGCCGTAATTAAAACATGATAAAAATGGTTTTATTGAAATGGTACAGGCATACTGTTTCTATAAACACCCGTCTGTTCAAACACATGCTAAATTATAAGGAGCAGAAATTTGTAAAACATTGTCTCTCATGTTTAGCATACTAAATGTATTTCAGTGCAAACTATGCGTGTGGACAGTAAGAGTTAATGTAACTTGACTGCATCTGACGCCTCTTTTAGATTTGACAGACAGTGAGAACAATGAATTCTATTCACATACTGCATGTATTCTCTTTCTGATTCTCAATCAGGTGATTTGTTGTCGATATACAAAAGATTACAACACATTATAGTGAGGATAATAAGGTTTCACAATATAACAGAAACCAAACAAATGCAGCATTGTGCAAAACAACTACTGAATGAAATGGAACAACAGACCGAGACGAAAAAGTGGGGAGTCCATAAGCATTTTGTAAAAACATGCTCTATCATGATCCACTCGAACTCCACAGTTTTGCATTAAGGAACATTATCAATAAGTATTTGATGTATTTGCATTTAATAAAACACAATGCAAGAGTAAATATATATTGCACAGGTACAATCAATGGAATTTAGTGGCAAGGCAAGATAACGCAAGAAGTTGGCCAAAAGACATGAAATGTATAAAAAAAACATACTTCAAAAGTGTAAAGCATGAAATAAGACAATCAAAAATCCAAAAGCTTTGTTCTTATGTGACTCTGAATCAAAAGCAACTCTACTTTTAGCTGCTGACTTCTCTAAGTCAAGCACAATGTTTTCGGACTGACGTGAATCAATAATGAACAGGTTTCTTATGTTATACTGTGATTCCTACAATCAAGACATTTCTATAATCTTCCCAGTCTATAAACTAAATCTGCCATGGTTTCTCTATGTTTAATCATAATTATACCATGGTCTTTTTGAATACTCGATTCTGATTGGCTGGAAGGTGTGCATTAAAACCCTTTAACGCACAGGTAGCTCCAGTAAGTTTGTTTACATTTGAAATTTAACTGACAAAATCACTGTAATTTTCACCTGTTTGATCTAAAATTTCACTGTAAACATCAATATAAGATTTAACTTGGCAAATGACCATGGTATAAATGGGATAATCCACAGCTAGCCGTGCGTTAAAGGATTTTAATCTGTTTCGCGTCGGGTGGTTCTTAGCCTCCACGTCGTGCATTAAAACCCTTTAACGCACGGCTAGCTGTGGATTATCCCTTACATAATCAGCACAGGGTTAGGGGCCAAGGATGTACACCAGTGAGTGTACATAAAACAAAACAAACACCCACATGAAATACAAAAAGCTTTTTTAAAATAGCTGTAAGCATTTAAAACCTTGCATATTTATATATTTGAAACTTATAGATCTGTTTATATTGGGTGTAAATGGCACATAATAGGTGCCCAGATGCATAAACACATATGGCACATCCACATATTTTCTAATCAGGATTTACACGGAATCTTAAGAATAATGGTTAACTTGAAATAAAATAAAAATATATAAAGAATGTCCGCTACATGGTAGAAGTAGGGATATACTGCATGGCAAAATAGTGGCTATTTCCATTCCAAAAAACTATTCCCAACAAACAGAACATGCTAAATAAATGAAGTGCTTTTTGTAGATAATTCCCATACACAGTCAACAGACTAACACAGACCGATTGCTTTAATTATATTGCAGATAGAATAACAAAAAAGTTTCTAAGTAGTATACATTGATAAAAACAGAAGACTTGGCAACAGACGTGTCGTTACACAGACTGATCTGTTTGGAGGACATGTGACTGACAACACAATGTTATTTCAAGCTAATTACATCACAGAGTTTTAATGGCAATGCGATGCTAATGTATGTATATTAGCACTACTGAAATAAAAACATTGCCTGGGTAAATAGCACATGTGGTACAAAAAACGGTTACCACTATTTTACCTCAATTTAAAATGTAATGTGTGAAAGTGACTCATGCCTGATGAAATGATGAAAAGTTGTTTTAAGAAACACTCAGTCAAACATTTACCACTAGAAAATAAGCCATTTCCTCTTTGGAACAAAAACATCAACCATGTCAACACCTCGCAACCTACATATGTGAACATTTTAAAGTATTTCATGTGCCTGTGACCTGCAAGGTATTCCTACCTTCTCTCAGCAAACACTGAACCAGGCCATTTTAGCAGCAGAGCCAATGTCAAAGTACTTGGCCAATCACATTACAGTCCCAATCAGCCATTTTCCAATTAGATTGCTTTTTGGAATTCTTATGGCTGAGCAATCGTCTCCAATCAATCCGGATAAAACTCTGCATTCATATCCATATTGTGCAACACAGACTTTTGTTCGGTGGTGGACATTCTGCTCAGCACCTCTGCCGAGAGCGAGTAGCTTTTCCCGGATTTCTCTTCAAACCAGCTGTCCAGCGCTCGCTTTCCGTCAAAGCTCCCGATGGGGGGACCGTTGATGGCTAAGGTGAGCAGATCGTTCGTCTGATCCACAGTCAGTCTGGAACGACAATTTCTGTGCATTTTCTGTAAACACCCCCTTCCTTTATCGCAACATACCGTCGATGTTGGCAAGACCCTGACGACCTGCAAGATGTGATTAAGCAGAGGAAAACGTTGCTTGTACTTGAAGATGTGGCTTATTATCTCTTTAAATCCATTCACGCTACAATAATTGGCTTTCAGGTCTCTCCATTCAACCACGAGGCTTCCTCTGGCATCCGCTCGTTCTTGCGAGAGCTCACGGCTGGATGAGGGAACGCTCTCCAGGTGGTCAAAAATGACAAGAATCTCATCCTCTCCATACGCACCCAGGTCGTCCCTGTTGAGGGGCCACGTGGCCAGGTCGAGGACCTTACAAGCTTGTACGACCGTACGACTATGCGGATCAAATCGCTGGGCGAGGATGCCTTGACTCCTCTGGCAGATCTTCTCTCGAATGGACTGGAACTTGGACTCCGCAACGCGTAGGTTCTTGAGGTCCACGCCGTTGAAACTTTCCCGAAAGTTGTCCTCGAACTCTTGAAGGTACTCGCCCGGGGAGTCCACCAACTGACCGATCTCATGAATGGCATCCTCGATTTTGGCATCTACCTGTGAGACCAACAGATAGTCGCCCTGGAAGACGAAAGCCAGCCGTGAAAATACAGCAATGACGTCCAACAGAAAATAAATGAGCTTCACAGACTGATAGTCCAACAGGAACTGTAGTAGAGACAAGGCAATCGCAGAAGCATCACCCCTTTGGGTCTGGTTGCTTATGCTCTTCAAATGAGCAACCACCTCCAGGTAATCCTTAATAAGGGCATTGAGAACATTAGGCTCCCCTATGATCCATCGAATGCCTCTTATATCCCCGAGAAACTCCGTTTCTTCTGACAGAGTTGGCGCGGTTGACCTCAGCTCAGCCATCATACGCGGCGAATACCGATAGAAGCTAAGCAGCTGCTTTAAGTTGTTCTCCAAATCTTCCAAGCACGACAACTCCTTCCCACTAATGGCATCCAGTACCTCCAATTGAGGACGATGGATCATCACAGGCAGACACAACACCCACGGGATTGTCTTTCGTGCGGCTATGTAAAGATTTGCCCTTAGACTAGAGGAGATGTTGGAGCCATCGATTCCCAAACCAACCACAAGCATGTCCTGCAGTCTCAGACCGAGCCCACCGAAGGCGCAATCCACCGCCTGGAGATAGCCTTCCACGTTGCCTCCGCAAAGTCTTTGCAAGGAGAGGAACTCAGTGGCGGGAAGCCCATCGGTGGTTGTGAACTGAACATAAACAGCAACCGTGTCAACCAGAAGATCATCATTATGCCCGTCCATGATAATGCTTAGAAACGGCGAAAGGCGGATCTTCTCCGCCAAATCTTCCTTGAATGCTCGAGCGATGTGTTGGATGAGAATCTGACAGTCGTTCTCGTTCATGTACTGATCCACCACTTTCAGCTCACACTTCTTTAGGAGCTCCGCCAAAGGTCGCAGATCAGAAAAAGGCCTTCCTTCCAAAGCCAAATGATAGGCGGCGTTAAATAGCATCATCATGTTACGACACATCTCTTCGGTCTTCTCCGGGTGCATGCGTAGCTTGTAAAGCTGCAGACACTTCTTGTGCAGATTGCTTTGGCTGTGCAGTTTAATGGTGTGGATCTTGAACTGCTTGGAGCCGATGATGAAAGCAGAGGTGCGGGAGGATTGGACGGTGTACTGTCGGCAGACGTGGCACCACATTTCGTTCAGCGTAGGTGAATAACGGAGAAACCAGAACTTTTTTAGCCACTCCTGTTTGAAGCGGCGGATCCGTCGACCTGAGCCTGCCGAAAGCTTCAAAGACTCGTCCGTGGCCACCATGAGGTCGGCGGAAATAGATTCATCTGCCGAATCGACATCCTGGTCTTCGTCTTCCATGACCATGGGTGTCATGGCTTCTACTACAAAAAACAGAGGATGAAATGAATTTGAATCCACAATAAGATTACATGTTTTTTTTAAAGATTACACCACAGAAGCAGATTTCAAAAATAAAACACGCATTATGATTTTAATAAATGTTTTAATTTCCATTTCCATTTCAAACATCTCAACAAATGTGGAACTCACATGATCAACAGGAAAAGACATCAAACAGCAAAAGAGTTTTAGCATTTAGTACTGCCTGCCAAAGCCAAACATTTCAACCAAACATACAGTATGAGGTACAAGTCTCTCTTCCATAGACGGGTTTCTCATCCAGGTATAAACCTACCTTTGAGATCTTCACTGGGTAGGGGCTCAGATGGAGCTTCACCCTGCACCGGTCCTCTCAGACGAAGCAATTCGGCCTCCAGCTCACGGATTCGTCTTTTTAGCTTCACACAGTTTGGGCAGAAAGATGTTGAAGGCCCTTCGCCGGGCACAGACACCTCTTCTTCTGTATCTTCTGTTTTAATACATTTTGCATCAAAGCTACCCTTGTGGTGTTCCATGGAAACCAATCCAGAGGCGAGGACAGACTCTTTGCAGTCTGCATCAGGCTGGATGAGAACCTGGCACACGTTTGTTCGTGATCTCGGAAGAGACAAGGTGCTGCTGAGGAGGTTGTTCTGAATTTGATTAGCCTCCAGAGATGCTTCCACGACATCTTTGAAAATGAGGTCGATCTTCTTTTTCTTGGCCTGGGGCTGGTTTTCTCCCTCATCGGTTATATGCTTACTGAGAGTCCTTCGCCCGTGAAGAGCAGATCTCAGCACTGGACCTTTAGGCTCGTCTGGATGTTGGTCTTCTGATTTTACACCTGCAATACAACAGTGATCATATGAACAAGGGACATACACGCAATATAGTTGTTTTTAATATGTTTTTTGGGAAAGTATTACGCAGGTCAAGAACACAAAAAGGATTCCATTTCACGTACCTTTGAAAACACAGCCGTTCTGGAAAACTTCTTCTGGGTATTTTTTTGTTCATCAAAATGCTCAAATTGAAATTTCTAATCACGAGCGGATTGTAATGAGAAATATTTTTAAAGGTTTGAAGATACTAAATAAATGACTGTTATTAAACAGATAATTCTGGTCCTGTAAACTAATCTGTCAATAGAGGGTATGCACGTGACATCACTTTCCCACGTGAACGCGCCAAAACACGCTCCCTTGAGTGGCAAAACAAAATGGCTGCTCACAATATCAGGAAACGCAATTCCGCGCAACATGTCAGTCTCCAAGGACACCTGGTTCCTTTGTAAGTCGTAAAGATCACCGTCGAGTCCAACTGCTTTTAATTTCAGCAGATAATTGAGTATTTTAGTCTCAGTTTCTCCTATTGAAAGCAGCCATTTTGCTGAGTATTTTACCACTCAAGGGAACGTGTCCCGACGGGAAAGTGACCTCAATGCATGCCCTCTATACAGCATTTTATTCGCGCTTAAACACAAACACAATATTACCTGGCTACTGTGTTTATCATCCATAGAAGAATATTCTATTATTGTTTACATGTCAGGGACTATAACATCTAATAGTCATGACAATAGTCACTATACAGCCACTCTTTTTCATGCTTATAGTATTGTTTTTAAAATAATCTGTTTATTTGCATTTCCAACGCAACAGAAATCTTGTCTATTTTTAAGAGCACCATATACCGTAACCATTGAAACCTGTTAAGGATCCATACTTTGCTACTTGTCAATTAAAATATGGTTGTGAATATTGTGACTAAAAGCGACTAAAAGACTGTTTTAGTTGATCATTTTGATTATATGCTGGCATCATTTGAAAAATTGGTGTTGGATTTTTTTCAATCAGCAAGAGGTGTCTCACCTGTGTCCAGGTTGCGGTCAATGCTGTCCCGTGACACACTCTGCAGTCTTCTCATGTATTCGTTGTTGTACCACACGCACAGCTTCTCGCCCACCTTCAGTTTCCGACACACCTGGAAGTAGATGTGCTCACCATGCTGAAACGCACTCAGGTTCTTCTCACTTTCATCAGAGGAAATCCGAACAAACCTGAGAGATAAAATTAACCATGAACATCATGCTTTAATATCATTGTGCAATTATCACAACCTGTTAATTTGTTTTTCTTTAATTTCTTTATTTTTATTTAGTTTAAAAAATAACTTTTGTCATTAATTGTTATTTTACAATAATAATATGGTTTTGCACACAACTTGTTTACAGTAACACAAAAAAAATCTTCATCTCAGTAGCATTGTATTACCTCATCCAGTTAGCTGTAGTTTCATCACTTCCATCAATAAATCTGTATTTGTTGTCCTCATCAACGATCTATAATAAATGAACACTGTTACATTGAATTTATAAAAATTCATGCGAATTAAGGTGTTGAAACACAGGCAACTCACCATCCAAGAATATGGTCCAGAAGGTTTATCCAAGTCTATCAGTTGGCCTTGATAAGGACCAAACAGCGCCCCCTTTGGTATGTTTTCATCAACACAGCAAACATCCACCTTATCTCTATTTCTGAGGACCTCCGTGCCCGATGGTACAGTGAGAGCTGCCCGGTTGGGCACCCCAAATTCCACAGGGGTGTCAGGCACAAAAACAGGGGGCCCATGGGTAGGGCACTGCTCTTTGAAATACTTCCTGCATTCCTCACAGACTGTACAACATTAAAAAGTAATAATGATTAAAACAATATACCATGTTTCAGTTGAAAAATGTTAATAGTTCTAGAAATATACTTCACATTTATTACAATTTATACATATTATTATCATTGATCTACACTTCTGTTACAATCAAGAAAATGGTACTTACACCAAAAGTTGGCACAATGTTCACGGCCAACTTTGAATCTTTTCTTGGGCTTCTCAGAAGACTTGTCATTTAGAGCACTGGGGCGAAAAAAACAATGCAAAACTTTTAAACTCAACCCCTGCACTTCAAAAGTGGAGTTTGTATTGTTTATTTTTTAATGCACTTTCCAATCCCAAGTGAATATGAACATGACCGTAATTAAGCCTTTTAAAGATTTCCATGCAAAAGTAAACACTGGGGCTTTTCAAACATTGATGATGAACCAACCAATTTTGTGACCATTTCAGCCGATTCATTGAAAAATTATGACTCAAAAGAATAATTTATCTAAAGGCAATGGCACACTTCACCTTTACATATTTTCTAGGGTTCACATTTTGTGTTGCTGACCTGGAGTTGCAGTCAGCCTCGAAGTCCATGGGTGGCTGTGCTGGAACTGTGGAAGAATTCGCCATGGTGTGGCAGGAGAGAAAGACTTTAATGCGCCCCGTTTCACTCCAACATCATAAAGCTAGAATAAAATCGTTACAAACCCAGTTAAAATACTAAACATTTACCAGAACAAAAGGAACATAAGAAACTGTGTGTTGGTGATATACTTTGTATACATTTACTTGGGCTGCAGAATATTGACACTTTACGTATTAAGACATGAACAACACATTTGGTAAACATACTGTTTGCTTGAGCAAACTTTTCATTCGACACATATAATAAAGACCGGGGTTAGTTGTCAAATTTACTCAAGGGAATATTTCTCAAAAATTGTAAAATTGATTATATTGTTTAAAATGTATTTCTTTGAAGAACTTTAATGACTTAAAAAAAGTCATAAATGTTTAAAAGCCGAAATATAAAAGTATAACATACACACACGCCAAAATACAAAGTAGCCTATAACGCACGCACGCACGCGCACACAACTAGCACCACATCTTCTCTGCCGCAGAACTGTGGTTACTATAAAGTGCATAAATATGAATTTTCAGCAACTTATTGACTTAAAAGCAACATGATGACGTTATGGCGTCCTTCAACTATCTTTGCATTTGTATAATGTTTTTCAAAGTTAAGTTTAGTTCGCCGGAGACAAACACGTGCAGGTGCAGCGCGCCCAGTAAACCCTGGAAATGACCGAAAGTAACCCCGAACCCGCTGCCAAAATTTGCTGACGTTTCCGATCCAAATCCCAACTTCCAAAAAAATCCTGTCAGAGAGAGATGTGCACTGATTGGTGCACCCCGTCAGAGAGCGCGGCGCTCTAATTGGTCCGCGCAGTTGTCGCTCAAAAACTACCCGAGCTTTGGACGGAGAAGAGCGCAGTAAAACAGAGCAATAGAACACTCAAAAGACAAAACTGTCAAAGTTACGTTCGTTTCAACATTGTTCGCAAAAAGTTGCACTGGACATCAAACCGCGGTAACAGCAATGTCCATGCGCTTTGCGCGTTCTACCCGTGTTTGTCTTTTGCAAGGCAACTGGCAATTTGCCTAACGCTTTCGGGAGCCATTTTCATTGGCCACAGTGGCTAGTGAGTAAAACTCACCGTCTGTAGAACATACGCAGTGCGTCGGGGGGTCTCTGGTGGTCTTCTTCAACAGCGTGTCTCGTAGTCGGCCGCTTTGAGAAACGCGGCGGTGACGCAGCGGCGCGCGGGGGTTTCAGTAGTCCGGGGCGATGCAAAGTTTATCATCTCCAAATGTTTGTAACGCAGTCAGCTGCTTCTCTCTGCTGTGACCACCATCTTTTTATTGCAGGAAATGACATGGAAAACGGAAGAAAGAGGCGTTTGTGCAGAGCGGGCACAAAAATTCAGGAAAGGGAAAGTTTGATTGCGGGTTAAATTTTGCGCGTTCACGCAGTCCATGCGTGTCGAACGCGACGCTGCCAAGTTTTCACGTTTCATACAGAACATTATGCGCTCCTACTCGTGCTGTTCATTCATTTGACGTACTGTATTTAAAGCCAACAAAGTTTGTGATGCATCATGTATTTCTGCGTTTAAAAAGCTGCTCTTGCCCTAAACCTTAACATCAAACGTTACGTTTATCACTTTTAAAGCTTGTTACATGCTGTTAACAAAACTAACCCATTTAAAATTACAAAGGTACATGTGCATGTGTAGCTATTTATATAGCCGATTTATATATATTTTTGTATTGATGAATTTTATAAAGAAACCAGGAGAAATAAATCAAATACGTTGCTCTTTAAAAAAACCGACCTAGTTAAATTACAGCTATAAACAAACCTGGAAGTCATGTACATGGGTTCGAATCCCAGTAAACACAAAAATGCAAAATTTGAATGCACAGTTTCCAAAATCACAGAACTGACCATACCTAACAACTACATATAGTCAAACCTTTGTTTGTTCTCTGTAGTTTAAAAACCTATTCTTCTGTACAATTTAAAACACAAAGTTCAGTCAGTACATAAATACGCTCTATTTAAATGCATGTAAACAGAATATATAACCATATATTATAGCCCACATATTGCCCAAGACAAACAGGAGGCAAACGTTCTTTATCGATTTATTAACAAAATGATAAAATAAATAAATACAAATTGATCAAATGCTCCTAATATCAATTTCTTCCCATGTTCCCTACAGTATTTTCAAAACACTGCATACAAAGACTCATCACAGGCTCAATACAGGAGAGAGGTAAGACCCAACTGACTCACTTACAATGTCAGGTGAACAAACAAGGAAAAAAGAGCAGAGAGAGAGAGAGAGAGAGTTCTGTAACAGAAAGAAGTCAAAAAATAAACGCACTCCTTTTTAAAATCATTATGAAAAAATACAAACAATTTTACAAATATTCATATTGTGTAATAAACCATTTACACTTAGTTCAGCACACCAGGTGAACTTTTTTTTTTTATAACTCGCTACAATGTATCCTGTTTTGTGTTTCATCAAGTGGAAGATTTTTTTTGCACGCGTAAACAAAATGTTTTCCAATTGAACAGTTGACTGTAGATGAGGTAACACACACACACACACACCTTCTCAAACACACTCACACAGTGCACAACACCAGGGAAGTCACAACAATAGAAATGAAATGCATCAACAGTACAAGAAGGCCACAATCATGACTCGAGTAAATAGTATGAAAATTGAACAAAACCTACACTGAAACTACAATGACCTCTTTGTCACTGTGGAATTGCAACGCACCAAAAAGAATAAAGATGATCTACACACTATTAAGATCAAGGTGACAGGATGAACTGGAATGGATCTGAAAGTCTTTCAGTCTTATGCATAAATGTACACCGGCACCTTTCGCACCAAAATCAAAATTGCAAAGCCATACAGAATGTCAGACATAAGCTGGTGGAAAGCACTTCCTACACATCAGCGCTATAAGCTAGAGCAGAAAACAACAGTGACGGAAAGATTTTCAATGATATGTACCGGATCTCGAATGTATACAGTATAAAAAAAGTCTCCCTAATAGCAATCTCTTTGGGTATACTTAAGAACTTGGATGCTTGAATGCGTGGCTTTCAGAAGTTCCCGCCCCTTTTCTTCTTTACGCCCCACCCACGACATGCACGTAAGACCATAAATATCTTCTCACAACACACCCGGCGCCCCAAGATAACAATAACATTCAGCATGGTGTGCTAGCGAAGGCAGAAAGTAACGGTCCATAAGATTCATACACGTTTTTTTCCGTACAACAGCCCAGTAGTATGGCCAGCAAAGAAAACCTATTTGTAACTGTACATGAATGAACTATATCCAACAGATGCCTTTGTGAAAATGTCTATTGTTCATAACTGAAACGTAAACCGAATACAGTGTTTTAAAAGATGTACATATGTATACATTTTCATTTTGGCATGGTTTTTGCCAGACGTGTGAAAAGTAAAGTTCACATGAAAATCGTCACAAAATAAACTCAAAACTAAATGCATATCAAAAAGGTCCGACAAAACTCATATAAAATATTTGCATAAGAAGGCATGCTATTGGTCGAACCGATCGGACAGGTGGTGGTGGTGTGGGATTTTGAAAGTATCCAATCAGATTGCAGGTTTTCGTTGATCAGCTTTGCTAACAACTGAAGTCCAAATACCTGATTCAGGTACCAATATTCTAACTCTGTGACTAAAGGAGAGACAAAGATGGGATAAGGAAAGTTGCATGTAGTCTTAAAAGCAGAGTTGTGACATAACAGTCACCGGTCTGAACAGTCCTGGTGATACGCGAGAAAAAAAGCGACATCCTGAATTTTACACTGACAGAGAACTCAAAACGAGCACACACTTCAACATATTTAAGCAAACAAAACGGAGTAATACTTAGGACATTCCAAAAAGTGCATAAAGACAGAAAGCATAACTTTGTAATGTCATTTTTTTCAGCAGACGTGCCCCAATGAATGAATCCAAAAATGTTAACACACTTAATGTTCTGGAGATTCACTGAAACGTAGGGAACATTTTTACAGACCAATTTTGTGCGATTACTAAAACTCTTTTGTTCAAGGCAACGTAACCAAAATATATTCTCTAGTGGGGATGTTTAACGTCACAGCAGATAACTACAGGGGCTTAATAAAGACAGACAGGACCAGACCAATACAAGCACATCACTACAACCAGTTCACTTAAACCAATGAAATTACAAACTGCAAATGTGCTTCAAATCGAACTAAATGACGTTTAATAGAGAGTGAATGAGATAAATGCGTCTGGTTTCTTTCCATTGTTTTAGTGACAATCGTGAAGGTTTGAGGGGGTTTTATAGTATGTAAAAGGTTGAAGGCACTCTGGGCACCTGTACAGGAAGGTGTAAAAGATTCTGTCTAGACTGACAACGGTGACTTCTGAAAGGCCTTGAATATTCAGTATGCCACAATAACCGTCGCTGATATGAATGTTTATCCATCCTACCCAATCCTGGCTCAAAGGGTAACAGGGCATTATGGGAATGTATTAAAGATGATGTAAATGTTCACAGTAGATTGTGAGGAATTGCAGCACATTATAGATATAACCCTCACCAAAACTCCAACGCCAAACTGGGTTTAAAGCCACGAACTTAAGACTGAACAGGACAAACCTCAACTTAACGGAAAAACAATCTATGTATGTATATCATCTGTATTTTGGTAGGTTATATCTCAACAGTCAGAATTAGCTATGCATCATTCGTTTGGATAAATCGGTGCACCTTTCCTAAACAAACACGTGGAATTTGATATGCGTAAATTGTTTAATCCTAGCCTGAGTGGCGCTCACCACAAATATAAAAAGGGATATGTCATTTTGGAATGGCCTGACATGTAAGACGTAAAAGAGGTGCCAGCCGTGCATTGCTGTTAAGACGAAAGGACGGGTTAAGAATCTGTGCAACATGAAGACGTCAGCCATCGGGTTACATGGCAAGCGTTGTAAAAGCAAACAGAGATTTGAAAATTTCGCTCCACCGAACGGAAAGCCTTTAGTGCGTTTGCTTCAGTTATCCGCAATAAAGCTTGTGCTTTAATTGAAGGGTTGTCTGTCATTTCCTTATTACTAAATTTGGCTCATATATCAAACCCTCGAGTTTAAGACAGCAAATTGTGACATATTGTCATTATTGTTTTTCTCAGAAAACGTTTTCGGGAACGCAGGGATGGGACGTTTCCATCATATTCTAGACTAAAACGCACAAGGATCTATCCATTATTTTAGATTAAAACAACCATTTGGCAGTTCTTGAAATGGAAACAGACAGTCGTTAAGCAACGGGCTTCCCTGTGAGGTGGAGAAAGCCTCCCGCATAACTCGTGCCATTTTTAAACACCTTTGATAACAAATGACTGTTTCGTGAAACAGAAAAGCACTTATTTTTCAATGCAGACTAGGAAGACCTGAATATATTCTCCTATAAAAACAAGAAATACTCCTCAGATACAGACACTGTCATGTCTTTTTTCTTCCTCAAAATAAAACTACAAACAGCATCCAGACACACTGATTTCAGAACAAGACGGAACAACCAACAGCGTTCGTCAAGCTAATCTACCACGCGAGAACTGATGCGGTTACCGAGATGAGGCGTCTGGCGTTGCTTGCTTGTCCAGCCCTTTATCAAAGACCTTGCGGGGCTTTGCCTTGCGCTCTGCCGCTGGTTAGCCTGAGATGACTTCGAAATGGGACGCTTCATACTTCGAACTGGGAAATGCCAACAGGTGGAGGAGAGAAATAACATGGGGTTGCTATAGGCGGTCCTGGTCATGTCCTGATTTAGTCGAACCCACAATACTGATGCTTTGTTTTTTGTCCTGCTTGGAAAAAGAAGCTTTTGGTTTTGTCGGTCCACTCAAGCCTGGAGGTGAACGGGGTGTCAGGCGCAGTCTTTGGACACGTCCGCCCGGCTTTCTCACCCCGGAGAAGACAATCTATGAAACAAACCCCATGCTGGAGGCACACACTGGTCTGATGTGATAAATTATCCATCGTCATCTTTATCACCATCATCATTATTATTGTTATTATTATTATTATTAGTTAAACTACTATTATCTTTTTTATAATCTAATAATTGGCATGACACTCTTTCATAAGTCACCCTTTTCACCCAGACCTTTGGGCGCTGTTGGTCTTCAAGAATAAAGACTTGTTTTGTCTTGGTTGTAGAAGAACTGCTGACACAGTTTTACCATATGTAATAAAGAAAAAAACCCAACAACATTTATTTGGATATATATAATATATATATGTATAATATATATATATACGTATAGATTGGCAACTTTGTGCACCGGTCCAAGGTGCGATCTGTTTGAAATGTTTTGGTGATGTAAGTGTGTTAACGGCGAGTCTGAGAACTATTTGGGGTTGTCCACACTGCTTAGCGGGGCTGGCAAAGCCTGCTGGGAAGGTTCTGAGGTTTTGCCGTTGTTGTTGTTGAGGCCGTGACTTCCGTCTTCTTGCCTGGCCACCTCCATCTTCCCAGAATCTTCTGCACAGCTCCCGTCATTAGGCGGGATGTTTTCAGAGTCCGCGACATCAGCCCCGCTCTCCTCGTTCAAGCCGGTACAAACGCAGTCCGTCCCCCCGTTGGTCTTAACGTCTCTGACTTGAGTCGACTCCTCCGGCTCTGCTGTTGTTGCCACGCTCGTCATCTCCTCGCCAACTGTGGTTTCGGGCGTTCCCGCGACTCCCGATTCACTCGCAACAGCCTCTGGTGTGACCGCGGCCGCCGGCTCTGCCATTTCTCCAACCTCGGGCTCCGTCTGCACTTCTGGGACTGCTACGGCAACCGGGACCTGCACGCTGGGCTCGGCGGGGTTCTCCTGTACGCACACCTGCGTCGAGTGTGTGGGGTCTTTGATGGGTTCTGACTCAGTGCAGTCCGGTTTGGAATCCTGTGGGACGTCCGTCTCTGTGGTCTGAGACATATTAAAGCTCTGGATGAGACGGATCAGGTGTTTCACCTTCTCCAGAGAGACCTGCATCTCCTTCTGACAGGCCAGGATACCGTTCTTTTTCTCCATGCATTTCTGAAGAATGGGGAACACAGTGTTACATAATACAAATAATACACAAATAACATTAATTAAAGGGACAGTTCAGCCAAAAATAGAAATGATGTCCTTATTTATTCACCCTCCAGTTGTTCCTGAATACATTTCTTTGTTCTGATGAAAACAGAGAAAAATATTTTTGGACGAATGTTTGTAACCAAACAGTTCTTGGCCACCATTGACTACCATAGTAGGAAAAAATTGCAATGGTAGTCAAAAGTCCCTCAGAACTGTTTGCTTTCCTACATTCTTCAAATTATCTTCTTTTTGTGTTCAACAGAACAAAGAAATTTCTCCCACTATGGTAGTCAATGGTGGCCAAGAACTGTTTGGTTAATGACATTCTTCCGAATATCTTTCTCTGTGTTCATCAGAGCAAAGAAATGTATACAGATTTGAGGGTGAGTAAATGAAGACAGACTTTTCATTTTTGGTGAACTGTTCCTTTAAGCGTTCACTGTGAGTCATAGTACATGGAAACGTCAGTTAAATGGGACAAATAAATAAAAACTCACTGTTATAGAGTTGCTGAGTTGTTTGACTCTCTGCTCTAGTTGCTCTCGTTCCAACTTTAGCTCAGCACTCCATTTCATTAATTTTTGCTTTTCCTCTTCTTTCGCTGTTGGATGGGCACAAAACACTAATAAATTTAATTGGCTCTTGGGTACATTCGCATTAACGCATCTGGAAGGCACCCCAAAGCGACTTGAGATGCATTTGATGTTTACATTTTGTAGCATGCATTTCCTCAGTCTCGAACCTGTGATGTTGCATTTCGTAAGTCTGTGATAATGTGAAGCTGACTTTTACAAAAGACTGCTACTAAAAGATGAAGCAGCACACTTTTAAAGTTAAATATTCCATAAAAGTCTCTCTCTTGAGCTGTATGGTTCCATAAAGAACATTTAAATTTCTTAAAATTTCTAGAGATTATAAAAATGCAAGGAAGAAACGGTTCTGCTGGGAACCTTTGAAGGTGCTTAGGAGAACCAAAGGATTTTTAAGAGTGCACTAACTATATTGGGCTGTATAGTAAAGCTGCAACCCTCATGCAAGCATTACTAGCTTATTGACATACGAAGTGGTTAGCAAGACATATTTGAGATAGTTAAAAAATCGTAAAAAACAAAACGCTTGCTTATAAGGGTCAGAAAGAGATCAAGTGTGAACAGGTAATCCAGCACACCTGCATATAATAAACAATTATAATGTATTATAATAAATACTAATATATAGGAAACAGATTAAAATAGTAAAACTGAACATCCTGCACATTATTTAAACTTGCAAATATACTATTTTAATATGAATATTTTAACGTTTTGGTCCCATAAATACCAGATGAACTTTGTGTGAGATTTATTTCTGTTCTTTTATGGAAAAATGATCAAGTAAAACTATACAGTCCCCTTGACTATTCTAAGAGGAAATCAATAAAATATATACTGTATATATATATATATTGGAAAATGTAAACTTTACTATCTTCAATTGAAAATTCGAAATATCCCTACCTTCTTTGTAAGCAATGTAGGAATGCACGATGGCTAGGGTTCCCGGCCAGGGAATGGCCTCTTCCTTCTTGAGAATCTGTAAAAGAAATTCTCTTAATACCTGCGAGCACCGCTGTGCCACTTGACCTCTGGATAACCGTGAGAGAGAAACTGTGATCAATTGTATATGACAACAGCGATGAACAAAAGAACTTCAATGGGAGTGCTGGATGCTGTCTAACACTTACATGATGGGTGAAAAAAGGCACGATCAATACCAAACCATGTGAGATCTTACAAAGGATGAAACAGCCTTACACCTGAAGACAACCCCTCTTTTTTAAGGCAGGGAAAGGGAACTCTGAACTGATCTCCCATTTTTTATATTTAATATGTAAGAAAAAACACTGACTAGGCAGGGATACGAGCGGCCAAGGGTTGGTTGTGCTGCTTTTTACCTTGTCTTGACATTTTGGACAGATCCACATGCCTTTAGGAATGTTTTTGAGGGGCGGGTCCAGGCAGTCGAGGTGGTAGACACGCGAACACGTATCACACATAAGCAACTGTCCACTGCGTCTGCACACAGTGCAGAAATCCTCGTGGACGTCTCCCTGTCGGGAAGAACGGCAGGTGTCAGTACCACCGCCCCCTTCTGTTCTGGACCAATCAGATCACGGGAAAGCTGGGGAGGGGAGGAGCTGACTGCTGACTGAACAATTTTCTTTTATTGGTGACTTGATCACATAGTTAGGGCACTAGCTAGTAAATAAATCATTTACGTTTTAATATTAGGTTTTACTTATTAGAGATATGGATTTTAAGAATTATATCCTATTTATATACCATTTCTAATTACTTCAGGTGTGATGTTTGCGGGTAGGGTAGAGAAAGACTGTTTACTTTGTAAGAATGCGAGTCCAATTAAACAAATACACCAAATAAACACATGAATGACAGTGCAGGTCTTTGTTTTCTTCCAGGGTGTAAAGTAGAATCTAAAGGCTATTGTACACTTAGTTTGTCCGCCAACCGCTACGTCACATGCACAGTTGAGCTTTTCCGAGTACACTTGTTGACAGTAAGGCTAGACTGATGTAGGCGACACACCATGACATAATTTAGTGACGCGTCAATTATATAATTTATTAATGCAGTGGAGCGTCACGAAACTCGCGCCTACTCGCGGTGAGTTGTGGGTAATATCAGCCATCAGAGTGTGCATCATTCTGCAATTCGAATTTCTACCGGAAGTAGTAGACCATCCGGGAATCTTTGGAATACTATTTTCAACATACTACGATTTGGGACATACTATTCTACTTTCGAATACTATTAGGACGGCTAGTATGCTGATTGGAATGCAGGGATAATTTTTTTTCTTTTTTCAATGCAATGTATGTCATCTTCTATGGCCAGAGTTTATGGTGAGAGATGTGTTTAAAAATAAAAAATAAGACAAAGAAAGTTGTTTAATATTGTTGTAATACAGTTTTTAGGAAAAAACAACTATAAGACTACATTTAGATTAATTTAATTAAAAACTTTGGTAACACTTTACAATAAGGTGCTATTAGTTAACATTAGTAAATGCATTAGCGAACATTAGCCAACAATGAACAATTTAGTTTCCCAGCATTTATTAATCCTTGTCAATGTTAGTTCACGTCAATACAGTTATTCATGTTAGTTCATGGTGCTTTAACTAATGTTAACAGTGACAACGTTTGTTTTTAATAATGTATTAGTAAATGCTGAAATTAACATGAATTAATATTAATAAATGCTGTAGAAGTATTGTTCATGGTTAGTTCATGTTAGCTAATGCCTTAACTAATTGTTAACAAATAGCACCTTATTGTAAAGTGTTACCAAAACGTTCTTCAAAGTATCAAAATATGCATTTTAAGTACGGCAGTGGCATATTTTGAATATGGGATAGGGTCATTAGGCTAGTTCTGATTTTATTAGCAGATTTGCAGATCTGGCAACCCTAAAGAAAACAGCAAAAGATAGTCAAGACCTGCTTTTCTTGCCGTTCTTGGAGGAAAAAGAAAAATGATGGAAAACATTCAGGATTCAATCCTCTTCTTCGACTACTACTTCAACTTATGGCCCAACTTTGAGTGTTGCCACCCAGTGGACCCTTCTATCGATGCTTTAGCCATATCAAAACCTGTCTACTTGGACTCAGGTCTCTCGATGACAATTGCGTATGTGCACAGCGCACAAGGCGTAGTGGCAGGCGGACAACTTAAGTCTTGTGCCGATATACTTTAAGGTATATATTATGAATGCATTGTAAGGTTTGGGGGGTTGGGGGCAGCCCATAATGGAGAGATCTTTATACTAGAACAGTAATCAAAATGGGGGGCTGTCAATAACACCATCACCCAGACTTGGCTCGTTGGCTACTTACATCCCCGGAGCTGGGGCTGGGCTGGGGGAGAGAATGAGGGTGGACAGGGAGGGGAAAGCCCCCCGTGTCAGGCCGCTCGGGGGCCGGGGAGTCGGGAAGGCTGCTGGTAGGGGAGAGCAGGGGGTTGCAGCCCAGCTCCGTGCTGCCGCTGGTTGTGTTGGTGGTGCTGTATTTGGGAGGGCGACCTGAGTGAAATGAGACAGACAAAAAAGGAAAAAACCAAACGAACGGACAAAAACGAAAGCAAAAACAAAAAGGACAGAAAAATGGAGGAGGAAAAAGGGAAAAGAAAGAAAGAAAAAAAAAACACAAAGATGAAATAAAATAATGGCATTTCTGCTTGCAACATACCTTAGAGAGGGGATCCTCATTGGCTAGCATGGAAACAAAGGGGCGGGAAGAGAGCAGAGGTGGTAGAGAAGGGAGGGTCACAGAAAGCAGTTAGTGCAACGGACGGACGACCACAGCAGCATGCAGGGAATATGCAAAGCGAGAGAGAGAGAGACAGAGAGAAACCTAAGCCAAAGCCACAAACAAACACTTAATCTCCTGTCAAGACCTCAGACTGAACTGTACTTCAAATCAAAACCTTTCAAATCAATATCATTTCCTGCGTGTTGTGCATTCAAGAATAAGCAGCCAATAAATCATGTGCTTTTACAAATAGGCAACACAACACAACAAAGCTCTAATGTAAAATTTTGCACAGGTCAACCAACACACAAACTGTTAACCGTCAATGTGTCTACAAACTTTTATAAACACGAAATCAGTTCCAGAATCCTCTGGATTCACCACTAAATGCTCTAAATCAGACTAATTTATTTCAATGAATTATTCATTCAAAAATTAAAATTCACAAAAAAAAGATAGAGAGAAGTCTAATGTTATAAAGAAATGGTTCTCTCTGACAAAATCACAAGACAAGCAAAAACGAATGAGATCTGAATTTGGAATTTAGCAGAATAACTAGCGGAATTCCAACTTTTAATAAGTTGGAATTTTAGCTAAATAAAAATGTAATGAAATAACATAAAAAATGAGCATTGTTTTACAAATATTAACCCACTGGAGTAATTTGGATTAATTTTATGATTGACATGTGCTTTTTGTAACTCCAACATATTGGGACCCATATCTGGACATGGAATGGATAATTAAAAGAACTTACATTTGTACACATCTGAAATGTTATGAGGTCGAGTAAATTATACAAACTTTCATTTTTGGGTGAACTGTTCCTTTAAGTCAACTCTCTCAATTCCTGTCTTTCAAGGCCAAAACAAAGTCAAGTTATTACTCTAAGTAACAGTCAAGTCAAGTCTTTCAAAGTCAAGTCATGAGACAACGTCATTGACCAATTTAAACCCAACTCAAATCTCAAACTCTAAAAAACATACCAACCAACTGTTCTTTAATCCCAACTTTAAACACACAAACTAACTGTTCCTTAACCCCAACTTTAAACACGTCAACTTAGGTTTACCAAACAGTTGTAGTTCAGAAATATTAAACCCTGGCAAAGACACGAAACAGAAATGCAAGAAAAAGTTAAGAGGTGTCTATTAGGTGCCTGTTAGATGGTAGACAGAAGCAGCAGATCTACTGGACATCAACTTAAGCAACTGATCGCACGTCAGGTGTAAAGGCTGACCTCTCTTCCTGGTGCCTTGATGCAGCGGAGTATTCAAATACGTAACCGCAATCTTTTTCCTCTGAGAGACAGAAGAGAAGTCAGATTGTTAGATGAGGCATAAACACAATTGGATCTCAAAATCAGAGGAACTGCAGAACATGGTTACCTCGGGTTCGAACACCGCTCCGCTGTACACCGGGTTGGCTGTTGTCCTCCTCTTGCGTTCCTGTCTTCTGCTCTGAATCTCTGCAGAGAGCGAGTATTGCAAGCACATCTGGTTACAAAATGTCCTGTTTGCAGGTTATATAACTTTAATTTCACAACTCTGAAAACCCCTTCAGGCTCCTTTGCTCAGAACAAGCAAGGAACTCATAATGCACTCTAAAACAACATGAGCGCAACATCTGAGGTAACATTAAATGCACTTATGTCCCAGAGAACCAACAAACACTTAAATTAACCGTGAAACATTTATCAGTACAACTTTAGCACAACTTTCAGTACAACCTGGCTTAAAGTTTAAATTAAAGTTTTTTTTCATTTAGATTTGGACCTTTTTTTGGATAAAGAAATACTGAACTTATAAAAATTTTATGCAATAGATTGATATTTAGCCCACGAATTTGTAAGTCAAAATGACACATTTTTAATGGGAATTTAGGGCCAAATTATAGGGGGTGAAAGGTTTTTTTTTTTAAATAGATGATAGCGTCATTAGGGCTGTCACGATTATGAAATTTGATTGACGATTAATTGTCTAATAAATCATTGCGATTATGGCGATTAATTGTCTGTTTTAGGGCTTTAACATTTAATTCTCATACATTTTTGATTCAGCGATTGAAACGACCATATTGTTCTGAATACAAGACTATGTTCTTTTTCTTGGAAATACATCGGAAAAAATTGGGTCATCACATATTTAAGGTTTAGGCTTTTACCTGTCAATAATACAACCGCCAAATACTTGTAAATGAAGTAAATTGATCAGTTGTGAATTGAAGCCACCATTAAAATACTATCAGTCATAGAAAAGCTTCTAGTCTGTTTTTTCTCACTTGCAAGACTACAGTAAAATTTTACTTGTGTGTTAATGAAATTTTGGTAGACTGGTTTTCACACTGAGATTTGCTTAAATAATATTAAATTGTACTGCAGGTAATTTGTATATGTTTTAGTTTTTTTTAACTGATTGTGTTGTGGTGGTACATTTGACAAGTATTACCATGCTTTAGTAACAATATATACAATAAAATATGCAATATGCAGATACACTACAGCTCCCCCTAGTGTCTTCTATAGAGATGTGCGATAATTGCGATGATCCGAAATCATCGCGATGAGGTCAAACAATCGCGATGAGACGATTATTTAATAATCGTGACAGCCCTAAGCGTCATTATTATTCTTTTAGTTGAATCTGTTGAGTGTCTCAGGTCGTGTTGCGTTACATGCCAATGGTGACCATTCAAACATTTTGTGTTCCTTTTCCAAAGTTTGCATGCCTATAACTGAAAAAGTATTACACTCATCTTAATAAACTTTTATGTTCTCGTTCAAAATATACATGTCCTCTGGTGCTTACATGTATAAGGCTTTATATGGCACAATACATATTGGTATTGAGATCTCAATACGGCTCCAAGTGCAGATTGTATTGAACCCAATTTCACTGGTTGAAAACCAAATGTGGGTCCATTTGCATACAACTGATACTTTCGGAAAAAAAAAAAGTTTGATTTGACAGAAAACAACCCAGCAGAGCTTACCTTCAAGGTGATCATGTGTGACCAACCCGAGAGACACCATAAAGGCAAGTTTCTGAAAGAGGAGAAACGTACCGGTTCATTATTCATCAGTCAAGCGAGGACCGAGATTTGCAATTTCAGCTGAGTTATATCACCTCATTGGAGGCGCGCGGTACCTGCGGGCTTTCCTCTCGTTTGACCTTAGCGGGAGGAAGGGGAGGCAAGGTGGAGGGTGGTTTGCTGGAGACCACCTGTTCTACTCCTCCCTGCGGTTTCACAGTCTGATGGAGAGAATTAGGGAAAAGAAGCAGAAAACCCAAATGTGTAAATTTTAGAGCAAGACAGCCAGGCTTATCACATTGCCTTGAATAATTTTGTGTGTCCTTGAGCACAAACAATCAACTCAATGAACAAGCAAACAACATCCCATCTTCGCTCGGCTCGGTCAAATAATCGATAAGTCACAACAACTGATCAAACAAACATTATTCTACATCATTTCTCACCTTTGCGTCTGAGTAAAGGTTGCTGATCTGAAGTGTCTGCGCCGGGCTGATGACTATTCCTGTGACTTGCGCTGTGCCGCCAGCGAGCACGGCTTTCTCGACCGTGGCGCACTGCTGTCCGTTCACGATGCGCACCTGGTGGATGGGCCCGGCGGAGGCAGGCAATGATGACGTCAGCTTGGTGGCGAGCATCAGGGGCCGCTGGATCAGAGGAGCCGCCACCATGGGGGGAGGCGGGGCCGGAGCGATGGGCACGTTGTTGGGCATGGGGGGTTTCGGTCGAACCTGTGAAATGGCAGGAGGGGGGCTTAATGAGAGAACAGGTCTGGGTTTGATCGATCACGAAGGCACTCGGTTTCCATGCTTGTAACATCCATGCTATTTCAGGTTAGGAGGCAACCTCAGCCGTAATGCCAACACTGAGCTATGGAACGCTGAGCTGCCTAAAAGCATTTTTTATTTTAGGTGCATCTTAAAGTCTACTGATCTCTATTTGGGAACAAAAAACAAAGCCTTTGTAAATCCATTATATTGATCTGCAAAGCCAGTTAAAAAACGAATTGACCAAGTTAGAACTTGTCACATTGGTTTAGAAGAACCAAACACCGCATTTTCTGTGTATGGTAATTCTTCATCTGAGGCAAAGAAAAAGTTTACAAAATCTACCTGAATTTAAATTTGATCAAGTATCAATTACTAACATAACTTAATTCAAAATCATTTTTAACTTAAGTAAATGAAATAAAACCGTACTTAACATTTAGGTAGACATACAAAGGGGGGCTCAGATTGTCATAAAAAACCTAGGGGGGCTCCAAAGAAGACAGTTGGGATTCACTGGTCTAGTGCATACATCATAAAAATGCCAGAGTCCACCAAACAGGTTTGTCTGAGCTCTCTTTAGCATTACGTAGCTTTGTGAGGTCAAAGGTGATATGATGTCACTCTTTAAGGGTAAGGGGGTTAATGATAGGGTCAGCCAAAGCAATACTGAAAGCAACTTAGAATCGCTGCATCAGGGCAGAACAAAAGCAGAAATTAAAAGCTTCAATACAAACAGTTTCTCACGCGCTTAAAACATCAAAGCAAAGACAAAAGCTTAAACAGACAACGTCACAGGAACAGCCAGTGCTGGGCAGGAGGAGGCGAGCGTGAATTATATGTTGTATGAATTTGGGTCTCTAGGTGTGGAACTATATTAAGCTCATATGTCTTCAGAATTTTGAATCCATAACATCACATTCAGGTCACTATTTTGTGTTTTTGGAGGTGCCCTCTAGTGGCATGGGTGTTGTACTGCACATACTGGGAAGAAGAAGAGGGAGGGGGCAGGTCTTACAGAGACGCACCTGTGGCTGAAAGGTGGGTCGAGGCGTCAGTCTAGGAGGAGGGACAAACTGGGGAACTTTGATAGGCTGGGCAGAGGTGGTGGTGGCCTGCACCTGTGATAAAACCAGCCGTTTATTGTGGACTAAACAAATGTCTTGTACGCATGTCTCATTTCCCTGGTTTCATCACAGACGTACATCACCACACACCACAGCACATCATCGTCAGAAAGGAAGTCATTTCAAATTCTGAGACATAAACATCCTGTTCTATACACATCAAAGCAAAGTGGGTCCGACTATTACTAGTCTACAGCGAGCTATGCAAAACGGAGAAACACACAAATCTACATCAATGGAAGATCGATTTGTTTTATCTACGCTGGAGCTCTTATCAAAGAAAGTTGCAAGTAGAAAAATCCATGGAAGGGATTCATACTCACAACAATGACATTCTTCGACACGATCCGCGTGGCGGCATCTGTGTCCTGATTGGGTAATTTGCCGGCCACCTGAAGGTTGATTGGTGTGCTCTGCGAGTTGGAATTGGCGCCGGGTCTGGGGGAGTTGCTGATGGCAGTGACCATGGCTACGGTGGGGCGTTGCGTTGCCATGGAAGCAGGCATGGTGGAGGCGGCAGCTTTCAGCACGAGAGGTAGTGTCTTTGCGGTGATGACCGGCGTCACGGTTAGAGTCTTCTGGCAAAAGGTTGGAAGACGACAGACGACAAACAATTGGGTTAAACTAGCTAATCGTACCATAAAAATGTATTTGTCAACTTTTTATAAAAAGCTTCATACAATCACAAAATGGCAACTTTTTAACCCTTTCCACAAAAACAAACAAACATAAATGTATTAATATAACTAACAACAACAATATAATAATAATATTAATAAGATGGGTAAATACACTTTACGTTAATATACACATTTACAAATAAACATAAATATCCTTATAAGAAAAAAGAGAAATACTTTTAAAATAAAAATAAGCTAATTGTACTATTTACAATTAATCATAAAAAAAAAGAATCGCAGGTGTTTAAAGTGTAAACTGTACCTGTATTGCCCCCTGGTGGTGCGGAGGCCCCGTCTGCGGCTGCGAAGGGAGGCAGGCAGGCGTGAGCAGCACGGTTTTACCGTCTGCAGATGTCGTAAGGATCTGGGGCTTCAGTTCGGGCTCCTGCTTTACCAGCAGCTCTTTTCGCAACTGCTCGACCACTTTTTTCTGTGTGCGTATGAGCGAGAAAAAGAAAGATTACTGAGAGGCTACAAATCCATTCACACATTTTGATTGTAGGTTAGAGGAAAAAGTGACTGCCGAGAACACATACGTTTCTGAGAAATGAAAAATGTAAAGGCCTCATCTCGCCTTTTCAATGTTCTGTTTATATCAGCCATCAACAGATGCTAATAATAGAACATTAGTCACCGAATTTCCTGGTTTTCTTTGTTCCGATGCAAAGCCGAGCCATGGCTTTCATTCGGTCTAAACACCCTTCAGGTGCGAGACCATCTTAAGTACAGTGAAATTGCTTTTTATAAAGGCCTGCTGAACGCCACACACACATAGACACAGACAGGAAAACGTGATTGAAATTCATCTCACACACTCCGCTGCCTCAGAGTCCTCTGGAGCCAAAGCACACCTCTGAGAGTACAAACACACACACGCGCAGATTCCTCAACAAAGCTCTTGCGCGAAGCACAACAACAAATGAAAGTCTCTTCCTCTAAATGAATTTTGACAAAACTATTTTCTCGGAAAAGAAAAGATCAATTGCACTGTAGCGGATTAGACCGGCGGAAAGTTTACATACAGCAGACCGCTGTGGGCTTCACGTATAGACTAAACTGGATAAATATAGATTCATGATGCGGAAAGAGTTATATAGAATTCATTGCCTCATGACAGAAGAGTTCGAATTAAGACATTTCAAGAAGCAAGCGCAAGTGCAATTTTAAAATCTCCAACAATCTGTGGTGTTTTCACCTCACAGCAGGAGATCAGCCCAAACACACACATTAGACAAACAGTCCCAGGCTTGGACACCTGACTGCTCTTTCTCAACCACAAAACAATAAAACATTAGGATGTCTGTAACATGACTTTAAAGCAAACCGCACATAAATTGATGCACTAAAAACCAATTAGAGTTTGAGTTGACCGAGATCTCAATTTTGAAATAAATTCAATGCATCAGTGATAATTCGGCAAGCGCAAGTTACATCGATCTTAAAGGGACAGTTCACCCAAAAATAACATTTCTGTCATCATTTACTCACCCTCGAGTTGTTCCTAATCTGTATACATCTCATTTTTCTGATGAACACAGAGAAAGATATTTGGAAGAATGCTTGTAACCAAACAGTTCTTGGCCACCATTGACTACCATAGAAGGAAAAATGACAATGGTAGTCAAAAGTGCCCCATAACGGTTTGCTTTCTTACATTCTTCAAAATATCTTCTTTTGTGTTCAACAGAACAAATATATTTTTCCTACTATGGTAGTGGCCAAGAACGGTTTGGCTAATAGCACTCTTCCAAATATCTTTCTCTGTGTTCATCAGAAAAAAATGATACAGATTTAGAACAACTTGAGGGCGAGTAAATGAAGCCATAATTTTCATTTTTGGGTGAACTGTTCATTTAACCAAAACGATGTATGTGTACACCCTCAAAATGTCATTATTACCGCAATTTAGGATTTTTTCCTATACATATACACTTCTCAGTGTGTTAAAGGGATAGTTCGCCCAAAAATGAAAATTCTGTCATCATTTACTCACCCTCATGTAATTTCATATCTGTATAAATTACTTTGTTCTGATGAACAGAGAAAGATAATTGGAAGAATGTTAGTAATTTTCAGTTCCGGGACATCACTGACTACCATAGTAGGAAGACTTAAATGGTAGTCAAAGGTGCCCGAGAACTCTGTTTTCTCATATGAGATACAATCTCATTGTGTGTTATACAGTATTTTTTTTCCTACTATGGTAGTGGATGATGTCCCAGAACTGAAAATCGCTAACATTCTTCCAAATACCTTTCTCTGTGTTCATTGGAACAAATAAATGTATACAGGTTTGAAACAACCTGAGGATGAGTAAATTATGAGATTTTTGGATGAACCATCCCTTTAAATGCTACAAAGACTTGAAATTTCCCAACCAAGATATTTCCCAACCCAAGGAGTTTAAATGCACATCACATCATCATTACAACCTCTGAGCTCGAAGCAGAAATTTCCCCGGAGAACTTTTTAGATGTGATACCAGTTCAAATTTTGCTCATCAACAGACATTTAAAGCATTTAAAAGGTTTGCGTTTCATATGTCTCGTTCTCTCCAGCACCCGCAGCAGTGAATGACGTCACATGACCTGTGAAATATCTTACCTGTTTCTCACTCAGAGCCGTGATTTTCGCCTGGAGCTCGTGAAGCTGCTTTTTCAGATCGGCATTCTACACACAAGGAAAAGTGTGAGGACTTTAATACAACTTGAAAACATTTTAGCATTAAAATAAAAGTAATAAAAAAATAAAACATTTTTAATACAATTTATTTCTAAGAAATCGTAAACGATCAAAATTTGTGGTTAGGAAAAATCTAAAACATTATATAAATCCTTCTTGATAATAAAATCTGAGGAAGATAACATTGATTTACCTGTGGGTCCTGCTTCATCTGGGCAACAAGTTTCTATGGCAACAGAAGAGAAGACAGGATGGTCAAAACTTCCAGTAAGTTTAGGAGGGAGTCACAGACATGCTGTGCCATCTACAGGCCAAAATGTGAAACTACAACCTACTGCACCTGCCCCATATTCAAACAAAAGCCGACAGCTCTGGCTGGCAGCATGCCATCATCTTTCTGTAACTGTGCTTTCCAGTTAACAACGGTTCGTGGTGAAGTTGTTTAAGGTTAATTTAATGATGTTGATTCAAAATATATATTAAAGCTGTGCATTTTGACTACTGTGCAATACAATTACTTTTGATACATTAAATCAATTATAGAATTCAATCTACGGCTGACAAATATCTTTGAAAAAATTCCTTAATTTTATGGAATAGTTCACCATAAAGTATAAATTCTGTCATCATTTACGCTTGTGTCGCTCAAAACCTTTGTGATGTTTTATTTTAAGCAGAGCACAAAATATATTTTAAAGACACTGGACCCCACCCCTTGGCTTCCATTGTATGTACACAAAACCAAAATTTCTCAAAATATCTTTGTGTTCCACAGACGAAAGTCATTCATGACATGAGGGTGAATAAAAAATGTATTAAAAACTAAACTTTCTGCGGCTTAAACGTTTTGGAAACAGTGAACAGGTTGTTTTGTGTCCTCAAATGATCCAAACACAGTTTTGTAGGCCCCATTTCCACCTGCTTGTCAAATATTCAATTGTGATATCAAGACAAAGCTCGCAGTTGGCAACACACACAAAAAACTGTATATTTGAGAACACCTGCTTGAAATGATTTATTACAATTGAAGTAATGGCTTATGCTTTATCTACCCAGTATGACCCCTATTCTTCTCTTTTCCCCCTTTCTCTGCCTCCCTCCTTCCTCCTTCCTCCTCCAAATCTATTCCTTTCTTTCTCCCCACTCAGGCAGCTCAGCTAATTTTCTGCCTGCTGGGACACGTCGCCTCTGACTGCGAGAAACATATCTTCATTTATCGCAAATCCAGCGACTAACAGTCAGGGAAGAATTGAAATAAGGACTCGTCGACTTGTTCTCCCAGGTCCAGGAATGGCTTGAATCGCCTATAAAACCGCCAATCACAAAACGTCAACGTAGCAACAGATGGATCTATGAAAGTCATGGAAATCCACCATATGTTTGTTGGGAACTTGGGATAGTGGTGAAAATAGCTTTCCTGTAGCTAAGTGGTAAGAGCATGGCGTTAACAACGCCAAGGTCGTGGGTTCGAACCCAGGGGATTGCACATACTAAGAAACAAACGTATAGGATAATACAATGTAAGTCGCTTTGGATAAAAGCATCTGCCAAATGCATAAATGTAAATGAAATGCCCCTGCAAAATCTCCTACCTGATGGACTTGTATTTCCACTTTCAGGGCCTCCTGTAATGTTTGCAATTCCATCATTGATCCAGTTCGCTGGAAAGAGTCTCAGGAAACTTTCAGCCTGTCCTGAGAAATCAAAAAGAACGCCGTTTGAGGTTTATTGGTTTTTATTTTATGTATTTAACTTTTATTCAGCAGGGCGTCTGAGATGTTTGGAGGCCGACTTAATCCGATGCCACCTCAGGGGAGAGCAAAAGTCGGTGTCTAATACGGGTTGAGAGAAACATGCACTTCTCAATCTAGGCGCGTTGCACGAAGTCTCAGGCGGTCTCCGTTCGTGCTCCCACAGCAAATCTAAGACTCGGCGCAGTGGAATATTTTGAACCTCGCGTTTGAGGTCAAAAAGTCTCTCGGCAAAACAGGGCTAAGAGGAAAATAACTAAATGGAAGTTCTTGCAGAAAGCAATTCACTGAGGTTGGAGGATCAAAACTCGTGACAATCTAGATGGCGGCGGAACCGCTCACCCATTAGGCGACTCGTAACAATTCCGTCACGAAGACGTGTTTAGTGTTACAGTGAGCGAAACGAAGGCAGTGTTACAGTCATTCTTTGACTTTCATTGATTTTTGGCGTGTGGCCTTGTGCCAAGAGGACAATTATAACAGAAGCTATTAGAGGACTTACCAGCTGGCACTGAGACTATGTTCGTACTCTCTCTCCAACTCCCTGCACAAGACAAAACACACACACACACACACACACACACACACACACACACACACACACACACACACACACACACACACACACACACACACACACACAGCATATTAGATAGGGCTGAGACACTCCAATTCTCTCTTACACAGTCTGTGAAAAAAGGGGAAACATTGCAAGCGCAGCATTCAGCGTCCGTCTAATTGCTTGCTCCCTCTATGAACTACATGACACAAACTCTTGAGCATCTTCACAGACGCAGACCCAAAATATCTCATGAGTTCCAGATAAAAAGAATTCTGGGATATTAAGCGAAGACCGTGTTCGGCAGACATGACATCTGTCAAGACCACGCAGCTCAGGGCCTTTAGCTTACAATGGACAGGAAACAACACCCGCACAGCCATGAGTCACTCCACTCGAGTCTTTGATATAAAGTCCTCTATCAAGCACAAAAATGATCAATTACTATCACGTAATCTTTTGAAATGGAGAAATGAAAAATATCAGGTCAACTTGCAATTCCAGGTCATGAGTGCCCACAGATAATTGGGGCAGATAAACAAGTGTCACAAGCACACAATAAAAATGTATCTTCCAGCAAAACAACATCGTATCAGCCTGGCCCTGCACGGAAAAGCTGAAATTTGGATTCTGACGTAGCCAAAGACAAAGTCTACAGAAAAAAAAAAACTGTGAAATAGTTCCAACCTGAACTATTATCAACTTTCAACTATATATAAAAGTGAGGGTACATATGTCTAATAAAACACGCTGGTGCAATATTTCATGGGCCACAATGATTTAATGTACATGCAATATGTTTAAAACAAGATTAATAAATTGTTAAATTGTTATAGTCAAATTTATTTACTTACAATTAAGTCCGAAAAATGTTAGAGGTGAACAGAAGAGTAAAAGAGAAACATCATTTGCACGACTGTAAGAGTTTCGAGGTACATTTTAAAATAATATATTTGTAACAATCATTTAACATGTATTGTGTTATGGATGTCAGATTTGACATTGAATCATGATGCTGACTGATTTTCAAAGATTACAGCTACTACATGTTTTGTTAAACTTGTTATACTTTTGTACTATTTTGCACATTAAATAGGACAAAATTAGATAACCAGACAAATTTAGCGTTAGTACACTGGACAAATTATGTTTACATTTAAGGTTATGAATCTTATTCCATTCTGATCTGCAGTTGCACAACTCCACAGTACTTTGCGCAAAGTTTTGAAAATGACCTGTTGAAATGTTTTTGTAAAACTATGACAACAAATTTGGGCCAATACTGTAACTTTTCTCTGTACTTAAAGTGATGCTTCACCCAAAAATGAAAATTCTGTCATCATTTACTCACCTTCAAGTTGTTCCAAATCTGCATAAATGTCTTTGTTCTGATTAACACAGAGAAAGATATTTGGAAGAATGCTTATAACCAGACAGATTTTGCCCCCCATTGACTACCATAGTAGGTAAAAATACAATGGTCATCAAAAGTGCCCCAGAACTGTTTGCTGTCCTACATTCTTCAAAATGTCGTCTTTTGTGTTCAACAGAAAGTAATTTTTCCTACTATGGGAGTCAATAGGGGGGCAAAAACGGTCTGGTTATAAGCATTCTTCCAAATATCCTTCTGTGTTCATTAGAACAAAGAAATGTATACAGATTTGGAACAACTCGAAGGTGAGTAAATGATGACAGAATTTTCATTTTGGGTGAACTGTCCCTTTAATCATTTTAGTTTCAATAAAAAAGCAACAGTTAAAGCTTAACAATTTAAAGACAGTTTGAATAACAGAAAAAAACACATCTTTCTGATCAATGTGGCATATTCTGTTTTAATCAAACAAAACCTTTATTGTAATAAAGCTTTTATTCTTCTTCAAAGTGTCAACAAAGTCCTATCTTGAGTTCCCTTGAACGAACACCAATAACTCAACAACAAAATAGTTTAAATGCAATACTGACAACTTGTACACCAACGCTGCGACTAGATTCAACTTTATTTTAACCAAAGCAAACTGATACAAGACAGCTAAAAATAGACTGCATGAAAAAGTAACATAATTGTCCTTTATAAATAGGACACGGGCCAGAAAGAGGTAACAGAATAACACAGCTCCACTTGACGGGTCACAATCCATTCAACTAAAATATTTCACTGTCATGTCTCACAAGCCAGCAGCAGTTTGTTTTGCATAATTCTTTCATAGCCATGGATGGCATTAACAATGAAACTTCTGTGAGTTTCCAATTTGTGAAAAAAGGGACCATATTTATCATGTACAGTCTTACATGCACTGATCAAATGCTTAGACTGCACAAGTGAAACCAACAAAAGTGAAACCATTTAGGAAAATAAAATAAAGTTAAAACAACAACCATGAAAGGCAGAAAACACATTTTGAAACGCAACAACCACATCAAATAGCAACAACGAGTTTAAAATGTTAAGAATGGAGAAACTAAAAGTTTAACAAACAAACAACATCAAAGCTACCTGAGCATAAAAACACAAAAGATCAAATGAATAAAAGTAAACCAACAACAATTAAGGGTAAACATCACAATCGGTTCAAAATATAAACCAAAGACATTAAACCAGTTAAAAATTATTTCACTGAAGTTCTTCTAACCTGATCCCAAGCCAACAAAAGCGTTGAAAAATAGACAATAAATTTACATAAGTACCATATTAATATATGCCATGTACATCATAAATGAACCCTAAACACGTATGGGGCGGGTTGAGATCTGCTATGCAAGTGCTTCATTTGGCACCTGTAAAACCCAAATGACCCAAAATCAGCCCGAGTTTCTCTAGTTGTGATCGGAGATTTGCTAAATCACAAAAAAAGTTCGGCAACACTTTCATTAGGCCACCACTATTAAAAACCTCGGGAGGGCAACACGGAAGATGCATGAGATGTTCACCGACACTATACTTTAACCAAGATTTATCTTTGTAGGGTAAATGCACGCTCGATGATTAACCAAAAGCCTTTAACTTTGTTTTTTTTCATTAGCATTGTTTTCCCTTCTTAAAAAGAATCCGGTTTTAGTTGGTGCAAGCTAAAGCACACCAGCTCCAGAATAACTCAGCCTCACCAACCTCACAAAAAAAGCGACACCAAAAAATCACTTTCTCAACAAGCGAAAATAAAATCGCGATGCTTTACAGGGCACGACTTAATCATCCACCCACGGCAAGTTCAGGGACTGGATGCGTTAGAAACTACAAAAATAGGTGTGAATCTTTTTATGAAGCTGCTGGTGGAAATAAGAAGCTTTCACATTGTGCTACGGCTAACCCAGCTAAAGCTAACAGGCCAACAGCACAAATTACAGTTAGATGGACTCGACTCAGCCGCAACCACTAATTCAAGCCATGCACGAGCAAAAGATCAACGTTTCCCCCCTTTTATCCCCCCGCGTCCATCGGATACATTGTTTCCACTGAGCTGGAAACAACCGTTGCGGCAACAATGTATCCGGAGAAGTTTAAATTGTTACAAAATAACAATACGCGCGGAAGGTTCGACCCCTTCACGCGCCGCACTTAGAAATACACCACTTAACTCCTGGAAATAAGGGGGGATTTTCGCTACAAAATCCCGACTTCTCTACCTACCCGATCGCGATGGGGTTCGGGTATGGAAAAGCTACGGGGAGTCAACGAACGATCAAAGTCCAAAAACGAGTCGCACAAAAGTTGCAATAATAAAAAAAGATCCCAAGGTGCACTTACCCTCCTCTACTCACTTGAGCAGTAGTGCTTCTCTCTCTCTCTCTCTCTCTCTCTCTCTCTCTCTCCCCACAAATTATTTAAATAAATATTTACAAACACGCCGAGATCTCGGCAAAGATCCTCCGACGCGATCCCTCACATAGCTGTAGCGGTACGCCGGTCCGAAATTAACTACGTGAGCCGACCTTATTTTTTGTTTGTTTAAATTTAATTTGCGCGCATAAAAAAGAGAGAAACTGAGATACAAAACAAGAACTCTTCTTCAATCTCATTCACCACAGCCGCAGCACCCAACGATTCATCCGCGCAGGAAGAGGGAGACGAGGGGGTAGGAAAAGTGGGGTTTAAGAAGCACAGATGCTCACAAACATGCACCCAAGCGACTCGGAAACGTCGCGATTCTCCCTAAAGTGAGAATGCTCGACGTAAAAGTAGACGTAAAGTTTCCACAAAACGTGTTTGGGAAGAGGACTATTTTTTGTGACGGTGCGGCGAATTTATTTCACTTTGCCTAAGGAACGGCGGTAGTGCGACTCCCATTGCCTAGGGAAAAACCCGGATGTAAACTCGGCGAAACTCATCTGGAGAGAAGTGGCAACCTAACTCAATCCAACTCATGCTCACACAGTCACAAGAAGTGAGTGCATCCCCCCTCCAGACCACCATGTCTGGACGACACCACTTCACGTCAAGTCAAAGTAAACCCTGCCTTTATAAACGGCGCATCTGTGCGTTTTGTAGCCCCTCTCGGTCGTACCGAGCGCACGTGCACCGCCGCCACGATGCTTTATGTCTTTTAGAGTAAAAAAACACTCTTGACAATAATAATGTACGCAGCGCTGCCATGTTATGGAAGCGGTGGCCTCCACGTTCACCAATGGAAATGTCAGGAGTTAACAGTTTCTCTGGGCCGCCATGACATTTTTGAGGCTGCCTGGAATAAATGCTTTTTTTCTGCTGAATTTGTGCTGAATCGACACACACTGAATCAAAAGGTTTGCGCTGTATGGCAGGTGCCTGTAAATGCAGCAGCGGCGGAAATTGCTTTATTTATTTACGTTTACCTTCAATCGGAACTTAGTTAGCCATTTTAAACAGGGTTTGTTGAACGCTGCTGCTCGCTTTTAAAACTGTTTGATGCAAATCTCGCGAGAAATTAAAACGTAGTTATTTTTATTCGATAGATCTAACGGTAAATGAAGTAATCAAAAGAAAAGAAAAAAGATTATAGTAACGTAAGTATCCCTACATAACATGTAAAACCAAGAAACAAATTATAAACTAATATTTTTATATCCCAATAAAAAAGTTTAAACTGAGTAGAAAAAAAATATTAGAATGTGACGGAAAAACAAACATATTCATGTTTAAATGCCTTAGTTCCACCCTTGCCATTGACATCACAGACAAACTCAAAAGCCAAGTTGCAGATGAAATCTCTCTTCAGATGTATCTGCGACCCCCAACACACAGTAAGTATCAAGAGACGTTAATCTTTTTTATTTCTCTGTATTCCCAATTTAGTAAAAATAAACGAATCACTGTGCTATATACAGTGTACATCTAAATATATGTATTTTATGTATTTGTATTGCTCTTAACATACAATACAATAACATACAATAACATAACATACAATTATGCATATTTCATTCAAACGTATAGATACTGTAATGGAGGTCCAGTCTGCATCCTGGCTTCCAATGTTGTAAGTTTCACCACAGGCTTTTTATTAATTACCAGACTGTGAATGTGATTAATAGTAGGATCTTGGCCCTTTGGGTTGAATTAGATGTTGTTCTACCGGTAGATGGAGCTATTGTACAGGCTAACATCTTGGCCCTAGTGAAAGTTGAAACATGGCACTGAGATAATCCTAAACTTGATCTGATGAAGAGCTTTCTTGCTCTTCTACTTTTTCAGACTGGAAGTTCTCTCAGTCACTTATGCAGGCACATAGAGGAAGCGAAAATGGGGGAAAATACAAGTCTTTGCAGAGTCAGCTGTTTTTTAAATAGATTATATATGTTTCTTGTTCACCTCAACAAGATAAGTTTCTTGTTCACCTACACACTTTTTGCACTTGTACATTTTGTCGGTGAGTCAAGGCACAGGTTATGTGGAGGCTTTATGTGTTGCTGCTGTGTAGGTGGATGGTGCTGTAACAGGATTCATACCTGAACTCGAGCCAGTGTAAAACGGTGGCCAATAGGGGGCGTTATAGTGCAAGATTTGATCGATATTGAAGATTCACTGTAGCATGATATAATACCATCTGTCAAGGGGAGTTGTTTTAGCTGTTTATTGTGTGAAATGAAGCATTGAATCAGTAACTACCAAAGACTTTGAGTACAGTGCTTTAGATAATGCCACAATACCAAAGACATTGTGCAAAAGTCTATGGTGATGTGCCAATTGGATCTTTTTGGAAAGAATTGATTTGTACGTTCTGACTGTCCGTGGATGAAGAAATGTGTTTGTAGTTACCGAGGATCTTGGTATACTAACATCTAATGGAGCTACATTTTAGACGGGTAATTAAATCATAGAGCGGAAGACATTGACTTAGCCCTGCAGGCTTTTTTAAAAAAGAAACATTTTTAATAAAAAAAGTAATTTTGAAGAAAATTAATTTGTCTCATACTTTATACTGAGTTACCAGTGTGAAAGGCCAATCCAGCAATAGGAAAAACGCCTGAACAGGTGGCGAAGGAAACCTACAGTGACATCACCAGAAAGAAAAAGATTCCCATAACTACTAATATAACAAAACAATTGTATTGTATTAAAAAGAGAGACTTTCTATTGGTCGAGGGAGTAATCAGACCAGCTTGCTCATTTAACAAACTACAAGGTGTGTTTTACTTCTAACTTGAATTACCTGTTGTCGTATGCTTTGTGTCCACCTGTTTTAATTATAATGGACACAGTTAAACAGACAAAACTCTCTCTCTCTCTCTCTCTCTCTCTCTCTCTCTCTCGTCTCACGCTTCTTGATGTTCCCTATCGAATCTAAACAGGTCGCTGTAATCACCGCAAAATCAAAAGCATTCAATGACATTAGTCCATCCTTTCAGGTTAAATGAGATCCAGAGTTTCCTTTGTAATATAATTTTGTTGTATGTGAAGTGATGGTACATTGAGCAGAGCACGTCTTGACCTTTTCTGTCCTTGAACATTTGCTCTCATATAAAACTTACCCTATAATGTCTTTACAGCCCAGATAGAGCCACACATTCTTGGCACTCTTATTGCCATAAAAGTTTTTTTTATAACACATATGCCTCTATTTAGTGTTGTAGTACTCGAGACCGGTCTCCAGACCATTTTTTGATGGTCTTGGTCTTGTCTCGATCTCGACTGTCTTTGGTCTCGGTCTTGTCTTGGTCTCAGACTTAGTGGTCTCAGGATTTTATTTCAAGACCGGTCAAGACCACAACTGTGCACAGCAAAATCGCCAGTGTTAAAGGCGGGGTGTCCGATTTCTCTTAGCTGTTGTTGATGTTCAAATAACCAAAAAAACACACACCCCACACCCATCTTTCGCTTTCGTCAGCGCTCGGCTAATGTCCATCTAATGTCCGGCTAATGTATGTTTATATAATCCACACTTTGAGAGTGTGGATTATATGTACACCGTGAGTGTTGATTTGACCTTTTTTAACACTGCCGATTTTACTGTGTGGGAATTACACTAAATTGCTGGTGCATTGTCTGATTTATGTGTTAACATCATTCATGTGACTGGATGTAGAACTTCTGGCTTTAAAAGCATTCACCACTTGTTCCTTATTTGAGTCTTCTGTTACTTTTGTTACTCTATAGAGCTTTTAAGAGAAGAATGGGGGATTGTCTTAAAGAGATCTGTCAACAAAAGAATACACACAAAGGCCCATGATATCCTAGATGCGATTGCAAAAAAGGTACTTGAGATCTTGTTTTTTTTATAACATCTGATTTGAAATTGATTTTGTATAATTATTCTATAAACCTTGAGTTAATAAGTGACTTAAGTTTTAGACACAATTAAACACACGTTTTTGTTCTATTTTGGCTAGTCCCATACAAATCTAGAACAAATCTGAACTTTTGTGCATTTCTGAGCAACACACGGCTATTTTGCTATTGTTTAGATAAAAAAAGCAATGAAACTAATTAAGTCACTTAATGTTTTGTTGAAGGTCACAGATCTTTGGTATTTACCGTTTAGTTGTAGAAATTTTTACCTGCACAAAAATTCTATTATGTTACAGTAGGTGGGTGATAAAAAATGGAACATAAAACATCCTACACATAAATTTCCGCACAATAAATCACCCAAGTTACTTCTATTATTATTTTATTAGGTCTCGGCCTGCCTTGGTCTTGGTCTTGTCTTGGCCCCTCAAAGTCTTGGTCTTGTCTTGGTCTCGGTTTTGTGGTCTTGACTACAACGCTACCTCTAATATCTTAATACTGTGAAGTAGGATGTTGTAGGAACAGCACTGGCCCCCATTCACTTCTATTGTATGGACACAAAACCAATGTAAGTGAATGAGGGCTAGTTAACAGCGTTCTTCAAAATATCTTCTTTTGTGAGTCATAAGAAAGTAAGTCATACAGGTTTGAAATGACAAGAGGGTGAGTATATGATGATAGAATTTTCATTTAATTTTCACTTTAATGCTTGTTTTTAGTGAAGCACACAAGATGCACTTCAAAGCCTTTTCAAATCATGGTCAGATAAAATTGGTCATTAGGTTTGACACAAATCAAGTAAAATAATTAAAAAATAAGCATTTAAAATTTTGAGCTTAAAAATCATAGGCCAAAATGTACAATTTTTTCTAATGTGATCATATAGTCACGTCGCATGTTCTACATGTTGTTTAAAACTGGTGGTCTGGTTATATAGGAAGGATGTTGTTTTGTCAGAACAAAGGATTTCCAGCCACACCTGTTCTGCCACATCAAAACCCTCGGCTCTAAATTCATCAAGCGAGATCGAGTTAGTGTCCCGGCACTGCCGAACCTCAAAGCGGACCGTGTAGCTGACATGAAAGCTGTGGCATAAAAGGAAATGAGCTGTAGCACACGCTCTGCGCTTTGGTCTGTTGTGGTGGTCAGGCTGTGTGTTCGGCTCATGTGAGGCCCGATCCAGCTCGCTGCAACTCCATTAAACACGCAAACACAGATGAAGGTGGACTAATACGGTTGTGTGGGTGCCCATCACACCACCTGCTAAAAATGCTTGTGCCATGCTGAAATATTTGGGGCTGTATTTACAGCAGTTGGATGTGCTGTACTTGATGCAGTTTGGTTAGAATGACCCATGATTAGGAACAAAATGCTTCTCAGATGGACCACAGATGTTTGGCATGGAAAAGACCTTTGCAGAAACATAAATGATTCACACATAGAATAGAATAGAGAGCATCATGTGTGCTCTAGTGGAAGAAAAAGAATCCGATGGTTAAAGGAACAGTTTACCCAATAATGAAAATCCTGTCATCATTTACTCACCCTCATGTAATTATCACACCTGTATAAAGTACTTATACTGAACACAAAGAAAGATATTTTGCAGAATGTGAGCAGTTTTCAGTTCTGGGACAGTTCTAGGAAAAATTAAATGGTAGTCAAAGGTGCGCCAGAATTGTTTGTTTTCCTACATTCTGCAAAATATCAATTTTTTTTTCTACTATGGTAGTGGATGATGTCCCAGAACGGAAAAGTACTAACATTCTTCCAAATATCTTTCTTTGTGTTCAAGAGAACAAATAAATTTATACAGGTTTGAAACAACCTGAGGGTGAGTAAATGATGTCAGAATTGTCATTTTTGGGTGAACTAGCCCTTTAAGATGATTTAGGTTGTTGTTTAGGTAATTTATTAGTTATTTGACCCATCTGAATTGTTTGGTGAATGTGCTGATGTGTTTCATGACATGCCGCCGTGTGTTGTTCGGTGAGGTGTCACCTGGTTTTAATCTCAGATTTAGACTTGACAACGAATTGTTCACATCCAGTTTTGTGTGTGTGTGCGTGCGTTCACTTAAACAAATGAGTACTCCGATAAACAGCATACAAGTACTAAAAGAGATCTTTCTTTCTTTCTTTCTTTCTTTCTTTCTTTCTTTCTTTCTTTCTTTCTTTCTTTCTTTCTTTCTTTCTTTCTTTCTTTCTTTCTTTCTTTCTTTCTTTCTTTCTTTCTTTCTTTCTTTCTTTCTTTCTTTCTTTCTTTCTTTCTTTCTTTCTTTCTCCTCCCACTATTTTGGTCTATTTTCCCTACCTGAGCAGTCCAGTATGTTATCTAACAGAACCAGCGTGTAGGAGGGGATTATATCTATGCTCTTATGATATCATCTCTGTGGATGGTGCACAGAAGAGCTCTTCTCTTCTCCTCTGCCGTGCTTCGTGCTGCTGGAGATCTGATCGCTCGTGAAATACGATGAACTTTGACCTCGCTGAACACAGCAACTAGTACAAAGTTGTGGTCATGTCTGTCAGGGGCAGAACTCTGTGTGTGCCTTGGGGTTTTTGTTTAAATGTGATTGATTTGTGGACGGATATTTCAGTGACTTTGTCAACATTTAGATTTGTAGTTTTATAGTGACATATTCTGATCAATCAGGCATTGCTGGTTAAGCTTTAGCCATAAAAACCTAGACCAGCATGGCAATTCAATATTTTTTTCAATATTTATAAGCAAAGTCTATGTTCTACTGATTTATTACCCAGACGAATGGCACTGCGGGAACCGCCAAAACATCCCATGAGGTAAATGAAAAAAGTTTGGAATGATGTTTGAATTCAATTGGGCTCTACCAATAGTTTTAGCACCTATAGTTGATGATGACATGGTTGATGTTCATGTAAAGGATAGTTTACCCAAAAATGTAAATTGTTTCAGACTATAAAACGGTCAGTTCTGGTCCTTGATTCTGATTGGCTGAGCCGAATTCTAAGCCGTTATAAAATACCCCGGTTTACAACGGGCTGACTCCATTACATAGCCTAAATATCACTTTATTTACTTAATTTATGAAACCTTGCTACGTATATGGAATAACCGTTTTATAAAAGCAATAAACCCTGTGAAGCAGTGGGTTACAGTGCATTTTATAACAGCTAAGGGGGTTTATAATGCTTTATTTTACCCATCCCTCATGTCTTTCCAAACCTGTATGACCTTCTTTTGAAGAACGTCGGTAACCGAACAACACCGGCCGCCATTGACTTCCATTGTATGAACACATTTCTCAAAATATCTTCTTTTGTGTTTCACAGAAGAAAGAGTCATATGCATGTTTTGAATGATGTGAGAGTGAATAAATGCTGAGAGAACTATCCCTTAAAGGATAGTTTAATTCTGATTGAGTTCCCTCAATCAGAGAAACGTTTTCAAATAGCCGAACTAAAACAGAAATGCATTTGCCGTGTTGAACGGGTTCGTATAGGAACCCATGGCTGGATGCGGTCCTGCGCAGCATAGCGAGTGTGGCGTGGGCCTCGCTCCACCCGTCTTTATGTAAAGTCGTGGGAGGGAGGCCAGATCCGCTGCGCTGTTCCCGTGTTACAGCAGTACTGCAGAAATACAGCTTCAGCCAACAATGACTTAGTCCGACGTGAACAAAACCACCCACTCTGAACATGCAGGAGATCTCCTGTCTTACTGTTTTTCTCTCCTCCTCTCTTTCTCCTTCTCACTTTGACTCTTTATATATGAGGAAATAACCCTAACCGTCTCTCCTATTACGTAATGCTGTCACAAAAGGTGTGACAACTGTTTCCCGCTAATGTGATTTACCACCGAGCGACCAGTTCTTATGATCTACCAATAGATGGTGACACACTCCTGTCCTAACTTGGGCCGGTGAACATGGGGGAGGTGTCAGAGAGAGAAAAACCTGATAAAAGTGTGCGTTTGTAGGCGAACGAGTCAGTCAGGCTGTCACGGCGGGAGAGGACGTAAAGACCTTGAAGCGGCATGTAGCTACATGTCAAAGTCCTACACCTGTTTCACTTCCTGAATTGAGTCCACACCTCTGTGAGTGCAGCGAGTGTGAGCGGAGAAAGTGAAAGAGAGAGAGAGAGAGCGAGAGAGAGAGTTTGGCCAGAGGGAAGCTTCTTGCCAAACAGTTGCAGTAGGTGAGCTGTGGAGGAGGAAGTCAGTTGGCTGCTGCACGTGGACCACCAAAGCCGGAGCTTTAACTGTCAACCCCGTCGCCAAGCTTCAAAAATCTACTTCCTGGTGGTGTCCTGTGCTGCACGACGGCTCGACTGAGCCGCACTGAAGTAAACTCACAGCTTCTGTCCGTGAGATATTTACTTAAGCGAAAAGACAGAGTCGTGTTTGTTTCTTCTACCTCTCAGGTGGGATTCTTGTTTTCTTTCACGTACTCTTTCTGTTACTCACCCAGCGCGTTCGTTTGCTATGGAAGTCTTGACGGACAGGGTTCTTGAAGTTGCAAGAGGAGAAGCCGGGCTGGACATCTGAGATGGAGTCGTCAGATTGGCAGTCGGACGGAGAGGTTGAAGAGCTCTCCGGATCTCTGGAGACTCTGCTGAACGATGAAGAACCTGGAGATCTGGATTCAGAGTCATCGTCCTGTTCAGACTTGTCCATCTCAGCCCCTGTAGCCCAACCAAATCCAAACAGCTCCAAGAGCTTCTCCGGACTGAGGATCTTTGGTATAAGGTGGGTAACATGGGTTTGCAAGCACATGCGTGGACATCATCCTCAACTTGTGTAATAAATGGCATTGCTGATTACAATTTGTTTTAGGGAAATGCGCATCATCGTTTTTCTTCTCTTTAAACATTGGTGACTTAAAATCTGCATGCGCGATTTGTCCATTTGCAATTTAAAACTGTGTTTTGCTTGGACCAGCCCCCTGGCGAAAGACACCGCCTGCCGTCCTGAGGTCATGTAATCTCTGTCTGTTCAAACGTCTAGGAAAACCCTCGCAAGAGAAACCCATCACAAACCTCGACGTGACCGTTTCAACCACTGAAAACCGCTGACATTCATAATTCCCATTGCATACTGCAGGCTTTTTTTAAGTGCGCTTTGGAATTTCATCAAGGCGTCTATATTAATCCCACGTCCTCTTGCGATTATCTGAAAATAGGCGCCTTTAATGGACGGAAGAAGAAATTAATTATGTCCTATAATTGTCCGACCTGTTGGGAGCATCTTTAAATCTAACTGCGCTGCGCACTCTTGACCTCACGCACCTTGACCAAACTTTTGAGTTAAGATATATGATAGCATGCAAATCTTCTGTGGTTGTAGGAAATTAATCACTTGGGATGTCAAGTAGAAAAATTGTGTTTTCATCTCACCACTGTATTGTATCACAGATAAGGATGATGGTAGAATTTGCGTGCCCCAAACCTCAGCGTGGCTGTGTGCGCATGTGTTATGTATGTCTTGTGTGTGTGTGTGTGTGTGTGTGTGTGTGGACTTGGTTTTTATATGTTAGTGGGGACCTAAACCTGAATGCACACCAACTCATGGGGACTCGTGTCACTGTGGGGACCAAAATTGAGGTCCCCACGGGCACAAAAGCTTATAAATTGTACAGAACGATCATTTTTGAAAATCTAAAAATGCAAAAAGTTTTCTACGATATTTAGGTTTAGGGGTAGGGGATAAAAAATACAGTTTGTACAGTATACAACTCATTACGCCTATGGACTGTCCCCACAGAGATAATAAAACATACATGTGTGTGTGTGTGTGTGTGTGTGTGTGCGCGTGTGTGTGTGTGTGTGTGTGTGTGTGCGTGCGTGCGTGTGTGTGTGTGTGTGTTTGTTTTAGTAAGCTTTACTCATTTACTTTGCATATTTTACTATACTTACTTTGAATAGGACATTGTTCCTAGATGTTAAATAAATCTGACAAAACCTTCTTTCGTTTAAAATAAGACAAGTCGATTGAAGTAAATAAAATTTTCTTTTAAAAATATAAAGATAGATTTTCTTAACCTGTCAGGTTGAGAAAATGTCATCTTTATTATGTATAAAAATGTCCGCCCTTCACAGCTTTGCTATACTGTTTTATATATTTTACTCTGACCTTCAATTTTTGATTGGCATGCGAGTGTGATATTTGGGGGCGGGGCAAAGGTGGTCCATTAGTTCCAGGTTTGTCAGCCCCTTTGTAATCGCAACGCTTTTAGTTTAGTCAAAACAAGTAGTTTTCCTCCCTGATTTTTGACAGTAAAGTTTTTATAGCTGCTGCTTTTCTGCCTTCCGTCAGTGACGAATTCACTTCAAATTTATTTCTTTAGCTCTTCAAACAATTTGCATTGTTGCAAAGCAGCTTTACATATATGTAGGTTGTAGTAAAAGTAACACGTCACGTATCGGAGACCAGCAGCAGATATTTTAGGTTTGACTCTGGAATGTTTGCAGGTTTTGCAGTTGGCTTTCATTGCACTGCAGACAATGGAAGTTCCCTTGCTCTATTTACGAGCGTGAAAAACCAGTTTTAAGAAATGAGAGTTTGAGAAGAAATTTACCAGTCCAGCATTCATCCATGAAATCCATGTTTTTTTGTGTCAGTTTTTGATTTGCTTTCACTAATAGTGTAATAGTAGCGATTTCTGCGGCGAGCATCACTGTAGATCAATATTGTAGTTTTTCTGCACAGTTTGTTGTAGGACAACTGGAAATTTTGACATTATAATTTTTTTTACAGAATTCTCAATAATGTAATGTGTCTGGACATTTTAGGTTTGTCAGTTTTACAAGTACTGTAATACAATCATTTTTAATATGCAAAGTAATACATAATAACTGAATCGGCATAAAATAAATGCAATGCAACAAATAAAAATGACATTTTTTTTATAATTTACATGTATGTTATGTTGGCCACGTTTTCAGAATTTTTGCATCTCGGTAATGAAAATATCAGTTTACAACGCAAACAAGTCTAATAGTCTTAAAAACAGGCTTGATTCTGCAGGCAAAATATATGATCCAGTCTGCGAAAACCAAGCTGAAGTCTCAAAATCTAATTGTGACATAACAAGCATCGACGTTTAATTTCAAGCAATAATTTGATTATGATTTCAATTTTTGACATGGCCTTACTCAGTCAATAGTAAAGATATGAATGTTATGTTCTGTACATCATGTTGGACGATATTTATGTAGAAAACAGTAAATCACAAAAAGACAGGCACAGGCAGGGTCACATGTCTTCTTTGCCTTTAATGAAACCAGTCGCATGATATTCATCCACCGTGCATCTCACTAGTATCCGCAAGTCACAGATAAACCTCTCCATCCAGGTGTGTGTATATGTGTGCGTGCTCCACCTGTTCTATGTGCTGATGAGGCACCTGTTGATGTGTGTAATCTGAGAATGCCACACAAGGTTTGGACACCTGAGGCACACAGGACGTGTATCACCCGGTACAGAAAGTTCCTACCGGATTCCACAGGGCGAGAAAGTCCACCACCTTCATCCTGACCATTTTTTAAGGCACCTTTTAATCCATTTGAGGTCGTAGTTAGACATAGGTTTCCGTATGCGCCCAGAGTCCCAGCTCGCATGACTTCATTTGCATGGCTGCGCTGTTCCGCCCCGTAGAGGAACAGGCCCATTTCTGCAGCTATCTTTATCGTCACGTTCTGTGCTGCGGCTAAGTATGGATCAGGGTCAGAGTCTCTGGGTGAATCTGTATGTGGGCGATTGAGCGTGTGGGTGTGTAAAAAATTTGGTTTTTCTAGGAGCTCTTCGGGTACCAGGATGCACCCCACCATTTACAGGAACAGGGCCGATGGTGAGATTAAGAGGAATGAGCAGGAAGTGATGTCGTACACCTGTAATTGGTCTGGAATCTCAAACAGTCTCTAAAATTAGCTCACGTAATGCTGCCGTGCCAAAAATAGAAACGAAAACATTCAGCCCATAGATTCTTTATTTTTTGTCTTTTTGTGAAGAGCTCTCTTATAGATTGAGCGTGTAGAGTCATGTGACTGTGGTTTGGGTTGTAGGAAGTACAATCATAGGAACAGATCGATTTTGCAGAACAATGATGATAAATGAGGCGGTTTCCTGATCATCAGTGGCGTTGCACAATTGTTGACACGTTCACAATTTGCAAATCGCTTCAGATATTTTTAGTACATTGCATAAGTGGCATTGTCATTTGCATTCTTTTGTGTGGCTTTTAAGATTTTTGTTGGCCTAGATGTGGATGATTTGAGACGGGTTTAATCCGTGAGTTTAGTGCTTTGTGTCCAGCAGGTGGTGATATTGTCACTGTTTTGAAAAAGGAGATGATGCTGAACTTTCCTCCAACAGGACAGAAAATATTTAGCCAAGAAATTGTAATTCAGACAGGCCTTCAAAATTATTGACCTCTTTTGTCTTTGTATTGAATACGAAATTAGTTATTTCATATAACTACAAACATAAATAACAAATAAATAATTGTTATATAATAATATTGGGGCTGTTATATATAATATAAATTATATAGAAACATTTATTGATTTTTATATTTTTCTTAAATATATACATGTATGTATATGTGTTTATCAATACAAAATTAATATGCACAGTGCATATATTAGACATATATTATTACAAACACAAACTTTTATTTTGGATGTGATTAATTGTGATTAATCGGTGAACAGCCCTAGATAATATATAATATTACATATAATTTAATAAAATAAAAATACCTTATATTTTTTAAATGCCAATTTATATATATCTTTAACATTGAAAGGTGTAGATATTTTTATATTTTTTAATATTATTTTTAGATATTACGCTTTCATTTTGATGCTTGTATCTGGATACGTGTTTGGAAAGTTTCAATAACCAAGAAAAAATATTTCTGTGTTCAAGCACAACTGGCGGTAAAACTAGTGCTGATTCTGATTCTTAAAGCAATAGTTCACAATGAAATTTCTGTCATCATTTATTCACCCACATGTCATTTCAAACCTGTATGACTTTCTTTCTTCTGCAGAACACAAAAGAAGATATTTTGAAGAATGTCGGTAACCAAACAATGGCGGTATCCTTTGACTTGTATTGGTTTTGTGTTGTCCATACAATAGAAGTGAATGGGAAAATTCTAAAAAATATCTTCACCTCTGCTAAAAAAACATTTGTTTTTTATCAAAACTTCAAATTGTTCATATTGACTCTACAGTAGCTAACTGTACTGTAAATACAGTAAGTAGCAACTGAATGAAATTTTGTAAATCATTAACACAACGCTATGCCACCAGTTTCTATACCCAGTGCGATCCCGTTCATCCTGAAGTATAGGGACAGCTAAGCAGATTTGGTTGCCATGATGTTGCACTCCATGGAAACAGCCTGTCAGGTCTCTCCCCCCATCCCTTATAAGACAATGATTACATCCACACGGAGTCTCCGGTTGCGCGCTCGTCCGTCACCCGCGGAAGAACAAGGGGCGCAATCAAGTGGTCACTTTGACGCTGTGTATTTAAAGCCAGACTGATGAAAGACAAACCGTAGCGTAACACATTTGTTATAGGTTGCTAGATTGATATTCAAGCGCATTTACCCGTCGCTCATGTTCTCTCACCTGATCCATAATGCAACAGCGCGAGGGCCTTGAAATGGAAATGACCTGCATTGTGCTTTCGGCGTGGAGTGGTGTCGCCATGTCGTCATATTAGGGGACGTGAATAGACAGAATAGGCTCTGGCAAAGCCACGATTACCATCGTCTTTATGATGAGCTTTACAATGGTTAAAAATCATACATGCTTTTGTAAACCTGTTGCTTCTCGGACGGGATAAACGGCACATATCGTCTTCACAGCTGTGGGCGTTCAGTGCCTGAATTGGTGCCATGTCCTGTTTTTTAGCAATATGCATAACGGTCTGTTCAAATGCAGAAGCATGTTTGCACGATGCAGAGCGGAAAATAACTATCAGACATTGGGTGTTCCTCACAAACATGTCTACCCCATGAACCAACAAAATATGCACCAGCGAGATGCTCAAGCGTGATATATATATAAGACATATATATATATATATATATATAAGAAGTGATAAGAGGGGCTGTTGTGTGTTTTGTGGAGTTAAGCTGATAATTGTTCGTTATTTTAAAGCAGAGGCTTTGATACGCCCTGCCGGTTGTATCCTGCACAGTCAGTGGTTCTTCCTTCTGTGATGTGTGCCACTGGTGGGCTGCGTGTTTGTGAAAGTGGGACTTGTCTTCCAGGCTTGGGTTGTGTGCAGTTTATCTCTGGCTGTGCATGTGTGTGTGTGTGTGTGCGTGGTTGTGTCGCTCTCACCTGTTCATCTCCTTCCTCTGTCAGTTTGAGCAGACGCTTGGTGAGGCAGCCGGGGAGCTCATCTCGCAGGTCGTATAATGTCTTTTTATTGAATATTGGTTATTAGGATTGGAGAAATTAGGTTTAGAACTTTAGTGTTTGGAGAGGTTGGTTAGGTTGTATGAGGACATTTGGAATTGAGTTTGGATCAGTTGTTGTTTCTGTAATGGATATGAGTTATGAGTTGTCATGAGTATTGATCATATTGTCTTTGCATAAAGCATCAGTAATGCAAATGTATTGATCTATTACAGAAGTAAATGATGCTAGTATAGTGTACTTACTGTAGTGCGTATTTCATTCCTAAATAGGCCAAACATTTGACTAATTATTATATGCATAATATTATATTCGTTTTGTATTTTATTATTTTTGCACACAAAATGAATTTTATTAGCAGCGCTAAATCATAATAATATATACATATATTATAAATATTAGTCTTCATTTTTTATTGAACATTCTTATTTATTGTAGATTTAGTAAAAAATATGTTATTTTATTATTATTGTATTATTGCATAAAGCTTTGTGTATTGCAAATATATTGATCTTTCAAATAGATCAATGATGCTAGAATAATAATACTGCTAATAATAAAAAACAATACTATATAAAATATGCATAATGTTGTCATTTTGTTTTTGTTTTATATTTATTTCTAAATTATAATAAAATAAATTATATATGGCCATAAATAACATTGAGTACCAATCCACACTTTCAAGTTTTGTAGGTTCAAAAAAAAGTATCATAATTGAGCCCTTTGATGAAATACTAATTAAAATGACGGTAATTACCCATATTTAAAATACTTTGCAAATGCACAAAAAGCTTTAAGTACCATGTTAATCTATCAAACAGGTAAATAATGCAAGTGTACCTGTGTAGTGTACTAGAATATAATAATGAATATGATAAGAAATAATACGAATTATATTCTAAATCAATATAAATTAAATAACATCAGCAATCGTACAAAAGTGTCAAGTCTTTAGATTCACTTTGGTTGTCTTATTAAAGTCTGTTGGGTGCTAGTTGTTAGCTGTAGATTAGAAGTGTTTACTCTTTTGCTGTTTAATGAAGTCTGTGGTTGAGTAAACACACACAAGCTTCGATCTTTAGATAACCAGGACAAACACAATGTCCCATCACGTGATGGCAGAAGATTTAGGTGGAGCTAATTTAACACGGTTGTTGGTTTAAGTGCATCTTTTAATACTAAAGGATCTGTTTCATGACATGCAGTCCTCCCAACCTACCCAGGGAATAAAATACAGCTTTTATATACAGACACATCTAGTAAGGACAAGAATTTGTTTGTTGTTTTAGGTTTTGACATAACAATTACTGTATTTATTTTGCATTAGCATAGTTGTTACTGTACGCTTACTCTTCACTAAATGATGTTATAAAATATGTGAAGACGTATCATTTCTTTTCCTAAGAGTTCTGTCTAGGTCATGCCCGTCTCTAAATGAGATGAGACTCGTTAGGTAGCTATATTTAGTACAGTCAGGCCCTGGTGAAGGGTCAGAAAGGCCTGATAATCTGGCCCGGACATGTGTGACCGTGTGATAATCATGTCGCTTGTGAGCCGAGCACAGCCTCATTTCCTTGAGTGCCCTGCACGTCATTATTCTGTGATGTCATTGGGTGTGTGTTCACAATGCACCTTTGTAGACAGCTGGTGTTTGGAAGTACTAACATGATTTGTAAGGCAAATTGTCGTCTTGTAAACACCTGGAAAATACAAAAATAATGAGTAGGGAAAGAGTGAACAGTAAGAACTCTCGCTCATTTCCAATCAAATTGACCCAAATCCAGATTATTCTGCCTTTACGATCAACATTACTTTACGCCTCCGTACTCTTCACATATTTGAACAATTGTCTGATTTGTTTCTATTTTATTTCTCCTGATTTTCTCTATTTTAGGAGAAATATTTGAGACTAAGTTGATACGGAAAGGAAACAGGATGATTGTGAAGTGGATGGTGTGTGTGTGTGCTTGGTTGTATTTAGTGTTCCAGTATCTCAGTTCAGAAATTCTTGTTCACTAAGGGTCAGCGTGAGAGTAGATTCAGAACGCATATCTGAAATGTGTGAATTTAACTCACAAGCTCAATTTTCAACCAACAGCCTCTACAAATTTAGAAAGCCGACATGGACACTTTTTTCAGACGTCATTTTAAGAGGAAAGACGCTGGAGATGTGTTGCACGACGGCCCCGAACCCTGCCGCCACAGAAGGCCGAGCATCGCTGTGCCAACCAGCCGTGCCCGGCGCCGCTCCAGCGTAGGGCTTCCGTCCACCGCACTAGCCCAGCGCAGACGGTCAAGCGTCCAGCTCCAGCCCTTACCTCGAATTGCCAATAAATTGTCGCAGAAAAGCTACGGCAGGCGGAGGTCCAGCACCACCACGCCAAAGGCCAATCCACGCTTCGCCGTACGCCGGAAAAATGTTGGCAAACTACGCAACATCGACACGCACCTCCTCGGTCCATCAATGCTGCTGGCCAGCCTGATCCAGATGACGGAAGAAGAAGAGGAGGAAGAAAACGGTCGCAGTCTGCTACCAGGCCAAGTGGAACTCAAGGGAAGCAGCCCGAAGTTTAGGAGCCACACGGATGTGCTTTCAGAGGGGGACAGCGACAGCGAAGACTCCAGTGACGATTCAGACGACAGCCGACGCACGGACCCGTGCCACGAGCTCCCGGAGGAAGCCGACATGTCTGACTGGGAGATGAAACAGTCTGGCATCTTGTGCCAGCAGGAATGTCTTCCTCTGGCTGCGATGGCGGAGCGGGTCCAGGCCCACCCGCTGATCCGAGTTCCACGCTGCCTCCGGAGGAACTCGTCGCATTATGGGCATGCGGAACCAAGCCCGCACGGCCGCTACTGCCGCAGCAGCCAGAGGAGGCGCCGCAGACGGGTTTCAACCATCTCTAAAGCGGGAAGCCCATGGCCGGGGAGAGGTCTGCCGTTGCCTAATCGAAGAAGCTCCACTTGCTACAGGGGTCAAGGGACTCTCAATCCTCTACTCGAAGCTTATTATGACCCCAGACTGGAGTCTTGGAGTGGATTTCTGTCGTACGTAAAAGATTTTGTTTTGTTAAACCTAACAGTCACTTAAAACTTGTTGGGTTCTGAGATGAAAATATCATCAGAAATCTACTCAAAAACGTTTTATAATAAGCGGAAAATGTTAAACCCAGTCTTCTGGTGCATCTCAAAGTACTTCTTCTGGATTGAGATGGTACTCCTGGTTGTCATAAGAAAATATGTGAGATAATCAATAAACTTAAATGGAGAGCAAATGGAAAGGTTTGCTTTAGTCAGACGTTTCTTCTCCATTAAAGTTTCAGAAGTGATCTCAAAATGTCTCGCACTGAGCTCAGATTTGTCAAGTCTGCAAGTAAAGTCAATATTATTGAAGACCTCAAGATGAACTCAAACATTTCTCATCAAATTTACCCAAATCCAGATTATTTTACCTCTGCAATCTACATTAATGTTACACCTCCACACTCTTCATATATTTTAAAGGGGTGATATGACACGGCTAAAACGAATATTATCGCTTGTTTTAGATGTAATGCAATGTGTATACGCGATTTAAGGGTCAAAAATGCTGTATTTTCCACATACCGTGCATGTTTGTATCTCCTCTTTGCCCCGCCTCTCTGAAACGCACATCTTTTCAAATCTCATGGCTCTGAAAAGCGAGGTGTGCTACGATTGGCCAGTTCACCAGTGCGTAGTGATTGGTCTAATACTGCAAGCGTGTGATGGAAATGTAACGCCTCTTACCATATTTGTATTTTTTGTTTTTTTTTTATTTTTCTGACAGGTACTCCCTCCTTACTTGCGTATACATTTGGGCGGTCTTAGTCAAATCAGACCACGAACTGACGTAGATTTGTGGGGGTGTGGTTACAGGAGGCGTTTCAGGCAGGTCCGGGTGAGCATTCGCTTTTAGATAGAATGCATCTTTTGTTCTGATACACTTTCATTTTTGAAATTTTACATGTCTAAAACATGCACGGGCAACTTATAACACACCAAAGACACAGAAAAACACGTATTCGCGCCATATGACCCCTTTAACAACTACAGTCTCATTTGTTTCTGTTTTTATTTCTCCTCAGCAATTTTAAGAGAAGTATTTGAGACAAAGTTGATATCTAAATGAAACGCAACTAGGACCTCAATGAAATCTCCTGAGCTATAAAAGAGCAACCTCGGAGCAATAAAAACTTTCCTCTGTGACATGGTTTTGATTTGATCATTGTAACTCATTTCCAGAAGTCAACACTCTGAAGTCGTGATCAAACGTTCATATTGGACGTGAGAGCAGGCGTTTGTAACGCAGTTTTTTACCTCGTTGACCTTCTCATTCTCCGTCCCGTGGATACGAGCACCATGGCGCTGGCTCATTAGCGCAGCTGCTAGCGTAGCGGGGTTAATGTGACTCATCATCGCTGCCGAACGCCCGGTGGGCTTCTCGTCAACAGGTTGCTTAGCTTCACTGATCTGCTCTGTAGGGATTAGGACACAAAGGTCAGAGAGAGCAAGGTTTTCATTACAAAAGGTTTACAAAAAACCTCGGAAACGCCCCACCTGAAACTGCCTGCTGATGTCTGCCCTTACATATACACCTTCTTAAGCACAATTTTTCGAGATGTACAAGTTGAGGCAACATCTGTGTTCTCTCTGTCTGTTGTGCTCCTGATCCATGATAGATTTGCATTCAAATAAAGTGAAACTTCAAAGTATTAATTTGGATAGTTAGACTTGATTTTATTTTGTTTCTTTAAGTTTGATGTTATGTTCTGTGTCTGACAGATCGGTAAATATATAATGAAAATCTGCTGTTTCTTTTTTTTTTATGGAGTATGGAATGCTGATGTCAGGCCCAGAGATCTGTTTGCTTTGCTCTGTGTGGGTGGCTGGTGAAAATAGTCTTATTGATTGATATGGGCATTAAACTCACGCATCTTAAAGAGGCCTTCAAGGCATTCTGGGTAAATAGCTCGAAACAGAGAAATAAACGGAAAACTAGAAATTATTTCATGCACAAATTCGTGTCAGAAGTTTCACATTATGCCTATTATTGTTCTTTTGAAGGCTTTTTTATGCAAGTATATTTATAAGTAACTACAGCATCACTTGATATATGTATAGTCTGTTTAATGTCTCTGTGTGTTTCTCAGAAAAGCCATCTCCAAAGCTGGTGTGCCACAGAACGCTGCCCAGTCCAGTGCCACGGCACCCTCCAAATTTGAACCCAAGAAGATCTGCAGCACCGTCGAGTGGACTGTGAGTTCTTCTTACCTGTCCGTTTTTTGTGCTTTGCTGTGTTTAGTTGATCATCAATGAACAAAAAAAACTGTTTGTTCACTCTGGGTCACAGCTTAGAAATTTCTGTTTCGCTTACTGGTTTATTTTCCTCCACAGGAAGATGCCCAGTATGGTCAACACGTGTGGTTTGATACCAGTCCAGCTGGAGACTTCTGTTACGTTGGTGAGACCTACTGCTTTGCAAAGTCACTGGTAGATATATTGTGTTCTTATTCATTGGTGTGAAACGTCAGCAAACGTGCATCAGATAAATTCGTTTCCCCAATGAATCCTGCTCGAGAGCTCCCTCTACTGTTGAAACGTCGCCGGTGCAGATGCAGGTGCATTATAAAGTTGCCATTGTTTCTTTTTTCCAGCAAAAGTCTCTTCCTCGCCACAAATGCGCAGCTTGCAAAATAGCAGTTCACACTGTATGCATGGACCAACTGGACAAGGTTAGAAAATGCTAAGTGGACTTTTTGTTATCACGGCTGTCCTTCTGAAACCTTGTATCTCCATATTTTGTGTTTTTTTGTTGTTGTTGCCATAAATCATTATTATTAGTAACCCTTGATGTTCGTCACTGGTTTTCGCAAATATCTAACCATTAAAAAGTATTCAAAAGGGCTTGTCAACTTTTTTTGGACATCCGTGGCTTCTGAAGGATAGCGATAATATATTACATGCGGAATGAAAACAAATAAACTGCACTGTTTCCACAGATTAACTTTAGGTGTAAACCATCATTTAGAGATCCAGGGATGAGAAACATCAGAGAGGTAAGTCACCCGTTTTCACTTTTACTCTTACACTCCCAGCATCACCAAATGACATCATCTGTTTTGTGTTTTAGACACCAAACATGAGGCATCACTGGGTCCACAGAAGACGACAAGACGGAAAATGTCGTCAGTGTGGAAAGGTCTTTTACCGACATCAGTCTAACACTCAAGAATATGAAATATATTGATAGAAAAATATTTTACGCCCCCTCTCTCCTCAGGGTTTCCAGCAGAAATTCTCCTTCCACAGTAAAGAAATCGTGGCCATCAGCTGCTCGTGGTGCAAGCAGGCAGTAAGTGTTGAGCATCCTTTGACATCACTTTGCAATGCGATGGTTAGCAGAGATGACTGGCTTGAAGCTGTTTATAGGCAGTTTTTTTTAAACAACAGTTTGTTCGCTGTAGATTTTTCGAACTGTGATATGGAGGTTTGTGGGCGTTTTTTCCCAGAAGTGATTAACAAAAATAAAACATGATAACTATAGTTTACTCAAGAAAGCTAAGCATACGAAAACACATCAGTAATTCTCCAAACAAAAATGACATTATCCTGGGCAAACGGAATACAGCGGATTGCAGTAGCTGAGACTCACATGAACATTGCACAGCTGGTTTTTTATGACTTCAAGTGATTCCCTGTAAAAGCCATTGAAGTTAGAATATTAATGTGTATGTAACTTTGGAGACGGTCCCTAAATGCACGACTATCGAACACGTCCACAGTCAAACCAACTGTATGCCAGTGGACAAATACTGAATTTGTAAATCACTTGCATAATTTGGCAAAACTAAATGAGATTAAATAGTACAAAAACACATGCCTTCTTGTTCTTTTTCTTCACGTTGTTGCCGTTTTTTTAACTACAGACAGGTAGCTTCGTTTTAAAGCTATGGCCATATGTGATGCACTGCATGATGCAGAAAGTTGAATTTGGGTCTTGTTTACATTATAGTGTTTTTGATTCGGTACTCAAGGGGGCCCCCTGGTGGTGCAGGGGCCCTACGCAACTTGCATAGTTTGCGTATAGGAAGGATCGGCGCTGAATATAAGCAATAATGAAGTACTGTTCTGATCTTCTTACAGTACCACAACAAGGTAAACTGCTTCATGATGGAGAAAATCGATGAGACGTGTTCCCTTGGAGCTCACGCTGCTGTGATTATTCCTCCGACCTGGATCATCAGACTCCGTAGACAGCAGGTACCGTATGACCCGCAGAGGACTGAGCGTATAAGATATTATAACACACAGAACATGACACATCTACTTGTTCATTTACACTGTTTAGCACTGTTTAAGCAGATCGTCAAACTATATAGTAAGCTAGCAATGTTAAACAAATTCAAACCGGTCTTCTTTAAAATAAGCATCCTTTGTACTGATTATAGATGTGTACTGTCTTAACCAGTTTCATGAGGTGTCAGCACTTGTTATCTTGGTTTTGTTTACTTAAGATGTTTTAAAAACATAAATTCATTCCAAACTTTGACCGGTGTGCATTCCACGTTGACTTTACAACATAGTTTACATATTCTCCCCATTTTAAACCATATGACATTTATTTTGTATGCTTTATATTTAAATATTGACTTTGCAGTTTCATTTATTTTTATATACAGTATGTTGCCATATTTAGTCTGTAACCAAGATAAGCCTCGGCCAGCGCTCCAAAGTCCTACTAGTGATGTTTATTTTTACAATCGAGTCTCTAAAAATAGTTTTATTGCTAGAACCGGTTCGTGTGCTGTTAACTGCATTCTTGTGCTGTGAAATATCAACACTCGTAAACCGAAACGTCTGTAAACGTGTCTATAAACATCGCTGTCGTACTGTACGCAGACCTCATTAAAAAGCAGTAAAAGAAAGAAGAAGACGTCTTTGAAAAGCAAGTCCAACAAGAAACCCACAGAGGTAACCAAACCCCCTCCTGAACCATCTTTAGTAACCCTGAATGAAAGCGTTGATGTAAACAATAAGGTGTTGATATTCAACTCTCAGCAGGATGGGAAATGGAAACACTTTGTCGTGAGACCGGTCTCTTCCCTTCTCATCAAACCCCTGCTGGTGTTTGTCAATCCGAAAAGTGGAGGAAACCAGGTCAGTGACTCATGTCGGGTGTCCTGATGGCCAAGAGCTTTGGAAAAGTTATATAACGCCTCTTTTTTCATTCAATGAAGGGAACGAAAATCATCCGCTCTTTCATGTGGTACCTGAACCCTCGGCAGGTGTTTGACCTCACTCAGGGCGGCCCGAGAGAAGGGTACGTCATGACATGCTTGCATCTCTGTTCACGAAGTGCTTTGCTTTATATTTGTTCTATTTTTGTGTTTTTAAGGTTAGAAATGTACAGCAAAGTGCCCAACCTGCGTATCCTGGTTTGTGGAGGAGATGGAACGGTGGGAAAAATTCTCGAAATTCTTTTCATGGTCCATTGAATTCAATTTTACTCTCATGATTTTAGATGCAAGGATGGAGTAACTTCTATTTAATCAGCAAAAAATAAAAAAGATTAGAAAAGGTTTATCCTAACCGATCGTGCCTAAATTGAATTCATCTGGTGAATGTAATTTGATTTCACGCCGACTCTGGTTTGTAAGATCATGAGGTTAATCATATGATGTGTTCGATATGCTCTGTTTGTGCAGGTCGGCTGGATTCTGTCTGTGCTGGACGAGCTCCAGTTGAAACCTCAGCCTGCGGTGGCCGTTCTGCCTCTCGGGACGGGAAATGACCTGGGCCGAACTCTCAACTGGGGCGGGGTATGAACATTTATACATACAAAATCATACAAAAATGCATTGACGTTAGCTTGTGTCCTCAGTTCACCCGTTGTCTAACCAGCCTCTGTGTGATTGAACTTCAAAAATTTCCATTTTTGTCCCCACAAAAACTGTTTATGGTTCTGCTGGGAAGGTGTTTTTCACCCACAATTTTTGTTGTAAACCTTCTGATACAGAACCAAAGATTCTGTTTTATAGCCTGAGGTTACTTTTGATTTCATGTTTTACTAATAGCAGCCAGATCCAGTGGAAAAGCACTTTTTTAAAAGCTAAAACTTTGCTAAAGACACCCAGCCTTCTTAAAGTAGCAGTATAAGAAATGACTCTGCAATGTGTTAAAAAACAAGGTAGCACTTTATTTTACACTCCTGTTTCCCATGTACAGTACATACTGTGTACTTATTACAGTAAATATAATAACTGGGTAATAACCCTGAACGTATACCATGTAGTTACCTATACTACCCAGTACTTTCTTAGGGAAGTACACTGTAAGTACACTATAGGTACACGTTCTGTAAAATAAAGGGCAACCAAAAACAGGTGTAACAAGTACCTTGTTTGATCAACGTTTGTGGACTACAGGGATACACAGATGAGCCGGTGTCCAAGATCCTGTCCCATGTTGAAGACGGCAACATCGTCCAACTGGACCGATGGAACCTGAGCGTGGAACCAAACACAGAAGCCAGCGATGAGGAAAAGGATGAGCAACAGACAGACAAGGTCAGCTGATATCAGCAGAGGGCGCTAGACGTCAGCATAAATACATGTCCAAACCCCTTTCAATTTATTGAGGATTATAAGGATTTAAACAGTTTATTTAGTGTTTGAGCTAATATTCCAATCCAATTTTAGCTTCCCATCGACATCTTCAACAACTACTTCAGTCTCGGGTTCGACGCACACGTGACGCTTGAGTTTCACGAGTCCAGAGGTGTGCCAACCCACGTCTTAAAATATGTGATGTATACTAAGTTTTGCAAAATTTGTGACACTTTTTGTTTCCTCAGAGGCTAAACCTGAAAAGTTCAACAGTCGCCTTCGCAATAAGATGTTTTACGCAGGGGTGAGTGTGTCTTGTTTGTTTAATCCTTGCACGTTTTGTTTTCACACATTGTGTGGTGTGTAACACGGAACGTGCGTGTTCTTCTGCAGACGGCGTTTTCAGACTTCCTGATGGGAAGCTCCAAAGATCTTTCCAAACACATCAGAGTGGTGGTCAGTAAATGTGTTTGTATTTACAATTACATTTTCATAATGTGACCCAAAATGTTTTGTACTGGACTGATTTAGTCAAACTGAAGTGACAAATTCATCCAGACCCTTTAAGTCTTGTAAACAATCCACAAACTCCAGAAAGGCTGTCGTGTTACTTAGTATTGCGTCAGATTTATATACTGTAATATAATACAGCAATGGCAAGTATAAAATCTGTACACAAGATTAAAGGGATAGTTCACCCCCAAATGAAAATAACGTCATTCTTTTTCCCCCATCATGCCATTCAGAACCTGTATATGACGTTATATAACAAAACAGAAGATATTCTGAGAAATGTCTCTGTGGTTTGGTGTCCATACAATGGAAGTGAATGGGGGCCAGTGCTGTTTGGTTGCCAACATTCTTCAAAATATCTTCTTTTGTGTTCTGCAGAAGAAAGTCACACAGGTTTGAAATGACTTGAGGGTGAATAAATGATGAAAAAAATCGAATTTTTGGGTGAACTTTTTGTATGTAATATTAATAAATGAATAAAATAAATAAAAAATCGATAGAAATAAATCAAATAAAATAATATTTAAAAATAAGCATTACATATAATTTATAGTTTAAATATAGTTTATTTATTGTGGAATATATATTCATATCATATTATTTTTTAATATATGAATAATTAATCCAATTCATTTTATAAAGTCAGATTTATAAATAAATGAAACAATCTCCTTACACTCTTTCTGGTTGTGGTTCTTGTGTATTTCTTGGCGTCTCTGGCAGTGTGATGGTGTTGACCTGACCAGTAAAGTGCAGGATTTGAAACTTCAATGTCTCCTGTTTCTCAACATCCCCAGGTAAATCTGAAACTAAAATGTACTAAACAAATAATCTGTATCACTAAGTGATTGATGCATTGCAACTATATTCATTTTTTTGCTATTCCAGATCGTCGTTGCTGCTTTTTTTTAGTAAAAACCTACTAGAAGTTAAATATTTATTTACAAAAACTAAATCTGCCAATCCGCACCATTCTGACCGTTTTTATTCTCATGGCGTTCCACAGTCAAAGGACAAAAAGGTTTTCAGACCCCAGTAGACTAAAAATCTCATCCGAAAAGCAATTCCCTGCTCTAAATTATGTTTATTTCATCATAAAATATAATCCGGCCACAGGGGTCTGTTCCAGTGTTCATTAAAGTGAGATTATTCTGACCGATCTTTGTATTACGTGCTGTAGATATTGCGCCGGTACGATGCCGTGGGGAAACACGAGCGAACACCAGGATTTCGGGCCTCAGAAACACGACGACGGACTGATCGAGGTCATCGGATTCACCATGACCTCCCTGGTGAGTTTCAGGGTTTGGATCGTCTAGCATTAATAGCGGATCGTATCACAGAAACTCAATGGCTGTGCAATGAATCCAAATGTCTTTCTGTAGGCAACCCTTCAGGTTGGAGGTCATGGTGAGAGGCTTCATCAGTGTCAAGAGGTGCTCTTGACCACCTTCAAGTCCATTCCTGTTCAGGTGGACGGAGAGCCTTGTAAACTGGCGCCATCCATCATCCGTATCACCCTCAGGAACCAGGCCAACATGCTGCAGAAGACCAAGAGAAGAATCTCCATTCCACAGCTGAACGAGTGAGTACCATCACCTGTTTGTTTGTTTATTCATTCATCCATCTGTCATTGATCCAAACATCATCCACATACTGTATCAAACTAAAAATCCATCCATTCATGCATCCATAGAAGCAACTGTACAACACTTTCAAAGTAAAATCCTGAAGGCAAAGCTGAATGTTGTTTCTTCTGGTTACAGTCAGCAGCCCATCACAGAGAAGGTCCAGATCCGGGTGAACCGTATCAGCATGTGCGATTATGAAGCTCTGCATTATGATAAAGAGCAGCTCAAGGACGCCTGTGAGTATCTCCTGTCCTCCTTCTCTCTGTACATTCAAATCTGCTGCTTTTCCATCACGAGTGCATCTGAACCTAACATTATTTTCTCTCTCTTTTCACCTTGCCAGCTATTCCTATGGGAGTGATTACGGTTTCTGGGAACAGCGATCTGGAGACGTGCCGGCAGCATATTGAGATGTTACATGAGGTGCCTTCAGCTTGTTAAACGTCGGTTAGAAATGTGCCAGCAGACAACATCCTCCTGTAAAGTGCATGGGGAGGAGCTTTGTCGCCAAAGTTGGACACAAAGTCAACTACATTTTTAGGCATTGATGAAACTGATATAAAACAGTGTCATTGGCCTCATTAATATGCATTAGTTTACATTTAAATGTATGCATTTGGCAGACGCTTTTATCCGAAGCGACTTACATTGCATAATACTATACATTTGTTTCTCTGGAGTCGAACCCATGACCTTGGGTTAATGGTTTTTAGTGTGAAAGCTGCCTGATTCAGGTCAAACATGTGATAATGTACATTGCGCGTTTATTATTTATGTCTCTCTCTCTTTTATAGGAGGCGGATGGTGTTAATGCAGACACACTACACATGCCAAAACTTTCACCAAAATGGTGCTTCCTGGACTGTAAGTACAATGTTTTAAGCTATTAGCAAAACATCTGAGAATTCACCAGACACGTAGTTTGAGTTTTTATTTCTATGTAAAACCGCACATCTCATATTTGTTGGCATAGACGTTTATAAACCTGAAAACGTTCTTGAATGTGATGTTTGCTTACCCATACAAAACCAGCTTAATCTGCTTAAACTTTAGTTGGTTCCATCTGGTCTCCCAGCCAAAACCAACCAAAACTCCTCCAAAACCAGCAAACCCGTCTGAGACATCAGCAAATCTGTGTAGACTAAATTATGCCACGGCAAATGGCTGTTTTATGTTTGATTTCTTTACAGCCACAACTGCAGATCGCTTCTACAGAATAGACCGCGCTCAGGTAACCGAGAGCTGTTTTACGACGGTTTCGCATGTCCCGCTTTTCCGTCTCGCTCTAAATGTTGCGTCTCTCCGCAGGAGCACCTCAACTATGTGACGGAGATCTCCCAAGATGAGCTTTTTATCTTGGACCCGGAGCTAGTCACCAAGGAGACGGTGGGCACGTCGCCTGGAATGCCGGGGGCGATGGAAACCGTGGGGGGATGTTCTGAAAGTACAGACCTGTTCGCTTTTCCGGCCTGTTCTTCAGAGCCTTCGCTGTGCAGGTAGATTAAAGCCTGACAAAATACGTGTTTAAAGTGCATGGACTGATGCTGTTAGGGGCGCAAACAACATTCGCACAGCCTCAGGGTGTAATTTTGTGTTGCTTTTACTTTGACAGAGCGTTTTGCCGCTGCACTAGTTGAGTACGAGCGTGGGCAGGGTTTGCTTTGCCTCTGGGCACATAATGTCTGTGAACATCCTCAGACGAATACCAAAAGCTGAAAGTAGACTTTGTGGAGATGTTCGTAGATGAAAAAAGCTTTATAAGGGGAATAAATAATGTCATATAAATTCAATTATATTCATGACTTATTTCGCCAAAGGGTGCATTGAAGTATTAATGTGAAGTAATTATAATTAGATTATATCATGAATATAAATGCACTTATAAATATGTGCCGCATGATTTCCATTTCCATTTATGCATTTGGCAGATGTTTTTATCCAATTGGACATTGCCTGGGATCAAACCCATGACCTCTGTGCTTCTAATGCAGTGCTACCAATTAACCTTAAAGGGATAGTTCACACAAAAATTGAAATTCTGTCATCATTTACACACCCTCATGTCATTTCAAACCTGCAGGACTTTCTTTCTTCTGCAGAACACAAAAGAAGATATTTTGAAGAATGTTTGTATCCGAACAACGGTGGTACCTATTCACAAAACCCATGCTAGTCAATGGGTGCTGCCGTTGTTCAGTTACCAACATTCTTCAAAATATCTTCTTTTGTGTTCTGCAGAAGAAAGTCAATCTCTTTTATGTCACAGATTTTCTTATTAAATAGTATGCGAGAAATAATCAGAAATGTTTGTAATTCATTTTAAATATTAATGTTTCAAAATTCTAAAACTTTAGTTCAGTTAAAGGTCCAATGTGTACTTTTTGGAGGATCTATTGACAGAAATGCAATATAATCCACAGCAATGTCTTCAGAGGTGTATAAAGAGCTTACATAATGAAGCGTTATGTTTTTATCACATCTACATACACCGCGGGTCCCCTTACATGGAATTCACCATGTTGTTTCTACAGTAGCCCTAAACGGACAAACTGCTCTACAGAGTGCGTTTTGTAAATACGTTATCTCCTTTGGCAAAGAAGCGAAAAACGTGACGACATCTTAGTCCTGTGTCAGCCACCGTAGTGCTTCGAAATGAAGGGGTGGAGTGAGCCGTTGGTTGCAATTTGCAACCTCACCACTAGATGCCGCTAAAATCTTCACGTTGCTCCTTTAAATCATATTTAAATATACAAATCCTAGATTTTGAATGTGTTTTCAGACTTTTGGGCCTCACTGTATTTATATACACTTCTGGCCAACAGTGATGTCCAGAGGGCATGTTTGTACAATATTTGCTCCCCTCAGGCTCGGTTAAACCATCAAAATATGGTACAAAATAATTACTAAAACTTTAAGATATTTGTTGCACAATTATTTGGCAAAAAAGGCAAATTGCAGCATATAAGGGAATGTGTTTTTTTTTCCGAATATACAAAATCACTTTTGGCCACGGCTGTTTATACAACATGTGCTTTTCTGTTTGACAAGCTTTGTTCCCGAAGGCAAAGTGTTTTTAGAAAGAGACAGCGAGCCAGACATTTTTACAGCATGTGTCAAAGACTACAGTGATCAATATTCCCCTGCAAAACAGCACAGCCCCTCATTCAGACCCCTGCTATCAAACACTTGTTCAGCTGTGTATACACCCACCCTCCCCCCACCCAACGCCCAGCATATGACTGAGAAAAACACATCCCATCTGTCGGACCACATTGTAGATGTTGTTCTGTTACAGTAAATTATACACCCCCCCACCCCCAATACCCCTGCATGCAGGATGCTCATGACTAAACACATCAGCGCTCGGTCATCTTCCTTTCTGTTGTCTGTCCATCCCATCATGCTCCACAGGTTTGGTCACGCTGAAGGTCAGACTGAATGCGTGTCGACTTGCATGGTCCCGGACAGTGACCCTCACATGCAGATCGACACAGAGGCCGGCACAAAGCAAGGCCTGACCAGGTACAGCCCAAACCGGTGCATCTGCATGTTTTACATGGCTTTTACTGTATGGACACGTGATAAGCATCTTCATATGGTGTTGCAATGTATCCTATGGCATGAGCTGTTTACATTAATGTGCGTATTTGTGGCTTTCAAGCGCATGTCTGGATCAGCCTTTACAACAAAAAAGTACTGTAGTGGTACCGTGGTACAGCATAGTATCAGATGGTAAAACCGTGGAATGTTGATATATACAATGGTGATGGGAAATGACCCTGTATCTTGGGAATGGATCAGAGGTATTCCCATGGTATTCCCAATGTGCATGTACAAAAAACACGGTACTTTTTTGTTATGGAGAGGCAGAAGATATCTACTCGAATGGATATCTGAGCTTCTAAGCTTGTGTTTGTTTTTCCGGATCTTTTATCTCTAAGGAGGGGAGCAAAAGTTATTAATATGAATCGTTTAAACGCTTCAGAAGGGGATTCAGTAAGTGTCCAAAGGTAATATAGTATGCAATTTTTCATCATTTTTGCTGGTGAGGGGTCATAAGCCGAACTGATGTAGTTGGACTTGTTTAGATTATTGACATTGATCATTTTACTTTTTCTGTTTCATGGGTTCACAGGATAGATGTTTGGAATGACAACAATCAAGGTACAATCATCTCTTTCCAACACAACACATGACTTGAAACCCATTGCTGTGCACTGTAAAAAACGTGTAATTTTACAGAATGATACTGTTATTTTCACCGATTTTTCACCTTTAAAGTCCCAGTGAAATGAAATATAAAAATGCCTATTTTTTCATGAAATATTGCAGCGTTTATAGTAAATAGCTTACCGATGTCGGTCATTCTCTTCTTAAAATTCATGTGCCCTCATAATCTTCAGTTAAAATCTGAAAATGCACTTCCGTCCTGTAGCGACTATCCATCTTTAATGACGTTAGACGGCTTGGGCGGAGCATCCGTTAACTCCTCCCCTTCAACTGTCAGTCTACTCCCAGTTCCATTTCAAAATCACGAGGACTTTAATGTAAAAAAGCGGCAATTTTACAGAAATTTTAATACAGTAAAAAAACGTCAAATTGCAGAAAAACTGCAAATGTACCAGAAAAACTTAATTTTACGTGAAATTTTATGCTCCCCCCCAGCTGCCAGAAAATTTCATTTTTTACAGGATTTTTTGTTTAACGCAAGAAACCTTTTCCCTCGATGTGTTTCAGAAATAATCACATTGCTCTTTGAGGCTGTGAAGTCGGACAACTTCGAGAAGGTATTAAAACATTTTGCCACTTTCTAAATGCACGTTAGTACAACACGCCTCCAGATCTCATGTTTCCATGATGTTCCCAGCTGGTCCAGAGTCACGAAGAAGGTGCGAATCTCCTGGTTCAGGATCGGTTCGGCTGCACCCTCCTCCATTATGCGGTCGACGTCGGCAATAAAGACATCGTGAAGTACATCACCGAGAATGGTAGATCACTTACGGTCGATTCTAAATTTCACTTTGGAGGGTTGAATTGTGTCGCACGCTTTATTAATAAATTCTCTTATCCTTTGGTCTTTGCTCAACAGCTCCTTCCTGTATCCTGGATGTGACAGAGAAATCAACGTAAGTCGCGTTGGAAATAAAAATAAAGGCGTTTTAAATTCTAGTTAGTTGCAAACAGTGTTGGGTGTAACTAGTTACTAAGTAATTAGTTACTGTAATTTAATTACTTTTCCCTTGAAAAAGTAAAGTAAGGGATTACTCTTGTTTTTTCTGTAATTTAATTACAGTTACTTCTGATGTAATTAAACTAAATACTTTGTGTAATATGTGTGTGTGCAGAAGAGGAATTTACATCAAAATTCAAAGTCTAACTTTAAAATCTGTGCTTTAATGTATAATTCTAACATTTGTAATTAATATTAATACTTTATGTAGTTTTATATTATTTATTTGAATGAATTAAAAGAGCCGTTTCATGTCTATCCTTGAATCACTTAACTCATCAAGGTTGACGTAGGATATAGAAAGTAATTAGTAATAAGTAACTAAATACTTTTTGAAGAGAGTAACTTGTACAGTAATCGAATTACATTATCGAATGTGTAATTAGTAACTAGTAATTAATTACTTTTTCAGAGTAACTTACCCAACACTGGTCGCAAACTATGTTTATCCTCTGCATATGAAGTCAGTTTTAATGTCATGCTATTTTGGGGTCACGACCCACCAGTGAACCCGTACATTAAACTGTCAGGACTATAGGCGTAATGGTTACATCCGTGTGTGTTTTTTGCAGAGGGAAGACGGCCCTGCACAAGGCAGCTGCTTTAGGCCACAGGACCATCTGTTGTTACCTGGTGGATGCCGGTGCGTCCCTCATGAAGACAGACCTGCAGGTGAGAACATCTGGCCCATCCATCACTTTGTTGAATTATTTGTATAATTGTTACAGAGAGACTGCGAACGTAAAGTAAAAATATCTCAATAATAACATTTTATTCATTTAATTCTATACATTTTTTAAAGAATTGTATTTATTTTTTAATAGTTTCCATAATAATTTTTCATTTAAAAGGCTTCCGGATCAAAGTAATATTGGTTCTCATCAGTTCCAGTTCTTTTAACTGTATACAGTAAATAAAGGTGGCAAAAAATGCATCTCATTCAACCCTTAGGGTGATTCTCCAAAGATGTACGCTGAAAAAGCTAAGGACTTCGAGCTAGCCGAGTACTTGGAAAACCGGCAGCACTACCAGATGATCCAAAGAGAGGACCATGAGACTGCGGTGTGACCCAACCCACTAAAACCCCCTGATGCTTACAATCCAGCTCATCCGGCACGGGCACATGTTAGCGATGTTATGATGCAGCATGTTCGTTCGCTCTTTGTGTCGACTGTAACGCAGAGAAGAGTGTTTGTGTTTCGGGATGCATGAGTTTTATCTTCAGTTATCAAAACTGCACAAAGCTGCACCGCTTGGCTACTTACTGTAGGAAACCACGTGCAGAATTTCGGAAACTTCAGGGCTGATGTATAAACGTGGCTTTTATTGAACTACTATAAAGCAAACCATATAAACCTCACGAGAGATTTAAAACAGGGAGGGGAGGTTGTTTTTTAACTTCTGCTGCTTTTGGTTACGTTACTTAATATACTTTTGTTTGAATTGAAACGCTGTTACTGATAGCATATCAGCGGGTTTTAGAGATATGCGTAGACTTGAGTTATGTGACCTGAAACATCTGCGAATATCCGCAGACGTGTTGGCTCACACTCACGTGTTTGTTCTGGTAGGAGGTCGATGTTGTTTTCATGGCCTCCTGCGTTTAAGAATGCTTCCTCAGCTGTGGCTTACGGGCAGTTTCTCTCTTTGTGGTAAACGCTTACATTTTCGGAAAAAACATTCCATTGATTATAACTTTGGATATGTTAGAAAGCATTAAATTCTGTGTGCATCTTATCTTATAAGTCGTAATAATATTGTAGTCGATATACGCCGATTAGAATTGAGTAGTTTTACTTCCAATATGCGGCTTAGATTAAAGTTTTCTTTCGTAGTCGGAATCACATTCCATGGCAAAGAATTCTCGCATTGACTGCTGTACTTTTAAAATAGCGTTTGAAAAGTTATTTCAAATTTCAGGTCACTGAATTTAGGAAGTTAAACTTAACTTCGAGTTAGTGTCAAGTTAGATATCCAGCCAAACTGACCAGGTTAAAGGGACAGTTCACCCAAAAATGAATTCCGCCATTATTTACGCACCCTCGGGTTGTTTCAAACCTGTATGCATTTCTTTGTTCCGATGAACACAGAGAAAGATATTTGGAAGAATGTTAGCAGTTTTCAGTCATCCACTACCATAGTAGGGAAAAATATATTGGTTTTTTAATGAGATATTTTGAAGAATTTAGAAGAACAAACCATTCTGGGGCACCTTTGACAACCATTTAATTTTTCTACTATGGTACTCGATGTCCCGGAACTGAAAATGACTAACATTCTTCCAAATATCTTTCTCTGTGTTCATCAGAACAAAGTCATTTATACAGGTATGAAATTACATGAGGGTGAGTAAATGATGACAGAATTTTCATTTTCGGGTGAACTGTCCCTTTAAGTACACTGAAAGTTTTCGTTTTTTTGCCAGAAGTGTTTGGGTTATACTCTCAAAATAAAGGTTCCTAAAAGGTTCTGTATTGTTCTGCACCTTTAAAATTCAAAGAACTTCTCGGTCAACTTTCTTGTAGTGGAAAAAGCTCCTACAGACTCTAAAACTGTATTAAACTATATATAAAACCATATAAAAACTCTAAAAGAAAACACATTAGGGGTGATATTTACAACCACGATTAACGGTATAATGTCAATTGTACATATATCGTAATATTATTAACTCTTCAACACCCATTAAAATTTTGCCTTAAGAGTGACAATCGTTGCAAACTCTCATATAATTTATTTCTTTTTAGAGACAGATTGAAAGGCATTGCAATAATATCCTAATGCTGGGGCCACACCAAAAGATTTGTTTAAATCTTATAAGAGTTTTAAACGATGAGAGACCACAAACATGAGGAGAAAAAATCCTAGATTGAATCATTTTGCTCCTATAATGTGTGGTGCGCCGTGATGTGACAGAAAGCGCACCACACACCAACAGATTTTCAAACAGAGTCCTGACTGTGAACACAGGAAATCTCGCAAATTCTCTCGAGATTTCAGAATAAGTTATTTATTATTTCACTGTAAGCTTTATTTATTATATATGTGTTCATAAACAAATGTGTACATATAACCTTTTATGTCATTTAAAAAATATTATTCATCATTGCCCAGGACTGTCGGCAGGGGAGAAATCGGCCCGAATATCTTTTGATGTGGCCCCAGCATTACCGCGAATTCTGCGACGCACGATAACCATGTCGTGAAAACACGATACCGTGGTGTTACATTCTATATCTAGCACTTAAAAGAACTGTATTTTTTTGTATACTCAAAAACCCAAACAGCTTGATGGGTTTCTTCCTTCGGACTGGTCTTTTATTAATATATTTATGTCTTCGTCTACATAAAGGTTTCAATTCTGGTATATTTAACCACTTTATTTACATGTTAAATAGACTAAAATGCTTGAATTAATACAGCGCCAGAGCAGAAAGCAGCTATTTGACGTCTGCGTTGTCAAACATTGCCATAGTGTGTGTTGAGATGTCATTACAATAGAATAACATGTTTTTCGTTCGTGCATTGTACGAGTTGCTATGCAATTCCCAATAGACAATATATGTATATAATCTGTTGAAGATTTTAAACGTGTAAACAAGCTGTCCTGAGTGACTTACAATTTTTGCATTTGTGTGTGATATGATTAGATCAAGATAATGCTTTATTTATAAGAGTAGATAAGGATTTTAATAGAGTAGTCATGTATTTGTTCTTCGGGGCTGGTTTGTTAATGTATACTTGAAACACGAAATAAAACGAAATAAAGTCTTTGGAAACAAACTCGGTTTGTTTGGTTGTTTATGTGCATTAGGCATCAATGGAGTCAATTGACTGAGAACAGTTGAGTCCACTTTGACTGCATTGGCAAACACACAACCATTACACACACTTTCCCTCTCTCGCAGTAAAGGCATGTGTTCAGGGTTTAAAGCACTGGGTGGAAACATCGTATAATGTTAAACTGCGCCTCTCCCCAGGAGGGACTTTATATCTGAATAGGTTACGGCCAATGATGGATGTGTGGACATTTGTGACTCATTTATCATTTCTGAGATAAGATGAGGTTCTGGCAAAGGACCCACATTTGGTTTTAAATCATGTTAACCTACATTCAAAATACACTTTACATATTTTAAATTTGCTACATATTGTTAAGACTGAAAAAACAATTTTCTTATGTTCTATTAGATAGATAGATAGATAGATAGATAGATAGATAGATAGATAGATAGATAGATAGATAGATAGATAGATAGATAGATAGATAGATAGATAGATAGATAGATAGATAGGCATGGATGGATGGATAAACAGAAGGATCACGTGGAGAGAGAGAGAGAGAGAGAGGGAGAGAGAGAGAGAGGGTGAGTGTAAGTGCACAGCTATGCGACCAGCTCAAACTAGTTGGAAGAAACACAAAGAGCAGCAGATCTCATAGAGAGACGAGCTCAGGATACACATTCACAGCACAGGATCATATTCACAGCAATAAGGTGAGTACACGTCATTACATTCAATATAAAATCAATGGGAATGTGTTTCGTGACGATGTCGCGCCTTTCGGATAAAAATAACAATAATGCATTTTAATATAAACCACTGATTGGGTAGATTTTTTTCTGTAGCCTATATTTTATATGGTTTATTTACGTGATGTTGTGTTTAAGTGCGATTATACGGCGCATTTATATTTATAACATTATTTTTGTGTTTATTTGATCATTCCGTATGACAGCGCGCGCATGGTTGCGCCGTTTGTCAAAGTAACCGGATTCGAGCGTCAATAAACGCGTCATTTGAAGACCAATTTTAAGCCTGTTTTTGTTAGATATTAGATCGTTGTACATGTTAAGAACGAAAACGTTAATGTGAGATCAAATTGGCGTGCGATAGGCTACAAGAGACGAAATCACTAAAATGCGCAAAACGGCGTTTTTGATTCCGCTGTGTTGGGTTACAGCTTCATCGTCTTTGGTTTGAATGGTGGATCCGTGTATTGTTGCATTCGTGTTGTAATTGAGTCGTGGTGTTTGTGTTTGTGTGTGCGCGCGCGCGCGCGAGGAGCTAATGGTGGTGGATGATGCTCTCTGAAGTGCCAAAGAGGACCAGCTGCCAGCAACTGCTGACCCACTTCTCCAAATCGCAACCAAATGGGCACATCAGTGCTCTCAATGTAAAGAAATACGCTAGAGGGAACAAACCTTGATGAAAGGAACAACAGAAACCGTTCTAATGGATTTAATGGTTATAATGGAGGCTGTGTTGGTTTTAATGGAAACTGCGGGTCTCTAATGTGTTGGGTTCTATTGGTGGGGTGTTATCTGCTGGATGGGAACCAACAGAACTCCATTAAATCTTACTGGAATAGGAGCCAAAATGAAGGAATTTTCTAATGGCTTTAATGGTGAACAGCTGATGGTTCATAATGCTCGTAATGGACACCGTTCCAATGTATTTTCAGCGTGGAAAACATCCAGGATTTCTCGAGGGCCTTTGTAGCTCTAGCGGTTTGGGTGAACTTTGATCGTGGGTGAACTCGGTGCGCCACGAGGAAGTTTCCGAAATGTCCGGTTGTGCGTTTATCAAAGGCAGCATCCCACGTACCCCCTCGCCTCAACAGAGCTGTTTTTGTCCTCCCATGCAAATAGGCTCACATTCAAAGGAGTCGAGCGGAGGCCCGCTCCCCCTCTCCTTAAGACACAGCATGGGATCTGTGTTCGAGGTTTTTCAGAGAGGAAAGCAAAACGGGCGAGATCCCGCTTTGTTCGGACCCATTGAATCAGGCTCCTCTAAGGCCCAGCTGAAGGTCTTTGAGTACTTGGCCTCTCTCCCCGCGGAGGAGAGGGGAGGGCGAGCGGGGGACCCCCGCCGGTCGTTGTTTCTCCTCGCACAAAAGTCCGACCCCGAGGAGCCCTTCGCATTTATGACTGACTGTAGAATGGAGCCGTGCCGCGGGCAGCGCCGTGAATGAGGGCGGCTTTAATGGAAGCAGGAGACGGGTGAAAAGAAGTGGTGTGTGCTTTTCTCTGGACGAGAAGAGGAAAATATATATATATAGAGAGAGAGAGAGAGAGAGAGAGAGTCTCTTTTTATGGAGTCACACACAGTGGGCGATTAGGACACTGTGTACATGGAGTTGTTTTTTATTTAGATGTGCCGTGTGGAGTGGCAAAAACAACATAGATCTGATTTTTAAGCATGTAAAAAGGCATTATTTTGACACGGATTTGGGATTGTATTTAGTTTATTTGGGTGTTACGTGACCAGCTGTGAATATGGTGACTGTGTAGGGTGCCTGTTAAATGTTGTTGCACATCTCTAAGACCAACCGCTCCATTGTTAACAAACAAGCCACAACCCAAGTCATCTTTAGCTTCCCTTTGTTGACTCATTTATGGATGTTAATCTTTGGCCTTTGGGCACATGACCAAACATTATGTAAATACGAGTCGATAAGAAGTGCACGACTTCAATTTCTCTTTCTATAAAATTCAATTAACGTCAGCTGTGTTTCTTCACAGAATGAGGAGTTTATTCTCAATAGCGCTTGTTCTGCTGGCGGTCATGATGGTCACCGCGGAGGCCAGTATGAAGAAAAAAGGTTCCTATGTTTTTATTAGATTATATGCAGAAATGTGCCTTTTTCGTGTGGGATGGCGTGAATGATCATATTCTGTTTTTAGAGAAGGGTAAGGAGCCTAAAGCCGAGGCGGAGTGCAGCGAATGGCAGTATGGGAAATGCGTACCCAATAGCGGCGACTGCGGTGCCGGCATTCGGGAGGCGACGTGCAACGAACAGACGAAGAAGACCAAGTGTAAAGTCCCATGCAACTGGAAGAGAGATTTTGGTGGTAAGATTTGTAGCGTTCCTGATGTCAAATGTCTAACTGCCTTAATGTAAATGTACAGGTTTGGGAAAAAATGGTCATTAAGTCTAGGTTGTGTTTTGTTTCTAGCGGACTGCAAGTACAAGTTTGGTCGTTGGTCTGAATGTGACACCACCACAGGAACCAGAAACAGGTCTGGAACGCTGAAAAAGGCGCTTTTCAACGTTCAATGCCAGGCGTCCATTACAGTTTCCAAACCTTGCACCCCAAAGACCCCCAAACCCAAGAACGGGGAGAAGAAAAAGGGAAAAGGAAAGGAGACCTAATTTGAAGACCAGCCACCCCACCCCTGCCCGTCCACACATTGGCACATTCCCACATCTTCAAATTCAGAGATGGTGAAATAAACTGTAGACCTACCTATTGTTATTACCCCCACTTTCTTTCTTTTGTATTTAGTAAATGTATGGTTGTCTATGCTGTTGTAATTTGGTAGCAAATCTTTAATTGTAATTTGCATGTATGATATAGGCCACAGCAAATTTGTTGTCTAACAGATCGTCTTTACTAAAGAAAAATCGGGCGAGAACCAACTTGACCCTAGATTTGCCCCTAAAAGCATCTATATGTACATTACAACAACAGTGTTTTTGAAAGAAAACCATTTCTGTACGGTGTAACATGTAAACTGAATGCGTTAAACTGCGCCTAGAAGTAACGGCCTATATGAAATATCTATGTTTATAATTGTATGGTTTTAGATTTGTAATGGATGTACAATCAAATTTACAACACTAATTACTTCTACAGGTTGTGAATAAATGAACAAAAGTGTATTTTCAATATAATTTCTGGTGCTTTTTTAAAGGTGCAATGTGTGATATTAGAGAAATGCGATATAATATACAAATGTCTTCAGAGGTGTATAAAGACCTTACATAATGAAGCATTATGTTTTTATTACCTTAGAATGAGTTATTTCTATCTACATACACCGCGGGTCCCCTTACATGGAATTCACCATGTTGTTTCTACAGTAGCCCTAAACGGACAAACTGCTCTACAGAGCGCGTTTCGTAAACATGCCGTCTCCTATTGCAAAGAAGCAAAAATGTGACGATATATCTTAGTCCTGTGTCAGCCACAGTAGTGCTTCAAAAGGGAGGGGGCGGGTGAGCCGTTGGTTGCAATTCACAACCTCACCGCTAGATGCCACTAAATTCCACAAACTGGACCTTTAAAATCAAGCAGTTTTTATTTGTTTTTGTACAGTTACAAACTTTATGACGATTAAATGGACATAGAAAAATACAGGTACAACGTCAGATATATTCAAATGTTTGGAACATACAATTTTAGCCACAGGTTAAACGTTAAATAGCTCAACCAGCACATTTTATTTTGGTTCACAAACATATCAATACAGTGTTGCATTCAAGCGGTCTATACATGTTTTAAGAATGCATCCTAAAAACTACTTGTGCTCTACAAATGTACAAAAAATATATTTTTAATAATATGTCATATACAGTCAGACGTTTGGCATATGCAATTATAGCAACATAAACATCAAATACCTCAGCAAAAACTTTTTCATCTTTGGCTCTTTAGTGACATGATTCATCGTTTATTTGTTAGAATGAATCCATGTAAACGGCAAAGTTCACCTAAAAATAAAAATTCTTGAAAAAAGTTGTTCCAAATCTGTATAAATTTCTTTGTTCTGATGAACAGAGAAAGATATTTGGAAAGTTGCAGTTCTCGGCCACCATTGACTACCTTCGCAGGAAAAATGGTAGGTAAGTTAGTCAAAAGTGCCCCAGAACTGTTTGCTTTCCTAAATTCTTCAAAATCTCTTCTTTTGTGTTTAACGGACCAAAAAATAATTTACAAAGCAATTTTTCCTTCTAGTCAATGGTGGCCAAGAACTGTTTAGTTACAAGCATCCTTCCAAATATCTTTCTCCGTGTTCGTCAGAACAAAGAAATTGATACAGGTTTGGAACAACTCGAGGGTGAGTAAATAAAGGCAGATTTTTCACTTTTGGACGAACTGTTCTTTCAAGAGACTTCTCATTTTAAGCTCTGATTTCGAAAGTGGCACTTCAACAGTCTCTTAAATGTTCTTTTGAAGGTGTCATTACACAAAGCGTAGCACACTGGATTAACAGTGCTGTTGATGTAGCACAGAAAATATCCCACCACCCACAGAACTTCTGGAACACACCAGTGGCAGAAAGTAGCAATGAGAACCATGACGTTATGAGGCGTCCAGGTACAGATGAAGGCCAGGAGAACCGCAAAAATCGTCCTCGTCACCTTTCTCTCTCTCACAGCCTTTCGCCGAGTCAACTTGGAGACATCTTTGAGAACCTTGGAAGCCGTTCGGTGTATACAAGTTTGGCTTTTGAATGCGGTACTCTTAGAGCAAAGCATCTTGTTACTCACTTCCGTAGAATCCGTGACGGTGTTTGGTTTTGTATCTAGCCCTCGCTCTGCCACAGAGGCATCGGGGCTTGAATCCACAGAGTCGCCGAGCATTTTGCTTTTTTTGATGAGGTCATCTTTGAATGAGCACGTCTGATCTCTTTTAATGTCATTTACTATATCTGGCTCTGTGTTGATCGATGCTCCTCCATTTGGTTTAAGAAGGTTTGCCGATTCGAGCTTCGACTTAAAAACTCGCCTCTGACTTGCCAGGGATATCCGAATATACAGAACAGTCATTATTACAACAGGAAGGTAGAATGCAGGGATGGCGGTTGCCAGGGTAACAGCGGGGTTGGCGAGGAGCAGAATGTAGCACTCGCCCTCTGGGACCTTACGCCCATCCCTCCCAATCTGCCAAAAAAGGATGGCCGGAGCCCAGAGAAGCAAAGAGAGCAACCAGGCGGCGGCGATCATGGCCCATGCCCACCCCGCGGTACGCCTGGCCGGGTAACTCAGAGGCCGGGTGACGCAGAAGTAGCGATCGAAACAGATCACAAGGAGGTTCATCACAGAGGCGTTACTTACCACGTAATCCACAACCAGCCACAAGTCGCACATCTGTGGTCCCAAAGGCCAGTAGCCTTTAACAACGTACACGGTGTAGAGATTCAATGAAAACACACCAACGATGAGGTCAGCGCAAGCCAGACTGAAGAGGAAGTAGTTGTTGATGGTTCGGAGGTTGCGGTTGACTTTGATTGACAGGAGTACGAGAATGTTGCCCAGGACTGTAAGCATACTGATGCAGCTGGTTAGAATGATGATGATTGTACCTCCCACAGTCCCGTAGACACGATGTGATCTTCCAGACACAATGTGCGATTCGTCGGTGGAGGGATTGTGAACACTGCCGTTGAACATGATTGAGGAACCTGTAAAAACAACATTTATTAGATACCACATCGTACAACGTGCATAATGCATCATTTGTGGAGTAATGTATACATGTAAATACTTATGAACAGCCGCAGAGACCATTTCAATTTTCATTCAATCAGCATTTCTAGAGGAACTTGTTTTCTTTGCAGTATTTGAGGTCTGAAAAAATACAGAGCACCTTTTCTGTTTATTCGACATGTTTCCCCAGTTCTTATTGTCTGCAGATAAATACAAATAGAAACACTATTTTTATTTAATATCTGGCAGATATATTGCTAGTAGTTCACAGAATGAATTTTTTTACCTAAACATACCTATAAATAGTAAATTCAGAAAAACTGAAGATTATTTTGAAATGGTCTCTTAATATTTTCCACGGGTGTATTTAAACCAAAAAGAAAATGTATTCATATTTTAATTTTGTACAAAAAAATGATAAATACACATGTAAAATATAAATAAATTTAAATAAGTTAAAATATATATATATATAATAAATATATATAAAAATAGTAAAAATGTATAAAATGTTTTTTGAATATACAACAAATGCAAAGAAACAAAAAACTCAAAATAAACTACAATAAAATACTATTAATAAGTAATTACTATAAACTATTAATATTTTGCAATCAGTCTCTTGGGCCTTTAATCATTTATCATTGTACAAATTCACAACTACAAAAAATGTAAATACATCTATAATATGTTTAAAAAGTATTAAGGACATTATTTTTGGCCACTACTGTATAAGCGAAACAACTTAAAATGACACATTAAGTACAAATACATGTACAAAGAAAAGAATTCATAATTAAATCAATAAAAACATCTGTGGTAACTTTGCACAAATATTTACATTATATTCATTACATGCATAATTGAACAAATCCTTATAGAAACTAACACACAAATCAGATGAAATGACAAATAAATGAAAACCTGATTTTGTCAGGTATCATAAATGACAATAACGTCATTCCATCTGCATCCCAACTTACCATTGAAGACAAACCATTCAAAGTCCCCCGAGTAAACAGCAGAAAGAGCCGTCTTCATGATCTCCAGCAGTCTGAATGAGAAAACAGTGGGGAGGATTTTAAATGACTCAAAACAGTAACGCCCATCCTTGCGCTACCCGTAACCTGTCATCCTTTATGGACGGCATCTAATGCAATGAAGTTACAGGAGGAAGGTGATCAAAGAAATATGGAAGGATCATATTGCTGCTGAATTCCTCATAGTTTTGAGCTGTCTTTTAGTCTAATGCAGTTACTGTCATTAAAGAGGAAGACCGTTATTTAACAGACAGAATCCAATTACCTGACTTGTGTAACAGATGTGCATTGCTGTGTTTTATCCCATTTCAGCTTAGAAAACGAGAAATATCACATACATGCCAAAAATGAAAGAAGACTTTTTTAATAGTTGAATGTCAATAAAGTAACCGTGTTTTTTATTGAAATCAGCATAAATACAGTAACGCTACTATAATAATTAATCAAATAACTTTAACTGTGAAAAATTAGTTAATTTTTGCAATGGAAAAATGTGTTTAGCGGTTAAAAACAGCTTTAAAATGTTAATGAATAGAAATAAATCGAGAACAAATGTAATTTCCATAATTACATTTTATTAAAACTCTCATAATCGTCATTACCAGGCTCTTTGGTGTCCCACAAAATCATCTTTTACAACACCTAATCCTCATTTTCACTACATAAAGGAGCAACTACACATTTATGGTAAATCAATACAAGACATCCCTCACGTCTAGGCAGAAGAGGAAACCAAATTCTAGTCTGTTCCACCTTCATGACTTCTGTTTAGGTACCCGTCCAGCAGTGAAAGGATATACACAACCACACAGCCAACAAGATCACAGTTTTTAACATCACGCTTTCGCTTGCCGTCAGCTCTTTCTTCACCACCTGATAAAAAAATGAGCATGATTTAAGTCCAAAACGGACATCATGCACGAGACATAATAACGGTGTGTATAAGGTCAAATAGTAAGTGATGTGATGGTGCAAGACAATATCCGAATGCGAACAGGAGCATGTTGTCTAATGTGCGTTTATTTACTATGTAAAGGCATTGTTTAAAACCATGATTGCATTGATCATTCTCACAAAGCACAAAATAAATAGAGAAACACAAAAAGCACCATCACTCAGACAGAACCGACACATGAACCAAAACACTCGGCATTCACAGGCTTGTAAAGAATTTACAGCTGAAATAAAAGTTTGTGTTACCGAACACATGGAAAGACCGAAAAGGTTCCTCAGCGGCCACTGCGTGTCACCTCACAATCCAACTAAAATGCATCTTACATCCAGAAACTTCCAACAAGTGTCCATTCTCATAGCAGAGTGTTTTATCCATTCTTTTTTTTTTTTACAAAAAGTTACAAATTCAAGCCAAGCAGCTAAAATAACAAAGGAATTTTCCAGACATCTAATAATATGTAATCTCAAACACAAATAAAAGCAGAGTGAGATCTTTTTTATAAATGCTTGTTAACTAAAGGCCTGTTAATGCTTGTTGTGACAGGTGACCAACCGTACGTCAGGATCTAAACAAGCACGATGACTCTTAAAATCTCAAAATATGATTTCAAGGTTTTTTTTCAATCATAATAAAACTCTGTAGGCAGACACTCATACATGCACACGTGAACGCAGACCGTGTCTGATCGGTGGGTGTGCATGTTTTGTAGCATATATGAGCATATAGTGCCAAATCTCTTATCAATCTGAATGAAATACTCTATCATAGATTATTTAAGTGTGATTATTTATACATCTGCTTTATTGACTGTAGTATCAGAAAGAAATGTAATATCTTTACTTAAACTCGTTGAAAGTGGCCTGATGTAAAAATAGTTCAACAGAATATAAAAGATCTGGCACAAGATAGGATGCTCTTAAATTGTAATGTTTAGCAGGGATACAGTAGGTTTGAATCGTAAAGATGCACTTAAAATAAATCGCAAAACGTGATGCTAGCTTCACGCTCTTACACACAAAGTTAGCTGTAACTGGTCATTAAGGTATAAAAGCTCCAAATAAAAAAACGTAAGCACATGTGTGCTTCTGTTGTAATGCACGTGCTCATTTTCTTAATCCCCGCCCTCCTCGTTCAGCCACACCTCTTCATAGAAAATCTCTGGATTAGACACGCATGCAGATATGAGAGATGTGAAGCACAGTGAAAGTTCTAGAACTGCGTTTTTAACCCAACAGATGACAAGCTTTCAACCACATATTTTCAAACCACAGATAAATAAATTCAAATTAAAAATCATAAAACTTGCAAATTGGAAGTTTAAGGGGACACGCACGCACACAAGTGTTTCAGTCTGAGAACTTCGAAGCATTGTTCATCAAACGTACAACTCAAACACTATCGTGGAGGTCACATTATCGAACACAATTAACCTTAATCACGTCGACTTGATCTGAACCAAAAAATTGATGCAAGATGCTGAGAAAGTTGAGTTAGTGTTAACCTGTGAGGAAAGTCTGTACGGCTTGTTTCTCACACCAAAAAGTCCTGAAAAACAAAAAAACATCAGACCGCCCGGCCTCAACTGGCACTTCGATTGGCCGATGATGTCTCTGGAGCTTGTGTTATTCCATCCCGCACTACAGGAATAATTCAAGTATGATGCCCTTTCTCCTGTGGAATGATGAAATGTCCGCGACTCGTCCTTGAAAGGAAGAAAAATTTACTTAGGCGTGACACGCAAGTGCAATAATAATCCTTCCTTCCCCAGTCCGAGTTGATTTTAACAGAAAGGGTGAGGCTGACGTCTCCAAGGAGACGGCGTGAAATGCTTGGCACTCATTCTTTCTCAAAATAAGGCCAAAGTGGGAGGAGTCAGAACAGAGGCAAGTTCAGTGGTTCCGCCCCCAAAAGTTCACATCACCGTAACATTGACAGCACGCCGCGAAATGCCCCAGCACCATCGTCTTCATGTCCACCAGACGTAAGACTATCTGCCATACAGGTCGTCGGGGTAATCCCGGCTCCTGCTTTCACTGTAGCTATGGTCATTGTTATTGTTGTTGCTATGGTTAGACATGTTTAAACGACTAGGGGGTAAATGGTGTTGAGGGTCATCATTTTGACGGCTGCCGAATGAGTCCGCGTCCAACATGGGCGATGCCCTCGCGGCCTCGGAACGAGCTGTAAACTGTGGCGGAAATGAGGAACCGGCAGACCCTGATGGACCAGGAGCTTCTAGAGGGTCTGCTGAAGGTTCAGTGCGAAACGAGGGCGCAGAGGGGACAGCAAGACCGGTGGGTGTTTCCGCGGTCGGGTTTCCCGTCTGAGTCGTCCTCACCGATGTCTGCGAGCCGCGGTGAATCCGATGGCTGACCACGATATTGTTGCCGAAGCCACCCATTGAGGCCATGGTAGTGCTGCGTTCCCGCTGGACCACGGCCGTCATTCCGCCTTCCGCCATTAGGCGGCGGATCCGAGAAAGTGCATCCTCGCCTGTGCCAGACTCAGCTGCTGATTCCCCTGAAACAAAGAGAGATTGAATTTTTAACATCGTTACAGATTTATTCAAGATCATTTCTGATATACATTCTAAAATAAACAAACAATATCGCAGAACATTGCCTATGGTCACTCCTTGCGTGCACAAAGGGACTCTGTGTATCCACAGAACTAAAGCTCAGATTAAATTAGGTAAGGAATAATGAGACCCTAATATCCGTCTAAAGGTCTCAGTAGGAGACAACACAGATCTCAGATAGGTTACTTCAATCTGAAATGGAGAGAGAAACAGACGGTGGGTACCGTGGTATGTGCTGGGTAAGTTGGTCCGGTTCAGCGATGCATCTGAGGTTGATGCTTGAACGGCTGTTTGTGACATTGTGTGTGTCGTCTCTGGGTGTGTGTGTCTGTCCGTGCTGGTGCTTGCGGTCTGAACCACTGAAAGAGCAATTTTTTATCATTATTATTTAAGATTATAGAGAAATGAATGGAACTGGGTTATAGATATTTATTATATTATTATTGTTCATAATAAATACTTCTCTTATTATTAATATTATTAACTAATAAAATGTATTATTACCATTTATATTAATTAAAATAAATAAATATTGAGAAATATTATTACGGTGTCTTGATGTATGTGCGTTCTGGAAGGTGCTGGTTGAAGGAAGGTCTCTCTCAGTCTGCGTCTCGGCATTCTGCAGTCGCACCACTGGCGTCTGCGTCCCCTGTGAAGTCACAGAAGGGGCGGGCTGACGTGGCTGTAGGCCAATAGCGTTCATTAGACCCATGTCCCGGTCGAATCGCCAGCCGGACCTGCTTGTTCTGTAAGAAACAAGTGCGTGATTTCTCATTAACACCAAATCGTGATACAACACTGGCTTATTATAAACAATGTAAATTCAGTTTCTGACCCCGGCCGCTCCACTCCGCGGGTTCGGCTGCTGCTGCCACTGCTGACGGTAAACAGGGAATCCGAATTCAGATCGGATGAACTGTCCCCTTCGCTGCGGAAATCTCTGTGAACAAATTTTAGACCTCAATGTATATGTGTGTATTTTAATACTCCGAAGAGTTCCAGTAGCTCAACCGGTAAAGCATTGTGCTATCAGCGAAAGGTCATGGCTTTAATCCCAGGGAGCACACACAAACTGATCAAATGCATAGCTTGAATGCGCTGCAAGAGCGTCTGCCAAATAAACACAAATGCAAAGCTTTGCATTCATTGTGACATATTGTCGGCGTGGGTTGCGATCTTATTAGAAACCTATCGGGGGGAGAATTCCTTGAAAGCGATAAGCTACGAAAGTAATGTGACCTGTAACCTTATTAAAAAACAATCACTAGCTTCGTGTTTTCCAATGGAGACCCGAGTTTCCTGCCACTAATGAAGATGGTAATCTAATGAACGTGACAGGTAACATAGCAGTTTATCAGACCGTATAGTTCCAACAGACTTAAAAATGACACTCGTTTGTCTACTCAGTTCTGAAAAATAAACCGATAGTGAATCAGCAGTAAGCCAGTCTGACATGTTTCTCTCACCGAGTCAATATTAACACAGGCTCTTGCACATGTTTATGGAGCTGGTTGTAAATTGGTTTTATTACCAATTTCCATAGCTACCGTGCTGTACAGCGACATTTGTTTTATTTAAATTGGGATGGGTTAAAAATCAGAGCTGGCAATCATTCAACACTTGCACACTTTTGCCCTCCGGCCAGCGCTTCATAGACTGCCCCCACGGTTTTAGAATAAAATCATACAATACTCAATTCATTCATGTCTGATTGTGTGGGTTTCTAAATATGTTTTTGTTCACTGAAAACTTCTGTCCAAAGACAAATTCGATTGTGTAAGTAACAAACATAAAATCACCACTGTGTCCTTCAACACTTTCTGCTTAGTTTAAAACTATTTGTTCGTTTTCAACAATTTTGCTACATTTATGCATTTGGTACAAAGTAATTTGTGCATTAAGAGTATGTATTCTATCAATTTGTGTTTGCTGGAAATTAAACCCACAACATTGGCATTGCAAGCTCCATGCTCTACCAGTTAACTTACAGGAACCTTTTTTTCTTTAGCTCTCAGACGTTTACGTAGACCAGACGCCCAACTGGGTGTCTGGCATTTCACCCGTGTGTTTCATAAGCTGTTACTTACACTGGCCTGCAGATGACCAAGTCTCCCTTGTTGGTTCCGTAGGCCAATCCCATGCCTGGTTCTGGAAGCCATCTGGCTGAGTTAATACTGACGTGTCTCCTCTGGTCTGGAGCCATGGGGTAGACCACATTGAACATCATCTGCGGGATGCCAACAAAAAAAAAGACAATCAGACACACAGAAATCACTAAAAAGTTAATCTGTTGAAACAGGCAGCCTCAAAATGACCTAAACAAGGTGTAGCTCAAAATATGCACATTATAAGAATAAAGCATTTTCTTACTCTAATAGATGTTTCGCCACCGTGCGGCTGCTGTAGGCGGAACACTTGCGCCACCATGTGGTCAGTGGTGGGGTGGAGGAGGATCCTCCGAGAAGCCAATCCCACCATCACGTAGCAACCCATAGGAGAAAGACTCACCGAAATAGCATTCGGACCTGAAGCATAGTTAAAAACATAAATTGTCACTCCAACAGGAGGGTCAAGAGTGACGGATAAAGCGATGTTTAACACCAACCGAATCTCTTGGTGTAGAGCATCTCGCCCAGGTTATGGGGTGCGAGGGAGTAAATGGCCAGATTGCCCTCGTCGGCGAAACCCCGTTGGCTGCTGGGAATGAAGACGGCCAACAGCTGCCCATCTGCTGAAATGTCACAGCTGGCATCGTTGTAGATCTTACAGTGAGGAACCAGCACGTTCACCGAAGCTGGAATAAACAGGAAACGTTTTTAATCTAACGTCCTATAATGAGAGGTTACATGCAACAGAGTAAAAGATTTTAAGTGATTTCGACAAGACCATCAAATGATGTGCATCTAAATGTGAATTTTTTCAATAACATTTGTAACAATGTACCATTGCTAATCTCTGGAAGGTCAAACTTGGTGAAATCCCACCACTGCAGCCTGTATGTGGTGTTGGCGATGTTACTGGCCACAGCTGACTGCCCATCCCCTATAGACGCACCTGAAACAGAGTGTTATGAGTGTGCCCCCATTAAAGCTCATCAAACAATGTCTAATGTTCTTCAGTTCACTAAAAGACATTTGAAATTACAGAGGTGTTTAAAAATGATACGGAAACTGTACCTGCTAATACTCTGTTAATAGAGGAGTGGGTGGCCAGCCCTGACTGACCCCTCTCATGGAACAATCCTGCATAAGGCAAGTACTCCGGTAACAGGAACCTCCTTTAGAAAGAAAAATACATTAAATTATCAAATTTAATCATTTATAAAAACAAATAAATCATTAATAAACCAAGTCTATACCATTTAAACTATTAGGCAAAAAAGTCAGTGTTTAAACGTGTCTCTTTTCCTTTCACAACAGTAAGGTTATGAGTCGGGGGTGATTTCACAGAACGTTAGATGTTAAGTAACCTTCAGCTTTATGTTTTACACAGTTTAGAGGCAAAAATTACAAACTGCAAAGATTTGCCACCACGGTTTATATCTTTTACTTTTCTCAAACTGCACTATAAAATGGAACCATCTTAAAGGAACAGTTCACCCCAAAATGAACATTTTGTCATCATGTGTGCTCACCCTCCAGTTGTTAATAACCGGTATACATTTCTTTGTTGTGCTAAACACAAATGAAGATATTTTAATGAAAGTTTGTAACTAAGCCGCTTTGGGTCACCATTGACTTCCATAGTACCACAAAAGACTAGGTGAGCAAATGATGACAACATTTTCATTTTTATCTGAACTATTCCTTTAAATAACAAATCTTCATGGTTCTCTTTATAAAAGAGGTAAATGTTAAACTAATCATTCTCACCGTGGGACGAAGCGTCCGAGAGAGGGGGCTGACATTCTAGCGTTGCGAGGCATTCTGTGTCTCGTCCTGTCTCCAGGTTCCCTATGACAAAGAAAAAACATTTTTAACATTTCCTTATAACGGCAGCACATTTTCAAAATTGTACTACTGTTGTAGAGGATTTATGGAATGGTGTGATTTATATTTTGCAGCAGAACAATTGATACACGTAACAAAATGCGTAGCTATACATATTTTATATGGATATATCCGTATTATCAAACTCACTCGATGTCCTCATAGTCCCCATCGCTGGCCTCTGGTGGTGTGGAGGACGGGTTGTTTGCCTGGCTCTCGGATTGAGAGGTTGAGAGCGTTCGTAGGCGGTTCTGCAAGGAACGCTGGCGAATACTTTCTCTCCGAGACAGATACTGGATCATCCTCTGAGCGTAGTATGCAGCTGGAGACAACCTGAGAGGATGCGGAAGAGAGGTTCAAATTTGTAGTTCATCATAACAATAATCATGTGTGTTTTCATTTTCTTTCAAAAATCATGTTTTTTATTGTGTTTTATTGTGTTAGAGAGCTGCATTTTTTAAGTTATTATGGCTTAAATCAAAACAAACCAACTGCAGTTTGATTGATATTCATTGGAATGCACAATAAAAAACATGATTTTTGACAAATTTTTATAACGGAGTTATACCATTTTGGAACCAAACTCTTCATTGTAAACATATGGGTGGAGCAGGAGAGTAACTACAGGTTTATTATCACTAAGAAACACATTTTTCATACACCAAAAGCCCCACACAAATGTAAATCAATTTAAAGATACCTTGCAGGGTCCGGGTATATCGGATGATCTCTGGACCCTGACATATCATATCGTGAAAACGGAAACAGTGACGATTCCAACAACCTCCTAAAGAAGACAAAAAGCTGAATCGTAAGTAACTAGTATGACAATGAAATATTTAGATGACACCCGGCACCGTTCCCCACCTCCTGAGCGAGTCCTCATCTGGGTTATCAACAGGCACTTCTGGGTTTAAGGAGTCTTGCGCTGCCTCAGGCGGAGCGCTGGCCGTCGGCTGCCGGTACATGCTTTCCCATTGGCCCGTCTCCTGATTATACACCAGACCCATGGGCTGCTGTCCCTGCACACCAGAAGAGGTCTCCCCGAGCTCCATGGGCCTCATCTCAGGAGGTTGAGCTTCTGCTCGTGCACTCTGAGCAGGGTCCTCAAAAGGAGGCACTGAAAGCGGCCAGGACGGCCCTTCTTGGGAGGATGACGGCGAGGAGCTCTGGCCAGAACGCTCCCAGCGCTGGGTGTCGTGGTTGAAGGTTAGAAGGTTGTGGCAGGAACGACAGCGATTGGGGTGGTTTTGTGAGGCACCTGCAACCGGGCCTCCGTTTCCAGTGTGGGATGAGTTGTTATGCGACGGCCCCGGGCGTTCAGCGTCCATGCTACTGTTTAACAGTTCCTGCATGGGTCCGGGTCCGCCCGCGACCTCTCGGCTGCCTCCGGGCCGCTCTAACTCCTGCATGCGTTCGTATTCCATAAAGTAGCGGCTCAGGTTGCACTGCAGGACGTTTCTTATGGAGGCGGGGTTGTTGCGTTGGGCGTTGTCGTAAAAGGGGTGGTGCCCGCTGCTCGTGCCATCGTTGGCTCGTCCCCGGTTGGGCTCAGTGCCGGGGAGCCCTAGGCCACGCCCCTCAGTAGCAGACGTGTATATGGGCGACGATGAGGAACCATCCGGAAACCTTCGCAATGAAAGAAGATCCATGGAGGAGGAGCTGGTCCTGGGAGGAGGCACCACACCCCTTCCACTTTCTACTCCAATTGCACCTAAGGTATGTTCGTGCCCTGTGCTAAGCAAACTACCGGACCAGTCGGCCCCGGGGAGGCGCCCAGGGGCCTCTGGGGCCCCGGATACCTGTGCCACCATGGGATCGATAGTCCTAAGGGGCAATAGACCCCGATGTGCTGAGTTCCCTGCTTTCACACTGAACACGCTGCTAAAAGCTGAGGGCCTGTCCGTAGAGGTGCGGGTTTGTCCAGGGGTGGGTGTAAAGGCGGAGGGGCCCGATTGAGTCGGAGTAGAATCCGAAGGCTGGAGAGATGTTGGGTTCTGTGTTAGTAGGTTTCGAGAAGAAGCGCAACGACTGCACAGGCAGCCCAGACCCAAGTGCTGCGTGCAGCCTTGTAAGGACGAGCGGTCGCCCGGTTCTGCCCGCATGGGGTACTGGAACCGGGGTATGTTGGGTGGCTCTCGGGGCTCAGGGGCAGGTCGGGGCTGATCGCTAGCTTGCGCCCCGGATGAGCGGGAGGACAAGATGTGCAGGAAATTGTGCAGGATGGGTGTACGACGCACGGGCGGGGAGCGTAAAAGAGAACGCTGGCGGAACAGAGCCATCTCCATACTGTCCATGGGGACCTCGGAATCATCTTCATTCTATACATAAAACACAAATAAACCTTAAAAACATTAACAACAATGATCTCTAGCTATGTTAACTAGCTAAGCACACTAGACTACAGAATTCTGCTAACTGAATGGTAGGTGAGATAATATTTGAAATATTTTGACTTGCCAAAAGATACTTTGGCACAAAAGTGGATTAGAAAATGTAAATGCTAATTTCTGAGATTATATTTAGAATAAACAATGCGATGCTCATGGGACAATGCTTCAAATTTGCATAATGTTTTAGATATCTTAGTATGCTGCAAAAGCAGGATGTAAGTCTTCCGTTCCACATGAAATATTACACAAAAATGTTTTTTTTTCTATGACAAGCTGTTATAATAGGAGAAAGGGACATTTCTCACCTGCTGGTTGGATGGGTTTACAATAGCTGTTAAAAGGTTATGACCTAAAGGATCAAACCGTACCAACCTGGCAAAAAAAGATTAAAGTTCTGATGAATATGGGAAAAGAATGTTCAACATTTCCACAGAAATCAATATAATTCAGAAAGATGTGACATAAACAGGTCTGCTTTCCCACCGGACACGCTCGGTCTCGCTGGCAGTCTTGACCACTGCGAACGGTTCTGGGCGGCTCCAGTCCCAGAAGTGGAGCTCGTTGTTGGTGGCGATGAGAAGAAGCTGAGCCGTCGGGTGAAACGCCAGTGAGGCGATGGCTATGTTACTCTCCGTAAACCAGCTCTCGCTACCACCCTAAATATGACCCAAAACATTTGTTTGAGCAACAATGTCTGGACCGCTGGAGTGTGTGGACAAACATCACATTTGACTGTAAAAACAAGAACTGCACCGGGCTGCTATTTCTGTGGTTTAGAAATCAAATAACAAGCGGTGTACAAGATAAGAGGGTTTTGAATATCTAAAAAAATGAAACTGCTGCCACTCACGTGTAGATCCCAAATGCGAACTTCTCCATCAAGGCACCCGGAGGCCACCAGGCCAGGGATGGTGGGGTGAAAGGTCACACACCAAGGCGTCCTCCTGTGGCCCACCAAGGAGTGCAGGCACTTTCCTGTCTTCACATCTGTGATGTAGATGTTGTGGTTGACATGGGTTGAGGCCACAAGATTTCTAAGAAAGAGATGTAAAAACTGCATTAGAAAACAATGGAAGTGAATTATAACATTTAGCATTTATGTTCTTATACTTTTCATTTTGACAAAACATCATCATTACCTATCCGGGCTGAAGGCCAGCAGGAAGGTTGATCGTGGATTATCAGGTAGCTCTACTTTCTGCAGAAGTCAATAAAAAACACAGCCTATTATACATGTATACACTATATTTTAATCTTTATATACATTTTACATGATTAAATGCTTTTTCATAGTCTGTGTATATACATGTAATAGGGCTTTTAAATATTTCCACAAAAAGAGACCTTGACATCGCAAAGGCTGCTGGTTTCCAAGCTTTATTTACATTTCAAATATAAAAGAAACTAAGAGCAGTGGATAATCTACCTGACTCTGCCATTTCATCCAGCGGGTCCTGTCCTCCACAAGCTGCTGCAGGAGGCGCTGGGAGCCCAGCACGCGAGCTCCTCGCTCTCGACGTGACAGGATCAGCACAGAGTTCCTGTTCTGTGCGGCCATTTTTCTCTCTTGGGCTCCGTGGCCCGGCCGGCCTTCCTCACACGTGGGCCGGACACTAACTCAGCAGCTCGCAGCAGGCCATGCAGACTGTAGGAAGACAATCCACACACAAACAGAGGTCAAATCAATGTACAGAGATCAACCTGTCTCAACTGGATTGCCGAAATGCCGGATATGTGTCATCAGTCTAATAACTCTGCAATAAGTGTCGTCTGAGTAATGTTAAGACAACAGTTGTGATCAAGAGCCTGTATATCAAGTTCAGTGATGATTGCCTGTATTTCTAATAGACAGGAGGTATGTAGTCAAAATGACAGCTCAGGTCTAGGTTGATATCTATGCAAAACTAACTGATCATGTAATAAAATCCTCCATCATCTCGTATTGTCAAAAACCATTGATGATCTGTTGTTTGTTCAACTTGGCCCTTTAAATGGGGCCAAATATCAAGTCCTCATAGGATCACGGTGCATCCTTTAGACATCAGGGCTTCATTCATAGCGTCAAAATAAATATTATTGTGATCATCATATTAGACATATAAACATTCAGCAATAGATTGTAATCTTGCTTTTGAGAATTAAGCCCCTATCAGAGGCGCTGATCCATGTAAACAAACGAGCCATTTAAATCTGTACCTCGTCAATGAAATCAACGTACACATTCGATCGACCAACCAGTGCAAAATATAAACACAAACAGCATCAATAAAGCCACTAAACGTATTTTCTAAATGTGTATCTAACAATAACTCACTGCCGTGCCCGCCCAAATATAGAAACTGAATTGAAGCTAACGTTACGCTGATAGCCACCGTTTATTCGCTACGAGCATTTATCTATGCATATATATTTGACGTTATGCTATAACAGTCGCATAATTACAAAAACGCGATTGTTGTGTGAACACAGCGTTGAAATGTAAGATCGTGGGTGTTAAACAGACCTGTTTCGTTGTGTTTTTTCAGTGAAATGTCATCGAAGTCGCTGCTAGCCGCTTAGCCTGTTAGCCGAGCTGATTTGCTAGAAAGCGATCTGGATTGACATCCGAAAGATCCGAAAAGACGAAGGGGTTAAAATCATGTCCTTAAGGAAGATCTCGAACAAACCGTTTGACTTATCAGGATATACAGAGGTTGTATCAAGCTGGCTATGGGAGAAATTATGCTAGCTAGCTGGTTTGTGGGTAGCTCGCCGTAAACAGGCATACTAATCGAGCCGCTGACATACAATTGAGCTCATATGTCTGTTAATCGACTGCAGAGCGTGTATTATTTGACTATTGAATTCAATTGTTTTATTATATATATTCAGTATATTATTATTATATTTGTTTTATATATACATACACATATATATGTATATACATACATATTATAAATATATTTATAATCAATTAAAATTTTCGTTATAAACGGACGATTGTTCTTGACACATACCACCGTGCTCCACAAGTTGATGTTCTGTTCTTTTTATTAAAGCAATGATTTCTCACAAAAAATATTTTTTTAAAAAGATCAAAAATAATTTTAAATAATAATAAAATGAAATAAAATGTCAGATTTTTTTTCAAATGAATAAAACCTCAGTTAGAATTGTGCTTCACAAAGTTACAATTAAAAAAATGTTTTGCACATTTTTTTTAGACAGTGATAGTCACATAATGCAATAATTACTATATATGCTAAGGCTATTTTAACTATTGCACACCCAAACAAGTTAAATTTATTATGCACACTGTTTCGTGTCGCTACTCACATATACAAGATCACTGCATTATTTTCCTTCTCTTAAAATACAAATAATCTCGTTTTTTTAGGGCAAAACTAATGTGCTTGTGTCCATGTATCTAAACAACTGTACAATGTTTCATACATTCTAATGTACCACAACACTTTGGACATAAATTTACATCAAGTTACTTCACATTCTTGAAGCCTGTACAATAACTCAAACTGTTCAGAATGACACGTGAAAGCAATTAAAAGTAAAAACATCTACCACCACTTGCTTTAATTTTTATACAATGTTTTATAAAACTGTCCTCTAAAACATTAATGTGACAATGTTTTTAAACTTGTTTAGTTGTGCTTGGCCCGGCCTCCTTTAAGATAAGTCTTCCAGCGTTTTACATAGTCCCTGAAAATCGGGGCACTGTCAATGGACGAGAGCAGCTGTAATTGGTTGATGTGAGTGGTGTGGTAGTCCCAACGGGCTAAATTAGGAGCCACACCCAGCGTGAAGTGCCTCAGGTCGTAAACTGTTCCATAACCTGTGTCGAACAATGGCAACATGGCCTTGAGTGACTCCAGCCCTTGACTGAAGAGTACACCTGCTTCTCGGCCGAGCTTGTTACCTGCGGTCTCAGCCACATCGTACAATCCAATCAGAGAGTAGATGAAGCCATTAAGAACGAATGAACTGGGCGTTGTGGGGTATTCCTCATACCAGTCGTATTTGTTCATAAAGGCTGCCTTAACACCACGTTGCTCTGAGGTCTTCTTGAATGGGGATGTCGCCCGAAGGGCGGCGCTAAGGTAAGCTGGGTTGTGCGTGACCAAGTACGCCCTCACTAGCGTTGACATGGCCTGACCCTGGGCCATGGCAGAATACCATCCAGACTCCAAGGTCTTGAACCCCTCTCCGAGCTTACGAGTCACCTTGATCGGCCACCCTCCGTGCTCATCTTGGTTATGAAGAAGCCAATCGCTAGCGGCAAAGAAAGCAGCCATGTGTGCGGTGGAAGACACGGTGATATTGCTGATGAAGCCAGAACCTTTGAGAACCAGCTGGACAACACGGCGAGGAAAGATCTTGGTCGCCTTTACTACTTTGGTGTTGGACAAACCGACTCCTTTACGCAGGTCTGTTACTAAATCCCGACTCACGGTGCTCCAAGACGTTCGGGGTCCGATGCCGTAGACGACCTCTCTGTCTTTGAAGGAGAGGAGGAGTGGACTAGTGATGTAACGGATGATGTAAGGAGCTCCCTTTTCTGTCGTCTCCAGAACAACAGAGACGCTACCATTGGAGATGAACTTGACGTCAAAGGTCAAGACGAAATCTTTGGAGTTATCCATGAGCAGAGACACACCGTCTGAGTTTTCTGTGGATGTAAATCAAAATACTCACATTTTTCATAGTATCAATTAGAGAACAAAACTGAGTTTTCCAGAAATAATAATTAGCAAATGTTTTCCTTCATTGCTGACTTCTTACCCGCTGTGACGAAATGTTGCACAAACCCAGAATGATCTTGATCCTGGATCTTAGAGAGAGAGCAGCCCTTAGGGACGGCCCATGGAACTGTGCCACCCTCTCTCTCTTCCGACACCCCATAAATCTTCTCGTCAGGTGGCTTTTCTGTTAAGTTCTTGCTGTAATGGCTCAGCCCATACTGAGCTATCTGAATGGGGTAGAAATACCCCTGAGGACCCCACTGGGTAGAAATTGGGACACCTTTAAAAGAGGTAAAACACAAAATTGAATACAGCAGGTAACAAATCATGAGTTGCCATTAACACCAGTGAACTTCAAACCTACCTTCCATGCCGCTGATGCATTTCACTCGATCTCGCACTTCCACGTTATACCCCTCAAAGGACATGAACACCCCATCAGGGTGGTAGGGCTCCCTCTGGGCGTACACCCTCGAGTAGCTGTGGGAGAACTCGAAACGTTCCATCCCGTCGTACTGCACCAGATGCCCGTAAACGTCAAAGTACCTTTCAACCCAGCTGAAGGGCAGATAAACCTCACCCCCTTCTCTTCGGCCTTTGATGATGACGTCCTCATTGATGAGGCAGTCAATCTGCTCGTAAGTGACCTCCTTGGACCCAGGCGGGGCTTCGGGTGATTGCCCTTTCTCCTCTTCCTTCTCCGGGGTGGGTGCGGACTCGAGTTGAGGTCTGATTTGGGTGGACAGGTCTTTGTCGCTGGAGCACTTATTCCACAGCAGTATGGTGATGAGAGCAAATATGGCACAAATGATAACCAGAGTCTTGTGGTTGATGCGAGCCACCACGCAACGCATTATCGCATCACGGCCATGCGGTGACAATGGACACCTGAACTCACCTGGACAGAAGTAAAACAAATGTAAAAATTAAATAAAACATATTATTACTTATAATATACATATGTATGTATGTGTGTGTTTGTATATATATATATATATATGAAGAGTTTGGTTCCAAAATGAGATAACTAAAAATCATGTTTTTATTATGTTACTATGTTTTAATTAGCAATTTTTTTTAGTTATTATGGTTTAAATTAAAACAAACCAACTGCAGTTTGATTGATATTAATTGGAATGCACAATAAAAAACATGATTTTTTGAAAAAAGTGTGTGTGTGTGTGTGTGTGTGTGTAAAAGAATTGCGTATATATAACATCTATTCATTTATACAATTTATACATCAAATAACTTATTAATCAAATTATTAATGACAATAAAAATCAATAGCAAAAATTAAAAATTTTTAAATAAAACATTAATATTATAATAGGTGCAGTGAATAAATGTACATTTGTGTGTGTATATAAAATGGGTATATAATATATATATATATATATACATATATATATAACTAGTAAAACATGTCATGATTTTTTGAAAAAAGTGTGTGTGTAAAAGATTTACGTATATATAACATCTATTCATTTATACAATTTATACATCAAATAACTTATTAATCAAATTATTAATGACAATAAAAATCAATAGCAAAAATTAAAAATTTTAAAATAAAACATTAATATTATAATAGGTGCAGTGAATAAATGTACATTTGTGTGTGTATATAAAATGGGTATATATATATATATATATATATATAACTAGTAAAACATGTCACTCGTTTTAAATACAGACTTAAACGATTATTAGCGCTGTAATGCATCTTTTCGGTATTTCCGCAAATAAAGCACGGAATGAATTTACAATCACATCAATGCTGCGAGCTCTTGTGTGATTGTGCGAAAGATATACGTTGAGCAACATGCGGTGTTTTAAAAGGTAATGATGCCAAATTTACACCCACCTGAAAGCAGCTCACCTCCCGATGATCTAAAAGCCCACAATACAGACAACAAAATATTCACGCATACATTCCTCTCGCTCTAAATCTGCACTGCAAATGTACCGCTGTACCGATGTAGCAGTAGCCAATGAGAGACTTCGGAGCTGCGCAGCGACCAATCAGCTGTCAGAAGAGGTGACAAACGCCACAGTGCGTTTGTAACAGGCCCACCTGCTTGAGCTGAAGCGGGCACATCACTTCAATAATTTTAGCATTTTAAAACCAATTGTTTACGATTTGCTAATTTAATTGATTGTTTTGCGTTTTTTAATATCAAAGAACCTAAGTGTATATTATGTTGCTGTCCAAAAATCCGAATCTCCACGAAAGTTTCAGTTGATCTTCCATACAAATTGTGCTTTAGTTGCGTTGTTAAACATAGCCACAAGGTGTCACTATTAACCAGACAAACGCAAAGGTGAAATTTCACTGCTTTTAAGGCGTTTATTCCTCACAAAACTCGACAATTTACAACAACTCACATACAAAACACAACAATGACACGGACAGACAACAAATTTGTGTCTGGTCCTATAAATATGTCATGCAACGTAGTATATATTTCATGTATATATTTATATTTCAAAATATTTCATATTTTGATTAAACATGTTACTGTTGTTTATTAATTATTTTTATAATTAATATTATACAAGACAACTTTGCATGCCCTTAACTCTTATTCAAGCTAACACCCATAATCAATTAACACGATTAGCATTTAAAAGAATGGCACATGATGCATATTAATAACCAAAATGGCCTTTTGACAATTTATATTCATTATTAGTGGTACTTAAACATAGACACATAAGTGAAAACATAGCATATTATAGAAGCTCTAGCTATTTAAGCATTTTTACATCATCAGACACAACAACAAAAGCTAAAAATAAAAAATATGAATGTTTTTCTGGTTACTCATTTACAACTTGCAGAGACAAAGGCAGGACCAGAATAGATGGAGGCGAGGACAAGTTGTGACCAGGAACAGGTGAGGAAAGATTGAACTCAGTAAGTCAACATGCTTTAAAAATTTTCTTTGTAGAAGTTAAAGCCAAATTGCTCACACTGAGCTTTGATGTCTTTGGCCAGAGCAGGAGAACCACAATAAAACACATGGACCTTGCCTTTCTTTTCTTCTGACACCTTCTGGAACACCTGCAAATGGACAGAACATCAAGAATCAAACACGCAAACTCATAAATCAAGGATTTGTATTAAAGACCAAGAGAATTTCTCTCTTTCTTTTACAGCATAAATTATACACATCATTTTTTTTTACATTACACAAAATTACATTCTTTGTCTTATGCCTATGACCTACAGCTTTACCTTGGCCCAGTCCGGCCTGCCTGGCTGAGTTCGAGTACGAAGTCCTGTGATTGAATCTCTCTTTTCTTTCTTGGCCAGCAGATCCAAAGCCATCTGCAGACCAATGGCCTTCATGTCGTTCTTACTGAGAGCTGATGTCATGTACATGTGCATCTCCAAAAACCGTCCTGAAAATATCCAAACGTAAGATTGGTAAAAGGTGTTTTATTTCTGTCCCATCTCCATCTTCTTCTCTTACCCTCTGGATCCTCATCTGCCTGGTCCATCTCCAGCTTTGTAAGGAGACTTACAAACCACTCGAAGGATTTCTGATCTCGGTTGATCCAGATGAAGTCCACCTGCAGACAAACGAAACAAATTAATGTCCCAATCAAGATTGGAGTTTGGTAGCTTCTTTAATGCTATTGTACTTATACTCATGATTTTTTTGGGCAGTTATACATCCTCTTACAGGAAAATGAATAACAAAATCTCAAGAAGAAACCCCCCCTTCCTAAAACATCTATCATCGATTTACAGCAGTTTGGAAATTTAAGATGTTTACCCCTAAACCTGATCCGATGGAGAACACGCGGTACTGACCTTCCTCAGCTTCATCTCATTGTCTTTAATAGTTTCACACCAAGAGTAACTGGGGGAGTTGGGGCAGTTTTGCTTTCTCATGCGATAACTGGCAACACATGAAAAGGAATAGATGCTAAAAAAGATTCTGCATAGTTTCTGTTATTTCATCACAAATCTGTTTTATTATACAGTAAATGTGATTTGTGTGTGAACGGAGAGGCTCACCGACACATGATGCTCTGTAAAAGGGATGCGAATGGAGTAATGCCGATTCCAGCTCCGATGAGCACCGCATGCTCAGACGCAAAGATCTGTCGGGTGGGGGTGCCAAAGGGTCCGTCCACATAACACTGCCATAGATGGATAATAATAATCCAGATATGAGGAAAAAGTGAATTTCCTAATATGTATTTAGAAGTAACAGTCATCTGCATTAGAGCTAGTAATAACTTACCCTAATGTTACAATATCTGTGATTTTCACTTAATTTTGCGGAGAGCTGCAAGATGATAAATGATATATTGGCAAAATGATCATAAATTGGCTGTTATGGCCCCTAAAATATATGTCAAATTCTCACTTCTCTGGTACCCAGACAGACGTCTCCTAGTTCCACCGGGTCAGGCTTTTGCGAGCCCGTACGGGTTCCACTCGATTGGTACAGGGTCAGTTCAACGTCATCATCTTCATTAGACGCCACTGTCCTACTGCAGATAGTCGACTTTAAAAAAGGAAAAAAGTCATATGTATTGCAATATTGAGCTTAAAATTGTTGGAGAGGAGCCATGCAGGAAAATAAATTGGTGTTGATGTGATTTAAAACACCTACATATAGAGAACAACATCGATAAAACGTTACGTCATTGAGTGGATGATGGAGGAAAGCCAGAACCTGCGCTCTCTTTTGGTGATGTCTGTCCCTCAGGCTGGCCGTGAGCCTTTTGTTGCTCATGGCTTGGCTCTCTGGTTGTCTGAAATACTCGTACAGGCGGTTTGTCCACTGGCCCATCGAACGAACGTGAAGCCACAGCGTATCTGTTTAAATGAGGGAATGCCATTGTTTCGGAATAGAACGTTTCAGTGTAATGCAGCATTAACAGGCAAGCTTGATGTTTTACCTTGCTGCTCAGGGGCGCTGCTGATGGTAAACGGATGCCACTCGTACTTAGCGATGACAGGGACGTTTATGTACACATAATCTCCAGGTTTGAAGTGAAAGAATGGAGGTCTTTTGATTACCAAATGTGTTACCTATAAAGCACAGGTGAAAGGTGTGTTATGTCTACTGTATTCTGCCTATTTAGGTTAGTGTGCAGCATGCATGTGCATAGTGTGTACTTTATATAGATTAGCATGCAGTCTGCATGTGCATAGTGTGTACTTTATATAGATTAGCATGCAGTCTGCATGTGCATAGTGTGTACTTTATATATGAGGTATTGGGCATGCATGTGTCTAGTATGTGCTGTTTATTCAGGGTAGTGAGCATGCATGTGCATAGTGTGTTCTCTCTACATACTGTAAGTAGTGTGCAGCATGCATGTGCAGTGTGTACCGTCTATATTGGGTAGTGTGCAGCATGCATGTGCTTAGTTTGTACTCTACATAAATAAGCATGCAGTCTGCATGTGCATAGTCTGTACTCTAATTCAGAGCGCATTGTGTGCACTCTGTATAGTTTAGTGTGCAGCCTGCATGTGCACAGTGTACGTTCGATATAAGGTGGTGTGCAGCATGCATGTGCAGTGTGTACTGTCTATTCTTGGTACTGTGCAGCGTGCATAGTGTGTATTCATTATAGATTAGTGTGGAGTCTGCACGTGTCCAGTATATTCTGTCTATTCAGGGTAGTGTGCTGCATGCATATGCATAGTGTGTTCTGTCTTTACAAGGCACAGTAGTGTGCAGCATGCATGCACATAGAGCATACTCTATATGGATTAGTGTGTACACTCCATGTAGATTCTCTGTACACGGTATTGTGCAGCATGCGTATGCATAGTGTGTTTGTCTGTATAAGGTAGTGTGCAGCGTGCATAGATGAAAATGATATCGCAGATGAGAAATACTAGGTTGGAATAATTTCATACATTCATTCGTTTACACAGCACCTTTGAGGGTAGTAGGTTTACTTCAACAATGTACAGTCCTCCCATGCGAGAAACCGCTATTCCGATCAGCTTCTCAATGAGGAACAGCACACCTGGCACCACAAACCACTTCCAAAAATTGGCACAGTGAACAACCAGCAAGGCCCAAACACAAACATAAGAAAGATGAGACCAGTAGAAGACCTGCACAAACACAGCCCACTCCATTTTGAACTCGCTCAACCTATATCATATACATTAACCATGTATAAACTGTTTTATTAGCTAGTTATGAATCTGATTCGATGACGCCCATCACCTCAAAATGCCCACTGCGTCTGACGAACGTACTGGAACACACCACCATCAAGCAGATGAGAATCTGCAGAACCACGCCGGTAACGGAAGCGGTTCCATTAACCCAGCCGATACCGGGACGGATGGTGAGCAGATACTCCCACATCTGGTACGTTCCATCATTCTGAGACATACGAGCTACGAATGGAGAGAATGTGTTTCAGTTCCATCCATTTGACTGTTCCAACTTTTACAAATATGTTATTGCAACAAATTACCAAAATTCATGACGTGCGCTCCCGTGTGAACAATGGTGAAGATCAATATAGCGTAGCCCACGATCTGATGGAGAAGAATGTTTTGGTCTAAAGGCAGGACCCTCACCACCCAGGTCGCACGTAGCCAGGTCAGACAACGTCTTAACATGAGAACCTGCAGGTTTAGTAAAGACACAAACAATGAACACCGGTCATCAGAAATCTTTTTTTAAATGGGAAGTCAAGCTCACCATAATAAAAGTGCAGTTGAGGTTAAGACACTGGCCACAGCCCTTGGCCACCATGAACCAGGGTCCGCCGTGTGCATTCTTCAACATGGCAACGATAAAGAGAAGAACGTTGAGGAGGGCGTACAGACAGAGGAAGAGCAGCTTGCGGCTGTTGTTGTGCCAGTACGCTCGCGTCAGGTAGCGAGGGGTTTTACATTTATTCTCTTCCAGATCGGGAGGTTTCAGCCAGTTGGCAGCACTGGGAGAAAAAAAACATTTATAGTTATTCAATTATTCAGCATGCATATTAACCGAAGGTAACGTTATGTTTGTTCGACAGTAAGGTCGTGTACAACCACTTTCAAGTTTTGATTGGCTGTCAATGTTTTATTGTTCATAAGCTGGAAAAAATCTTTATGAAAGTGAGCGTAACAATATCATTCCTCTGTAAAGTTATGGACTCCATTAATAAAGTTTTATAGTTGTCGTTCTTGATGTGAAAAGGCCTCTATGGTACTTTTGGGAGCTTCACAGAGGTGAACACCGTTTTACCAAAATTCTAATTCAAATACACCGAAGTGTCAATTGAAATGAGAAATAAATATTATTTGAAAAACTGAAACTAAACGAAAACTAGAAATGTTTAGGTTGAGGCACTAAACTTAAACCAAAACTATAATCAATTAAACATATATAGCAAAATAAAAAATAAACAAATAAATAATAACATGACCAAAGCATATTAAAGAAAATGTCTAAAAATAAACATGAAAATATACAAAAACGTACAAATAAAAGCTAATTTAAAATATTTACAATAAAACTGAAAACAAAACTACAGAACATGAACCACGATTTGACACTTCGACTTGTCGCTAATAATATGTGATGCTCTGTAATGTGTATATTTCACCTGATGGTGAGGTTCTCCATAACTTCCGGGAACGTCTCCAGCTCTGCCTTTAACTCCTCAAACGTGATGGAGCCGCTGTTGTCTTTATCAGCAGATTCGAACAGGGCAAGCGTCAGGTCGTCCAGCTTCTCCTCAGGGAGAGAGATCGCACTCTCACTCAGACAGGACTTGAGAACTGTTTTCAACTCATCCGGATCTATAGAACCACTGCCTATGAGCAGACCGCCGCAGGAAGAAAGAGGAGCTTAACTGGCAGAATGAGGAATAATGTATATTATTTCATTTATTTGTTCATAACTTACTCATGTCATTTTAAACCTGTATGACTTTCTTTCTGCTGCAGAACACAAAAGAAGATCTTTTGAAGAACGTTACCAAACCCATTGACATTCATTGTATGGACACAAACCACTGAGACATTTCTCATTTTGTGTGTTCCACAAAAGAAAGCAAGTCATAAAGGGTTTGCACGTGTGATTTATAGACCTTCCAGGAACATCATTCTTATCAACCAATCACAGCTTTGGATATTATATTGGTTAAAGAATGCTGTGCCTAAACTTTGATCTTGGAAGATCAACATTCTTTTGGTCTAAATCTCATTGTGTAATTGTTAAACACACTAATTCTTCAGGGGTTTAATAGCGCATATTTTGGAACAGTGGTTCGGTGAATGATGTGCATATCTCACCATCCACATCATAGACCTGGAAGAGAAAGCGCAGTTTGTCTGTCTCGCTGCCGTGGATCAAAAGATTCAAAGCTTTGAGAAGTTCATCAAGACTAATGGAGCCGCTTCCATCCGAATCGAACAGGGCGAAAAACCTCTCTGCGAAAAACGACTACAACAACAGGTGACAAAAACAACATTATAAAAAATGAACTAAAATAAAAAATGATTTAATGGCTTGATGAGCACACGCTTTATATAAATCATTCACCACTAACCTCTTTTACTTTGAGAGCTGTTTTAAACTCATCCAGGTCGATTTCTTTGTCTTCTCCTGCGATGCTCTCGAACTGCTTGGTGACCCATTCCAGCCATCGTGTATCTTCATCCAGACTCATGTCTGTGCTCCACAACACCATTCCACACACACGCACGCACAAAACTCTATCTATCAAAACTCTTCTTCCCAAGATGAACAAAGGTGAATAATTTATGACAGAATTTCCATTATAACCCTGGACTAACCCTTTAAATGTAATTACAATATGAGACATGCTCACTGTTCATCAGTATGCTGAATTGTTGTTGCCAGATGTGTTTTCAGCATTGAAAAAGTAAAACCACTTCGGCTGAACTTGTTGACAGTCATGCTTGATTTATCAGTGTTAATTTATTCAACAAATGGCTTTTGGCTGTAGAAGCAACATGGCTAGGTGGTTTAACTGGTTTGTGTCAATTGGCGTAACCAGTATTTTTCATAAAAATACAATTATATTCAGGATAAAAAATGTTGAATAAAACATAATAATTTTATAGTTTAGTGTAATAACTAAACTAAGTAAGTTTTTACATAATTTGTCAAAGATGTTTTCAGCATATGTCCCGAAAACACGGTAATCTTTAGTTCTCTTTTTTCCCCTGAAAATCATGTTCCAAGCCTACTTTACACTGGTTAACGATTCGGTAACCTTCAAACTTTTCTGGTATATTTTTATTTAATAAACAAATTATAGATGTTCTTCCAGAGCAACTCAGAAAAATGTTGTTACTGTAATAGCCACATGTCTAACAGGTCTCAAGACAGAAAGCATTGAGACAGCAATCTGAGTCAAACAATATGCTTTTGTTCCTATAACAAGGATGCTTTTGTCAAAGATGTTTTAAGCATATGTCCCGACAGATATTGAAAAAAGTAAAATATTTTACATTCTCATTCTTTGGCAGTTACACCATTTTCAGGTACTTTTAAAACAAGTTTTAAATCTTATTTTTCATCGACCCCAGTACATATCCAGAAATATAGCTTGACATACCTGCATATAATCCTATTATATGACTGCAGACACATAATATACTGTACACATAACATGTACAAACAAGTACATTTTAACCTGTTTTTGCCATCCTTTAGAATTCCCATGTGTAGCTACAATGTTAAATGACATTTCTATGTGAAACAACAAAACCATTACCTTTAAATGTAAATTGCCTTTTGAAAAATTTCCGTAAATGTTCTCACAGACAAAAATACAAAATACTGATAGATTTTAAAGCGGTCTCAAGATGTTGCCGTTACATCATAGTTCAGTTTATTACCATTTAGAGAAAAGAAGAACGAGAGAGAGAGAGAGAGAGAGAGAGAGAGAGAGGCTGGACAATATTGTTTTGGACATTCCCTAGTGCACACAGCAGCTGCCCCTGACATCCCTGCCCCTGCTGACTGCCTCTCAGTATGGACCCATACTGCACTTATTATCAAACATAACACATACAAATGATTCATTGTGTATTTGTCTTGATATGAATGAATGGGGTTCGTGTAGCTCCACGGGTAAAGCATGGCAGCTGTGATGCCAAATTCATGGGTTTGAACACAAGATAAAATGCACCTTAAACACAACGTATTTATTTGGATAAAAGCATCTGAAGAAAATGGGAAATCGACTAAGACCATGAAAACAGTATTTCAGAAAAGTTAAACATATTATGTGATCACGAAGACAAAACCAGCTGTCAAAATATTTTTGTAAAAATATTTTCCATCCTCTGGCACTTCCTGTAATCTTAGATTTCACTAACATTTAAAAAGTGAATGAAGATACTGCATATGGATCAGCAGATGGCCATCTGGTCTGAAATTTTACAAATACTTCATGTCTCAACAACAAACTTGTCTCAAGGACGAACACACCTTAACCAGCCAAAACAGACTATATGTTAATGCATTTATTTTTAATGTGAGACACTAGGATAATGTAAAGAGGTGCCGTCTGTGTCACTCCAGCCTGACCCGTTTCCGTGGTGATGGGGGCGGGTCCAGAGCAAAGGCTGTGGGGGAAGAGGGGCGGGACTCTGGGATGTATTCCATGCAATATTTCTCGATGTATGGCCCGGCAATGTTCCACACCTGAATACAACAAATCAACATGAGATGTGAATTTTGAATGATGTCAAATGAAACTGCAATTGCATAATATGTATACAAATAGTTATGTCTTATATAAGAATTAAACCTACAGTAAAATGACTAGCCCTTAATTGTCTAATCAAGCACAACTTAAAAGAAACTGGGAAACTTGCCTTCTGGTCCACAAGAAGCCGATGTACAGCTTCAATATCTGGAGCCATGAATCTGTCTTTAAACCAGGGTCTGACGCAACGAGACGAAGATATGAATGACAACAGGTTTGTCAGTCATTAACCAGAAAGTTCAATATTTCAGGGTTAGTGCATCCCAGTTTGACCTACTTGACTGTACTGCGCACAAGGTCGTAGACTTTCTCCAATGGGGTTGTCGTACGCAGGGGGCGTAGGAACTCAATACCCTGACACGCTGCTAACAACTCAATCGCCAGCACTGTAAGAAAAGAAATCCCCAAATATCCAAATTTATTCCCAATCACACCCTTTTCATGTCTACACAAATCATGTGCCACCGAAACTGTCATACAACTTTTTTGATTGCATTGCAAATTCTCAAGTATTAGCTACCATTGTATTTTGCGCATGTTGTGTTTCTTCCGAAAGGGGGCGCCATAACAGTATCAGTTTTAGTTCAAATGAACAAGAAAGAATGTTAGCGTGTGTATGAGAGATTAACACAAGGTTTTGGACCTTGTTCGACGTGCTCAACCACTCGGAGGGCTTTGCGGGCCGCCCAGCCTCCCATGGACACGTGGTCCTCAGTGGCGGCGCTAGTCGAAAGAGAGTCAATAGAGGAGGGGTGGCAAAGCACTTTGTTCTCTGAAACTGTAGGGGGAGATGCATCTCTGTTTGGTTAATAGTTAACACAACCCAGAAGAGTATTGAGTACAGTTGACAACATTGAATCAATGTGCACTGTTTATGTTTTAGGAAACATAAAATACATTTTCAAGGCAGTGCATTTGTAATGCTAACCAAGAGCCGCGGCGGTGCAGTGGGCGATCATGAAACCAGAATTCAGGCCTCCTTCGTTGACCAGGAACGCAGGGAGTTCGCTGAGCGATGGATTGCAAAGGCGTTCGATGCGCCTCTCGCTGATAGATGCCAACTCGTGCACCGCGATCGCCAAATAATCCAGTGCCTAGAAATAGGAGATCATCAGAAGGGTGTTAGCGATACCAACCGTCATTGACAAATAAACGCTTTTGTTGATAGATGACCTTTGCTGGATATTCTCCATGGAAATTTCCACCAGAAATGGTCTCTCCTCTTTCTGCAAACACCATCTTAATTGCAGTCAAGGCCAAAGATACTGGCATAAAAATACTGTACTAACATGCTGATAGCTTTACACAAGTCTCATTCGTGTTAAGACGTGAAAAGGATACGGGATTGTCCGTGGCACTGTTTATTTCAGTATTAATGATTTTCTTGACAAACTCTATTGTGTCATTCACAATTCCATGGACCTGTCAAATTCAAGGCAAAACTGAATTAAAATTTAGTTTAAATATGGATCTTGATGTTATTTTAGACAAGACCACTTTATGCCTGACGTTACCTGCGGACAACAACGCATAGTGTAGGCGTCTTGAACCCTGTCGCAAAACCTGTGGCTCTCTGCACAGATTTAAAGCATAAAATGAGTTATTCGCTTTATGGCTAAACAGACTTTAATGGAGTTTCTTTGTTGACCTGCTATTTCAGACGGGTGGTGATCAGAATCCAGAAGGGATCGAAATCGCAGGGCCACCTCTTTCTGTCCTGGATGAGGACGGAGTTCATGGATATCTGTAGGAAATTTGTGGAATGTAAAATGGAGAATAAAGTTAGAAAACCGCTTTTACAGTTTTCGAAAAATACACCTAATCATACCCAGCACATCAATATCTTGTTGACACAGAAGCTACTGTTTGTTTTCCTCACCGCTATCAAAGGCTTTAGTGGTCCCCTTCAAAACCTCAAGGGTCAGGGCAGCGATGATGTCAGCCTGGCGGGCGATGGCCTCAGCCCTCTCCACGGCCTCTGCCCCCAATGAAGTGATCATCTGGGTCCCATTGATTAACGCCAAACCCTGTAAACAAAAATTTAATCTCTCTCCAAAATCTTAAATGCTTTTAAAGTACATCAAGTTCTTTTTCAAGATGCCTTGTTTTTTAGAGCACCATTGAATTCCCAGGGGGGGGGGGGCTCTCCTAAGTTCACGAACTATGCACGAAATTCAAAGTTTCTGACACACAAAACAGCCAAAAAAAGTCAACAGAAGGAGATAAACATGTTGACAGCGAGGGGATGTACCTCCTTTGGTTTCAGAGATATGGGCTTTAGACCATGTGCTTCCAAGACCTGTTTCAACACAAAGGTCAAAAGAGTAAAGTTAATGCATTCGCTTAACCATCATCACAACAAAGGTGACAGAAGACGCTTACATATTTGGCATCCGCCCAGCCGCTCTTGGGCGACCACATCTTTCCTTCTCCCATCAGGCCGAGGGCGAGATGAGAAAGTGGGGCGAGATCTCCACTCGCGCCTACCGTGCCCTTCTCTGGGACGTAGGACAAACAGGAAGCTGGGAAGAAAAAGGAAGGACACATTTTATCAAAATCAACTCCCTGTGGAAGCGGTTCAAAGAAACGTTATGCTAATATTGTTATGAACTTAAAACTTAGAAACATGAAATGGCATGTTTCTAAGTTTCATGTGGTGCTTTTAAGCTGTGCCAAAGAAACAAACAAAACCCTACAATATTCCTTTTTGTTTAACCAGTGAGGAAATCATTAATATACCATTGAATGCTTGTATCATGATGTGAAGAGTCTCAAGAGAAACACCGCTGTAACCTTTAGCCAAAACATTGATCCTCAGAGCGAGAAGCATTCTGGTCCTTTCTGGACTTAAAGGACTTCCCAAACCTACAGTCACATAAACAATAAACAATAGATTGATTCTATAAAAATGAATGTGGATCGAATTAATTCAGATTAAGACTGAAGAATATGCAAGCAGATTGTTACTATCCCAAAATATAGCTGCAAGCAGCAATTACAAGGTCAAGCCCTTCAAGGGCACAAAGGGAAATACATGTGGGCTTTTCTGATTGACCCCTAACTATGAACTACTTCACAAGCTGGTCATATGAAAAATAGGCATTCATTAAAATATTGTCACACCTGATGAATGCGAGCGCAAAAGATTTCGCTGAAGTTCACTGTGAAAGAAAAACAGCAGACGTTATTCAAATTACATAAAATGTTTGAAAAATGTTTAAGGGTTTAGGAAAGGAGATAAAAATTATATATATATACTTGAGCTTGCTGACTGGAATGACAGTCCGTGCAAATTTGCCAAACCCTGTAGTGATTCCATACACAACTACAGAAGGAAAAAGAAAAAATAGACTATTACAACAGGAATCATATTTTGAAACAAACTTTTTTGTTTTGTACTAAATTACAGTTTCTCAAAATGTTTACATGTTCTCTAGTCCTGCCATCAATTTCCTTAATCTTTATATTTCCTTACACTTTCCAAATATCATTCTCACCTTTGTTTTCTTTCACAATGGTATCCAGAAGCTCTCTTGACTCCACAACCTTCTGCCCAGCCTCTGGGGTCAGCTGAAGGTCCGATACATTTCAATTAACAAACACTCTTTACAAATGTTATTGTTTTAGGAACTGCTCCACCACAACCAACTCACCTTTATCTTATAGAGACCTTTCCCTAAATTAACCAGATCTGTTGAGCTCAAGCTGTTTCCATCTAGAGAAATATACTGAACAAGGAGAGATAACATTTAAAGAATAAATAATTATTAATAATGATAAACAGAATTGAATGTCTCTGATACTCCATACTCACGTCATTTGGTTCTCTGTACGCTCTCGTGCTGATTTTGTAATGTTAAAGACTTTCAAGACAGCAAATTCTTTTCTAAATGTTTGTAAAATCATAAAATATAAAACAATAACATTAAGGATACAGATGTGAAGCCTGGGGTTGGCTTGGTATGAAGTCTTGTGACATAGTGTCCCCTTCAATAGCTTAAAAAGATAACAGTAAAATAACAAGTTATCGACTTGCTAGTCACGGTAAACGACTCTGAAAGAACAACCTGTCCCAAGTCAAAATCACACTTTACAAACAATGATCTAATCACTGTGCATGTAACACATTACCAAGCTCAACGAAGTCATTATCCTCCAGGACGTCTTCTATGATATCATCATTATCCAGCAGACCCAAACCCTGGCATCTTCTAACCCAAAAGCACACATCCTTGATCGGATGGATTCCTGCGTTGTCAGGTTTGTTCTTAATGTAACGCTTGAGAGCTTCCGTGCCCAGCCACTTAATAGTGCAGGTGACATCTTTGCACGGAACGGTGAGCCACTCATCTCGGACGTGGACGGTGAATCGAGGCATCGCGCTGGACTGAACGACCGCAGGCTGCTACCTGAGGAGTGTGATGATGAAAGATGGTACAAAAATGTCAAAGGACCAATCAAAAGCTGTCCTGTGGACCCCTCCTTTTTGCACAGAAGAGTACAGGGTTGTGTTTGAATATCTTATCTCTACACAAAGGTTTTGTTAAAATGTTCAAAATTGATACAGACAGTCAACAGGCTGAACATTGGGCCAAAGCAGGCAATGGCCTGTCGGGCCCTTAGAAGCCAAAGACGTACTTCAAAATATCTGTCATGGGGGTAAATGATGAAACCAGTTTCATTTTTGGGTGAACTATCGCTATAAGGTCTTATTGCATATGAATGCACATTAGAAGGAATATTAATGAGGATCTTACTTTTTTTTTTCTTCTGGGTTCCAACGCAAAGGTCTCCTTTGTACACCCTTCCCCAAAACCCAACCATCACACAAATCTGTTAACTTTATTCGATTTAAAGCAAATACAGTATATGATAGTAATTGTTAAGTCAATATTCAGCGTGGTTTGGTAAGTTTAGCCAAATCTGTACACACAAGCTCTCTCTCCAAATCCTTTGCATATTCTCACATCTCTGTTTCTGCGCGGCTCAGACTCTCACAACTACATCATTCATTTCATCCTGCCATTGGATAGACTCCAGCTAGACTGAAAAACACAAAGTTAACGCAGATGTTTCTTCAGCCTGGGGCACGAAGCATGAGAGGAACCCCTTGTGTTAAAACACATCGCTCGGGTGAAAACAACTATCCACAGGAATAATATTTGGGTGCTCAGGGGCCAATTATGCCCCGAAAATAATATGTTTTTGAGGGAAATACATGTATGTGTGATTCCTTTGGATTTGTGGGATTTTTTCTATAGGTTGCATTGAGAATATTGAATAAAAAAAAATGCACTGAGGTAAGCCATGGCATTAAAGAGAAAATAAGTGATGAGTATGACAACATGTGTATGCATAAAATCCCTACAAACAACAAATGCATCGCAAAAGCATCTAACCTAAAAACAAAATAACTATTAAGCTAAACATTACAACGTTCCCACGGCACCTGATCTTTCCAAATGGGATCCCTTACGGCACCTTCCCATTCCTGTGTCAAACCCCCCTTCCCACCCCAACAGCAGCACATTCCCGAAACTCCACCCTTCCATTACCCTCCTGGATGAATTCCAGTCACTCCTTGACAGTCACAAGCTCCTTTGCACAGCAAAATCCGGTCTTGTTTTGATCAGCTTGGACGCAAGTCTGAAAATGTTCTGGACGCAGCCCGTTCTTCTCACCTGTCTCGTCGTAGCATTCACCATCACCTGTGAGTAACTGGACTGTTACCCAATGCACGGATGCAAAGTGTTGATTTGCCAAAGCTAGGTACCGCGAGTCTTTTAGTCCGTGGAGAAGGTGGCAAATCCTTGCAGCAGCATACAGAATGATTTTTGTTAGATCTGCATGAAAAATTGTGAATTGTATTGCTTTTCGCAGTATTCGAAGGGACCGACAGTGCCGCTGTGTCAGATAAAAAGGATGTGAAGGCATCCGACCCTCAAGGTGACCAAACCCTCCAATGTTCCTTTAGATCTTTCTAAAGCCTTCTTTCACCTCATTCTTCTTCTTCATCGCCATCAAAGGTGCACTGCGGAAGATCTTCATGCCAGAGGCGGACGCCTCCAACTTCTTCAAACGGCGAAGCAGGAGGGCTACGAAAAGCCAGGATGAGATAAACGGTGAGGCTCTCTGCGTGAAAGCTCTTGTATATGCGCTGGCAGATCAAAGATTTGAGTTTCAGTGTAGCAATCCAGAAGATTTGATGTTTAAACTGTGCATAAAGAAGTTTAAAAAGGGAGTAATGTATGTTACTGTAATTCGACTTTATTGCTAGCATCTTTCATGGATGATACAGCAACCACACTTAAAGTCGTGCAGTAAGTAAATGGACCGTAATGGCAAGTGCATAGCAAGTAAATAATAGTTGTGGCTTGCAGGAAAAATACAAATATAGAAGTGTTTAGTATTGGCTAGCTACAGGTGCAGTACTGCTAAGTGTGTGTGTGTGTGTTGAACCAGCTGTGAAATTCATGGGACACCACAGCACACGGCAGGAGCCACAGGGCAGCCTGGAGAAACCAGCCTGCAAACTTCAGCTCCTACCACTGCGGGAGGAGGGACTTTAGTGTTTATTCACGGCTTTCGTTTGGTTTGGCCTGGTCTGTGGTTGTTAGTTTGCGATTATGCGACCACCAAAAAGGTTACACACTCAGGTTCACTCACATACATGTGGGAGTTCAAGTGTCTGGATAAAAATGGTAGAAAATGTGCACTGGATACTAGACAATCTAAACATGACTTGATGTTTGAAAAGGTCAAGGATTAGTTGGCATGACCTTAGTAACTCATCAGGGCTCCGAAGCATGGAATCATATCATTTTGTGTACGATCATATCATTTTTGATAAGACCTCTGTCTTATAAAAGGAGCAAAATATTGATATGGTCGTAACTATGTTAAACTTGTGTCTTAAAGGGATACTTCACCCAAAACAAGAAAATTCTGTCATCATTTTCTCACCCTCAGATTGTTCCAAACCTGTATAAATGTCTTTGTTGAACACACAGGAAGATATCTGGAAGATTGTCAAATCTTCCCCCCCCCATAGTATTTATTTTCCCTACTAAATGGTGGGTGAGATCTGATATTCTTCCTAATTTTTTTCCTGTGTGTTCAGCAAAACAAATGAATGTATACTGGTTTGGAACAATAAGGGTGAGAAAATGATGACAGAATACTCATTTTTGGGTGATGTATCCCTTTAAAAAGGTAACTTCCATCACAGCCAATAATAAAGTTATTGAGAAGTACAGCCGGTAATGACACAGCATTATACACAGCACTGAATGAATTGTAAACTGTGTTGTGAAAATGATCTGAGTTTACACATGACTTGTAAGTGAAAACAATATATAAAAATGTGGGACATGACTTCATCCATCTGAAATTGACTGTGAACAGTACGCATCTCATACCAGAATGGAGCTGGTGGTTGTAGGGGAGTTTTTTGTAGCACCAATTAAAGTTACATTTATTTATTATGTATGTAGTTATTATGTTTTGAAACAAATTTGAAAAAATGTAGCATTAGAAACCACTGAATCGTGCACAACAAGACCAATGAACTGAGTTAAGGGAATAGTCAATATTTACTTGACCCATGATTTATGTCATGCAAACACATTTTTGGAGACATTTGTGCAGAGTCCTTGCGCGTTTTCCATATAATGACTATTGTTACAAATAGACTAAAAAAACAAATAAATAAAAGCATCATTAAAGTAGTGTATACATACATAAGTATTATTGGTTTTCTAAAACCAAACAGCTCTCAGCATACAAAAGTTTGTCTAATAATTTAAGTACAACAAAAAGAGGTTTACATCAGTAACTTCTGAACGTTACCTCATTCCCAGCTCGTAGTATTTGGCTCACATGTCTTTCTTTTCTGCCTCGCACACTTGTTTTGTCATGTTAGCTGAACAGAGGCAAAGACTGGCAGCAGATCTGAGGATGAGACAATTTCACGAGGAGCAGAGGAATACGTTTGAAAACTACGCCGAAGAGGAAAATGACGGTGAGATCCAGTCACTCACATTCAGCTGCGTTTGAAATTCACTGATGACATAACACAAAACATTTACATAAAACAATACATTTCATTTTAAAAAATCATTTTAAATCATTAGATAAAAAACAACATTGGACTAAACAACACATTTTTTAAACGTAGAACATTTACATAAAATTGTATAACATAGATCAATATTTTATTTGTCAAACGTTATCTTTCTTTATGACTATTTTTAAATAATAAAATAAATTGTGATCTTTTTTGCTCTGCTTTGCTGTCTGTAAAAACATATAAGCGCAATATGATTTCAAATTTAACATTTGAACTTTTTTTATTGTTCCAGAGCAAGATGAGCGGACCAGCGAGAGCACAGAGCAGTGGAGAGAGTTTCATTATGATGGTCTCGACCCTTCTTATGAATACAACAGACACACAGTCTGAAACCTAATTAACAAAGCAAGAAAACGGGTGAAGCGCTAGAACAGTACACTTTACAGTACATTTCTGAGTGTTTTTTGGTAAAAATGAAAGACCTATATAGGGCTAACAATAAAACAGTTTTATGCATTTAATTCATGCAGCTCATGCATGATATTTCTTTAAAAAGATGTATTTATTCCATTATCCTAGACTAATTATATAATACTTCCAGTCTTACATTATATATAATATTTTAGTATGTGTTTTCATGTGTAGCCTAATAGTTCTTCTAGTAAAAACCTATTGTATTCTTATGAATAAAATCTTATATTTTTATAGCATTTCAGAGCTTTGCAAAATAATTACAGTATACATTAAACAAAATAGTGCTTGCACACATTCAAAATAAAATACCACATAACCTGTTGTTCTTATTTCAATCTTGTGTTAGGTTAGGCCTTCTAATATTTGCTGTATCGCAAAACTTTCGAAACACATGTTTGTTCCTTGTTTAAGGTAATACCGTCAGGCTTGAACAGAGACAGCAATTTTTTTTTGTTAAATAAAAACCAAGTTGAAAAAAAACACAACAAAATAGTTGGCATCATTGTTGTGTTTAATACAAATTTAAAATAAACTCACCAAGAAACATTCACCATTATACAAATCTGCCAAAGAGAAAAAAAACTGTCTACATCATTTCTGTGACTTAAATGAAAGAACCAGCACTTGGGTGCTAAATTCAGACCGCTGGTATGAAGTCCCACAATGGGTGGGATTTAGAGCAGAGACTGTCTTCTCATGATCATAATTCATTTGACAGCTACAGAGAAACCGGTGTAGGCATCCTACACTGGACAATTCTTCTTATTTTCTGTCAAAATAGGCAACACAAGGTCAACAAATACAAATGTTCATTATATAGCTGTTTTGTCACTGAAGCATATACTATTCAGATATTTAAATGTCCTAGAGTTTGGCTTTCCTACCTTCCTCAATCCTTTTTGATACAATTACAAAACAAAGTTATGATGACATCATTACAGTGTTTATGTTACATATATATCACATAGAATAATATCACTATATATAGGTATATATCACAATATCAATATTTTCAGTGTCAACAACAATTGAACAATACTTCAATTTACACAAAATAAATGTTGATTATTCAACACTCATGTAAATACACTGTAACATAAACACTATAATGAAAAGTGACCACATTTGTTTTTAATGTTGTAGAAGCCATTAAAAAAGAGAAATGCATTTGCAGAACTCCAAACACTACACAAAACACCTTAAAAAGTGTTTTCAATGTGAATTATTTTATACAGACTTCCAAAACATTTGACATGGATATTACTCCACGTTCCTTAACAAATTCTTGGTAAAACCATTAAAACTCACGTTTTCATTTAATACAATATTCACATCCTTCATTCCCACATTTACATATCAGACGAATTTAGATTACTGGATGACAATAAAAACTTGGTCATTGTTATTTTCAAGCCAGACGATTTACGACATAAACTTCTCTAAACATTTTGTTCAATTCAAAACGGACAACTTCTGTTGGTTTGGTCACAACAGCAGCAGGTTGAAACACAGCAGCAAAAACGACAACAGCTGTTTTATGAATGAAATCGGTTTTATCTACACAGCTCTTGTGCTTCCATTCGTGTCCTGGTGTACTTTCTAAGACTCCATTCAAGAGTCACTTCAAACAAACCTTTGACAAAACGCCACGTACGCCCATGTCGCCAACTTTGCTCGGTCATCCAGTCCCCTCAAAAATACAGTCGGTGCTTCACGGCAATTTTTAAAACAGCACCTCACTGACTTTCCAAAGAAGGAAACAGGACCTTGCAACAGGTGACTGTGACAATAGAAGTTACCGATGAACAGACAAATGTTTTTTTCGAAACATTCCCAAAGTGCCATAGTCTCCAAAAGAGCAGTCCAACAGGAAGTGATGTCACTTGGAGCCAGTGATGATGGTGGTGACCGTGGACGGGCGTGGATGGCGCTCGGGCGTTCCCTTCCTCGAGGAAGAGTTGGACGCTTGCTGCGCGGTCAAACCTAGACAAAGATAACACCCTCCTCAAGGGCTGTTCGACAACACGAGATATACAACATACAGGACACATCAGATGGTAAGTAACTCAACACGGTCAACAAAAATCCTGTTCGGGTGGCGTCCCACGAGCCTTTATTCAATTATCACAGTTAACAATTGTCATTTGACATGTCTGGCTTTGCGTTTGCAAATGGAAAAGTTTGGATCATATGATTTAGAATAAAAGGAACCTCACTGGTCATTACCAAGACCATTAGCCTCGGCGACTAACAATAATTTCAACCTCAGACGTTGTATTTTAGTCGGCTGGGCCATTAGCTCAGCGGGATGTCGAGTCCGCCCGCTGATTCTCCAGCGACTATGCAAATGAAGCTTACGACTGAAAGCCGCTTAAATAATTGGCTAGTGGGATGTCGGCTTCAATTACAGCGAATGCAAAAAACAAAACGTTGCAGCGATAACTTACAGTCGTTGCGGCTGACTGTGGAAACATCGACGGACTGACTCTTTCCCGGCATGGACGGCTGATTCTGTTTACTGTGCTGAGAAGAATCCATACTGCTGCCCAGCTGAAGACGCCTCATGTGTCTGATCACTGCGGTCGCATTAAATGCTTGCTGTAGATAGATGAAAGAGGAGAGAGAGGGACGAATTTTAGACTGCCACTTTAAATGAACATTTTATCTAAATTTACTCAGTTTCATCCCAGATGTATATGATTTTCTTTCTTGCATGTCTTGTGACTAGTTGTCCTATGATATGTTGTCACGAGACATGCAAGACCAATGAGATTTGATGTTATTGACATTTGATTTTAGAGCTATTTGTTTTGGGTTCAGTTCCATTAATATATAAAAAAGATATTGTTTTATCATACTTCTGTTGTTTTGTTTTATAAGACAAATCTAACCCATTGGAGTCATTTGGATTTTTTTAATGATGGATGCATGTGCTTTTTGGAGCTTCAACTTATTGAGATATATGAATATCAAGAAATTAAGATTTTTATTTAAAAAGAAAATAAGATAAGTCATATAAATTATAATTATGACAGAATTTTTATTTTTGGATGAACTCATTAAGAGCCTTAAACCTTTTTGTTGGTTATTAAGTTATAATAGAATGTAGTCCAATAGTTATCAGCAGTATATTTGTTTTATATATTTAAGAAAAAGGTGAAAACAAAAACGTGAACAGTATTTTTTTCCAGAAAATGCACAACAGATATCGAAAGCAAATAGTTCAAAATAAACGTCAAACTGGAAAATAAATGTGCTCACTTACCCTCCATTTAGCTTTTGCAAAGTTTTTCTTCATCTGTCTACTGACTGATTCATGAATGTTCTTGCACAGAGCAGTGTCACCAGCTATCCTGCAAAAAAAGAAGACAAGTCGGTGGTCAGACTTCATGCAGTTTCATCAGACATCCATGAGGAGGCAGTCAGAGGATATATAACCATACGCATGAGCTAAAACATGTTCATAGTATGACATCTACTGTATAAACACAGAGCTGTGGGTTGTGTGGTAGTCCAAAACAGCCTACAAAAATGGGTTTAATAAGTCGGAAGCTTGAAAATATTTTAAATTGATATGAATGCAGCAAAAGTTAAGAGCACAGTGGTGCCACAAATACCAACAAAACAAATACAATCAAAAACGTTAATAGTTACAAATGCATCTAGTCGAGTGATGTACTGTATATGAGATCTATTGGAAGAGTGTTGTGTTAGCTGTACACATACTAGTATAAAGTATAGCTTAAAGTCCCCGTGAACAGGAAGTTGCGATCGTTTTTACTTACGTATTCTGACACATTTCCGAGTGAAAAGGAATTTCAAAGGAGAAAATTAGTGGGCGTGGCTTGCATTTTTCACTGCGAATTGATTGGATGTTTAAAAACAGCTGTTGCATTGAGTTTGAAATTGGCAGCAGACTGACAGTTGAAGGGGGGGGAGTTAACGGATGCTCCGGCCAAGCCGTCTAAGTTTGCGTCATTTGAGATGGATAGTCATTTTCAGATTTTAACTGAAGATCATGAGGGTACATGAACTTTAAAAAGGAAATGACCGACATTGATAAGCTATTTATTATAAACGCTGCAATATTTCATGAAAAAATAAGAATAGTCATTTTTAATTTCACTGGGACTTTAAACGGATAGTTAAAGGGATGGTAACCGAACCACAATGTTGGTTACCAACATTCTTCAAAATATCTTCTTTTGTGTTTTGGAGAAGAAAGAAAATCATACAGGTTTAAAATGACAGAGGGTGAGTAAATGATAAAATAATTTTCATTTTTTGGATGAAATATCTCTTTAAATAAATAAAATGTAATAGGGTCTTGCATTGCTTTCCACAGTTGCTTATTGTAGATTCGCCACTTGTTGACTCCTTTAGGTCACACAATTAACACTCAGTACGTGTGCGAACACAACAGATGTATTCCTTGTCGCTCACCATGGATGCAGCAGAGCCTCTTCACAAGTGAGCCTCTTTTCTGGATCTTTCTGCATCAGATTGTTGATGAAGTTCTTAGCTGTGAAACAACACAAATTCAGAAAAAAAAACTAAATCGGTTACACAAGGGTGAAGTTCTAATTGTGAAAAATTGACACCCTCCCACACTTCCCCAGGCATCAGGGAACAGCTTGTTGCGTGGGTGTTGAGTTGTTATTTTCAAACGCTGCCGAATCGCCGAGCGCCAGATAATGCCTTTCAATTGGTGATTTATATCTGGCTGCAAAAGTGGTTTGTTTCGGGGGAAAAAAACCTTATTAAAGTCGCTCAAGTCAAGACTATCAGTGACAAATAAGTGGAAGTAACCGGAGTCGTGCTGGATTATGTTTTCAGTGGGTGGGAAACACAAAAGGGGGGTAAAAATGGGGTAATTATCACTGATAGTAATGGCTTGATACAAATGACTATATAGTGCGTACGTCAAAAACGGTTTGATTTAAGATTCGGAGCCATAACACTCGACTCACCTGAATCTGAAATGTCGTCCCAGTACGGGGAATCAAACTCGTATTCGGCTCTTAGGATTTGCTCGAAAAGTTTGGAGTCGTTCTCGTCGTAAAACGGAGGGTAACCGCACAATCTGAAAAAAGTATTATGGTTAATGTTAGTTAACACCAATATAATTGTTCAATGTTCATGTAGGTACAACAGGTACAACTTTTGACTTTTAAAATGTATAGTAAATGTTAAAATTAACATTAACATTATTAAATGATGTTAATGATTAAACTAATGTTAAAAGGACAGTTCACCCGAGATTTAAATATTTGTCAACATTTAATCACCCTCATTTAATTTCAAACGACTTTCTTTCTTCTGCAGAACACAAAGTAAGTTATTTTGAAGAATATCGGTAAAAGAAAACTGTTGGTCCCCATTGACTTGCACTGGTTTTGTGTCGATACAATAGAAGTGAATGGGGACCACCGTTTTCTTCTCACCGACATTCTTCAAAATATCTTCTTTTGTGTTCTGCAGAAGAAAGAAAGTCATACAGGTTTAAAATGACAAAAGGGTGTGTAAATGATGACAGAATTTTTATTTTGGGGTGAACTATCCCTTTAAGAAATGCAACTACTTACAGGATATAAGCAATAACTCCAATAGACCAGCAGTCCACAGCTTTGCTGTAAGGTTTCTGTGCTAATACCTCTGGTGCTAAAGAGAACAAATTAAGACGAAAGCGATAAAGGCATAAATAACATCTATAAATAAATAAATATACTAAGAAATAAAAGATTAAAAGGAATAATTAAATTCAAAAGAAACATTTGGTAACCGTTTACACCCTGTTATGTTGTTCCAAACCCATTCATTTAATTTGTGCTACATTTTTCATGTAGGTTCGGTTAAACTATTCCTTTAAGTCAATACTGATTCACACCGAATGCAATTTGGTGAGCTATGAGTAAGATAAATGGGGTGACAGCCCTACCCACGTAGCCTGGGGTCCCGCATGCTGTGGACATGATGTCATTGGCAGCGCCCTCCATCTTGGACAGCCCAAAATCGCTTATCATAATCTTGGATTCTTCATGCGTGTTAAAATACAGCAGATTCTCAGGCTACAAGGAGACAAAAGAGAGAATAAAGGTGAAAAAATGAACGAGAGACGGTTATTTACACTTCTCTTGTCTACAGAAGTGGAAATAAGTGGTCAGGGTTTGGTGACCTTTCAAGTCTTTCGCGCACGCGGTTCCTCATTGCGTTATTGAAGAATAACGAAACTGTCTCTGTATATCGATTTGTTTTAGGTGTAAGGGGAGTTCGGTGGAGGGGAACTGTCACCTTAAGATCTCTGTGGACGATGCCCAGCAAATGCAGGTAGTTGACCGCATCCAGGACCTGTTTTATTAAAGCGCTTGCGTCTCGCTCGGTGTAGAAGCCTCGTTCTACGATTCGGTCAAACAATTCTCCACCTGACACACTGAAAGAAAGGAAAGGAAAATGCGTGTGATGCTGTGACCAAAAGATAAATAGAGACAATAAGCAAACAGCGTGGACTCACAGTTGCATGACCAGATAGAGATGACTGGGGCTTTCATAAATGTCGTCCAGAGCCACAATGTTCTCGTGCTTTATTCTGAGAGAAAAAATTACAATGTGAGGAAGAAATGCATTAACATACCGCAATTTTTTACTGTTTTGAGCGCACTGAAAATCACCATTGCTCTGCATATAAAAATGCAAAAAAGTCTGTATTCCAAAGATACAATAAATACAAGTGCTGATTTATTAACATCATGTGACCACTGTGCAATACAGCATCTCTTCTTTGCTATCCTTTCTTGCCTAAACGCCTTTTTACCATGACAACCACAGACCTGCGCTCGGCCTCACTGTGCGGTGAATAGCGAGGTCTGCGGCGGAGGCCGCATGAATCATTCGTACGGCCTTTAAAACACTTCTAACGCTTTACACAGGGACAGGTAGAAGTCAGTGAAGGTAGGAGGCCGTGAGGAGAGTGACAAAGACTGAGTCATCGCCCGCTCGGAGGAGAATAGCTGAAACACCCACTAACTGCTTCCTTTGAACTTTAGGGTAGAGCTGCTGCTGGAGGAACCCGCGTGAAAGATGTAAAGCACGTTGGACTTTTTCAGAGGCTTTTTGAATACTCACTTCCTCAGGACTGCAATTTCGTTTTCGATTCCACTTTCTTTGCCTCGGAGGGCTTTTTTTGGAATGCACTTCACCGCGCACATGTCACCCGTGGCCTTTTCGTGGGCTAGAACCACCTCAGAGAAAGCCCCACTGGAGGTATGAGAGAGATGAAAAATGATTAGTTGTAGTTGTTGATAAAGAAAGGAGAATGAGACAAGAGTAGGTAAGACAAAAAAAAAGGTATTGTTGGAAACCACTTGGGGACTCTATAGGTTAAAGCACTGGTTCTTAAACTTTTTCGTTGTAAGGCCCCCTTTGTGTTAAGTGCATCGCTTTGCGGCCCCCCATATAAAGACATACAATCTTAAACTTAGAATTTTAATTAAACCAAAAACATTCAGTTATACAATGCTGGAACCTCAATTCTTTTGGTTGGTGGTGTCATTTTTCTGATGTTTGATTGCATAAAATCTGTGATAAATTTCTATATTTCATAAAATGCCACAAAATCTGTGGCCCCCCTGGATCCATCTTGGGGCCCCCCAGGGGGCCACGGCACCCAGTTTGAGAACCACTGGGTTAAAGGGATAGTTGACCAAAAATGGAAAGTCTGCCATCGTTTACTCGCCCTGTTGTTATTTCAAACCAGTACGACTTATCTTCTGAAGAACACAAAAGAAGATATTTTGAAGATTGTTGGTAACCAAACAACGGCGGTACCCATTCACTTTTGTTGTGCGAACACAAAACCAATGCAAGTGATTTAAAAAGAAACCTTTCTTCGTGTTCTGCAAAAGAAAGAAAGTCATACAGTGAGAAGAGGATGAGTAATGACAGAATTTTTATTTTTGGGTCAACTATAATAGGTACAGTCAGTGAGGTCCAAATGTGGAGACTATATTGTAAATGTATGAGTTTCAAAATAGCACATTTTAGATTTTTTTTTACTAAAAACATTTAAAAAACGAAAAAAATGTAATAATATGCAAGGCTGATATGTAGGGCTGTAAAAATTACTTAAAATTATTTATTTTACATTTTCATTCAAATGTAGATTATTTTTAGAATTTTCTTGATTTTTTTTATTTAAAAAGTTTTTTCTCGACACACTGTGCAAAATAAAGATTTAAACATCAAACACAAATGTGTGAACATAGATTACGCAACACAATATGGACAACCCCCATCCTTCTCTCTCTCTCTCTCTCTCTCTCTCTCTCTCACACACACACACACACACAAAACTGGTTTCAAGTCCTCAACACCTAAAGCTAATAATCACACAAACCTTTCTGCATTCTTACATTTTCAATAAATATCATTCTGAATAAACTGTATTCCCTCATGGGGACCTGAAAAATGTCCCCACAAGGTGAAAATCTACTTGTATTACTATCTTTGTGGGGACATCGGGTCCCCACACAGTGATGAATACCAGAGCACACACACATAAACCTTCAATTTATTTAGTATATGTCCCATCATTATGCACTATGTGTAATCATTTGTCCGCCGTGCCTTGTAGCTAAACCTTCACTGATCACTGAAAATCTGCTCTAATCCCCGCGCACACACACTTGTGTAAAAATACTGACACAAACACACCACAGTCGTCCAGGCGGCTTGGAACAAAACAGCATTTTTAGTAAAAGGGTTTCCCAAACCATTTGATCTAACAAAGGCCTTGGTGCATTTCCAGAACAACGGATTTGTCATCTGTGTTTAAACTGCAAAATACAACTCATTCGCGATTAAAACATAAGCCCATCAGGAGGCTGGAAATGCGGTGAGTCATTGGGCGAGAGCCCAGAAGGTTTAATACTTTGCAAGATATGTATGAGAGAGAGAGATATTGCAGTGGCTACGGCATTCATCTCTGCTTTTAAAATCCAGAAGAGAGGCAACAGTGTGTACATTTCATTTACATATCATACAATAAAGAATTAGACTAAATAAAACAGACCCAATTTTGCATGTGGGTGAGCAATTCTTGTCCTTACAAAAGTTTGCACCACAACGCTACACTGCTGTGGGTGGTTGCCAGGGCGTTTCTATCTTTAAGTTCTTTTTTCGCTGCTACTGTCGTCAAAAATGGACAAAGTAAAATGAAGCAGTGTAACCACGTGGTGTAGTTTTGCACGAGGATCAACTAAAGAGGAAATCATCAAAGCCACAGGAAGTATAAGCCATGAAGTACCGCTATAAACCTGCATCCACCAATGACCTTCAAGAGTTGGGCTTCCTGTCAGTGCTGTGGTTTTGCATCGCCATTACACTAGACGCACCTGTAACACTTACAAAGTTTACATTTTGCAACAGCGCTTCACCAGGTATCCGAGTATAAACAACATTTTTATATAATGTGGGCATATTGTCCGGGGCAACATGCATTTGCATACTGTACATATTACACCTTTCTAATTTGCATGAGGTCGGATAGGAGTAGTGACTCTGTGGTGCATAACCCCATAGCTTTGCACTAATGTTGAATTTCCCATGCAAATGTCAATGAGTTTCACGATATGTATAGCGTATGAGACGTGGGTGTAATCACACGGTGTGGGATGTCAATTCAGATCAAGACTATAGGGCTTCTGGTTTAAATGGAATGTTCTGGGTTCAGAAATTCTTGAAAGCTTATTTGTATTTTTCTCTAGCAAAATGTGTTATTTTATGTAAAATTCTATTCTATTCGCACATAGAGACCTTTAGTTAAACTGGCCCCTCCCCTTTACAGGTCACAGGATTAAGATGGGATTAATCTAAAAATGCTCCTAGATTAACATCCCACTGATTGTAATTTCTCTTTTAGGAACGCTTAGAGTGATTCTGATGGAGTTGTGCGACTGAAAGTATTTGCATGAGGATGGGTGGTCGATGTGTGTGTTGTGTGTGAGTCATTGTGTGTAGGAGAGTCTGAACTATTTCTGACAAAATCCAGCCGTGGGCACCCAACCAACCCAAACACACTGTATGCAGATTCTGTCCCATTATGACAAATAACTGCGCAAGGGGGTGCATGCGTTACAATCATTTTAACAGGGGTAAAGTGTGTAATGTAGGGGGAAGTGCCTAACTTTAACCATGGTGAATCCAATCAAAGGTGTGTGTTTGTGTATAACAGCTCATCCATTTACAATTTTAATTCAGAACATTTTCTAGTATTTACAGATTGTCTGAGACATATTCAGACCATCCGTCACTATTCAAAATCTGCATGCTTAATTAAATCCATTTAAAGAAATGTACCATTTGTTTTCATTATAAACAATTTAACAACCCATTTTAACCTGCTGTTTAAATGGCTGTGCGCTGGTTTCAGTTTAGCGAGTCTGGAAAATCTTGTATAAGGCGCATTAGAGGATCAGTTATGTCATCTTCAGGATGGGAGATCCTAGATGGATAATCTGTGTTCCTGATGTGATTACAATTTGGTGCGCCATTACTTTTTAAAGCATTAGACACAAATCGAATGTTTTTTATGTTTTATCGTGTTTAAACTATTTAACAATAATAAATATGGAGTTATTCAGGTTGGCTCTGCAATCCTCATTTCTCAAATCAGAGTGAGAGAGAGAGAGTTCACATTAAGGGTGGAGTGTTGAACCTTAGTCAGATAACAACATGTGCACGCATATCTTAGATTTCTGATGCTGGTCTGCTGAGACTATAACATGCTTGTGGATTACAACAAAAAAGATCTTCGTGTGGAGATACGTCTAAAAATTCCCTAAAAAGATAAGATGATTCATATTGATAACTGGCATTAATAAAGTGGCTCTATACAAATCACTTGCCAGCCGTGATTGACGTGTTACCACTAAAGCGACTAGCAAATCTGTTTTAGTCGTGCCGTTGTAAAAATGTTATGCAACATAAATCTTCACTGTGAGATGCGCGAGACCCCATTTTTAGGATTTAAAAGACCCTGACAGACCACCCATATACACACATTATCCTCAGATGTATCATTTGCTCTTTCAGTTTAGATGCAGCGGCTTTTCTTTACAATTTCCACCATTATCCAACTGTGATAAAATTGTGGTAAAACCAGACAAAATGAAAAAACACACACTTTCAAAATAGTTTCCTCTCTCCAGGAATGTAAAGGTATGTCGGGCATATGGCACTTGCAAATCTACAGTGTCAAAAACTGAACTTTTCTTTTAATAATTTTAGTTCATCCCAAAATCAAATTTGTGTGATTGTTTACTCACCCACATGACGTTCAACATGTTTTAAGACCTCCCGCCATCTTCGGAGCACAAGTAAAGATATTTAGGCGATATCCGAGAGATTTCCAGGCTTCCTCATAGACATCATGGTTATAGTTGTTGTCAAGGTCCAGAAAATTACTGAAGACATCGTTAAATTGGTCCATCCGCTCATAGTGGCTCAATTGAATTCTGCATGCGAATTCTGAATTCTGCAAGTGCTCTCGTGAACGTGCAGCATAGACTGACAAGCCACAGGAGAATATATCGATTTAAGTCGTTATTTTGGTTGGTTTTTCGCACATAAAGTATTGTCATCACTTTTAATTGATTCACTATGAGCGGATGGACCAATTTAACGATGTCTTTAGTACTTTTCTGGACCTTGACAACAACTATGACCATTATGTCTATGAGGCCTGGAAATCTCTCGGACGTCACCTAGATATCTTTATTTGTGCTCCGAAGACGGCGGGAGGTCTCAAAAGATGTTAAAAAATCACACAAATTTGATTTTGGGATGAACTTACCGATTAATGTCAAAGCTTTACCGGGGAAAACCCTGTTAATGCTAGTCACTACACGAAAGCAAATTAGAAACAGTTGTTAGTGTCAACATGAGGTTGTGTTGTTTGTTGTGGAATGATCAAAGTAAGGACTGACATGCGTGTCATTTAGGTTAAGTATGGATTTAAAGGGACAGTTCACACAATAACGACAATTCTGTCATCCTTTATTTACCCTCTTCTTCTTCATTGACATATTCGGAGAAATGTCTCGGTGATTTTGTGTCCAAACAGAGGAAGTCAATAGGAACCAAAGCTGTTTGGACACCAACATTCTTCAAAATATTTTTTTTTATGTTTGGCAGAAGAAAGTCATACACACTTGGAATGACACGAGGGTGAATAAATAATCAAATAATTTTCAGTTTGGGTGAACACTTTAATGGACATTCATACTGTTGTTCATTGATAGCTTTTTATCACCTAAACATCCCCTCCTACAGCCGATTCATCTTGCCACTGCCCTTACAAAAAATGAACCATGGTCGCACTACACAAACTACGGTTTTTGCAGTAAAACCATTACAGTAACTCCAAATTTCCAATAGTCTCATAGGAGCAGTAGTTTAACCATGATATTTGTATAGTAGACTATATAGTTTGGTAAACAATCTACCAAAAACAATCATTATTTTTCATGTTGTTGAGTTAAGAACAATATTTATGAATGACAATGTCCTGAAACGCACGATTTGTGAGCATTAACAGAACCTGGATCTCTTAGGAAAATCCACTATGGTCTTATTATGGTTAAAGTATATTTACCATGTTATTTTGTAGTTTTACTAGGCTAAATACCACAGTTTCACTACAGTGAGACCATATCGTTGTTTTTGTGGTTATTACGATACAAATGATAGTAAAAATATGGTTAATCCAGTGGCTATTTTCGTAAGGGATGTGTCTGATGGGATGTAAAAGTAATTCAGCCAAGCGTTACAGGTCAAACTTTCAGAACAAATTGGAGGACACTGACAAATACTCACGTCCCGAGGATTTCTTTAAACTCGAATATCTTCCTGATATCATCCACCTGCTTCTTCCACGACCCGTTCACGGACTCGTCGCTTCCCCTGGCCATGGTGCTTCCAGGGAGAGCGAAAAACCTTCTTAACGCGTAAATCTTTCCAACCTTAATAGAAAACAAAACCAGATAACCGAGTAAAAGCGAACAGAGATCCTTCTCACTGTCTGTCCGGCTTTAATCGGCGCCCGCATTCCGATATCAGCTCGACCGGTACGTGCGCGCGACTAATCCGCTCGGGTCGACTCGCTGCGGATCCGCCTCACTGACTCACCGCGTCAACTTAACCGCGCAAACGCACCGTTCCGTCAAGGCTTTGCGAGGTTGGGCTGTTATTACAGGCACCCGGTTGCCCCGTGAATGAACGGATTGTGTGCGTGTGATAGAAACTGAATGAAAAAGGAGGGCTGGACGGACTCTGCGTCAGGAACCGCAGAACTGCTGCATATACTTGCATTGCATATTGCGCATTTGAGAAGCACTTGTCTTATCCAAAGTGACTTACAATGCATTTAAAGTAGGCTTTACATTTGTTTTTCAGTGTGATGATCGAACCTATGACCTTGACGTTGCTAACACAATGCCCCAGCTACTTGAACACACAGACATGTTCAGCCAGGTGTAAATAACTAAAAGATGAGATCACAAATGGGAAAACAATGCACAGAACAGAACATACACCTGTAAGGCTGTATACTTCTACCAAGAACTTTTAATATTAACACTTCACAGAATCTCTCTGTTACACAAGTTGGAAAAGGTTAAAAAGAGGCCATAATAAATAAATGCTCCTTTTACAAACCTTTGACTTGCAGGTTGTTTGGAGAACCCAAATTGCTCTTCTATAGCATTCCTGTCTGCATTTTAGGAGTAAAACATGTAATTTAATAATCATTTTAACTCTTTAAAGACAATTTTCCAGGCTACATGGGAATTTTTACATGACATCATTTTTAATGACTAGAAAAGGGATTTATAAGGTGAAAACAGCTAGATATGGAGAAATGTTCAACTAACGGGTTTATGATGAATAAAACCAGGATCTTTAAATCATATTTTATTTTTTTCTCCAGCATAAGTCAAATTCAATTTCATCCACACAGTATCACTACTGACAATGTACATTTCACATCAAACGTAAGCATTGGATGGGCTTGTCATGGGTGTTTAAAAGACCTTTTAGGTAGTGTAAACACTAGGTACTTCTGTTGTTTGCAATTCTTTCATTTTGTAGTTAATACTTCAAATTGTTTGTAAATGTACCGACTCTACATTCATCTGATAATAGTCAATAAATTATATTCACATTTAAACGTTTAACGCTTTACACTACTGTTTTTGTAGTGTAAACCGATAATCTTGTAACATCACTTGAGCCATGGTTTAAAACCTGCTATAGTGTTTTCCTACTCCTGTAAGTATATTTATAATAATTCTTTACATTTCATTTAAAAGTGCTTTGAAAAACCATAAACGCTATACACCAGTATATCTGTTCTACATTGCTACTTTCCTTCTGTACAACTACAGAATAATCCACATGATCAATTACGGTATTGTAGAAGTTTCGGGTGATAATTTGTATGTCAGTAAGAAATGTTTGGTAAACAATGTCCCTATGTGGGCAATATTTCTTTGTGTCACCTGTGCCCCAATTGTTCAGGCAACAGAGATTTGAGCTTGTTAGCTGCAGAGAAGAAGATTATTTAGGTTTGAGATTGTAGGATCTCTCAGGAGAAGGAAGATTTTAGGATGGCTTCGTGTTGCTGGTGGTGGAGCGTCCCGATGCCCACAGCGGGGGCCGGCAGCGCAGGTCTGCTTGCTAACCTCAACTGAGGGACAAATGATAAAATCAACAAGTGAGCATCAATCGAAAAATTAACCTACACGTTTCATCAGTTTGCTCTATGAAAGGGTGCGACACGTTCCTAGAATGGACAGTCAATGAATTTTCAATATTTACATGTCCCATGTTTATTTTGTCAACTTAAAGATGTTTGCTAGCATACTGGTGTACATTTTTATTTTTTTGTGGTTTTTAATGTGGTGCATGAGAAATGTAAACCACTAAGATGCCTGACCTTGCAAGCCAACTGCTTTTCGAATCTTGGTGCGACAAATGACCAACAGCCCATGTTCTGCGGCTCCTCTTGACTCCAGATAAACTCTGCAACAGTAATGAAATGAAGAAACGCTTTGCATACGAACACATTATTACAATACCAAAGAGACAAATGCAAATGAACAACGATTAGAGCGTCTCCATGAATAAAAGATGAAACAATGTGCGATCGCACCTTTGGCGTTTGTGTATTTATTGAGTTCCTGTTGTAGAGCTTCTGTGGGGAAGGGACACGGTTCCTCCACCCGGATTATCACTGTGTTTTTGACCGCCTCTGGTAATGTCTCTCTGTGTTTCTGCAGAGCGTAGTAATGTTTACCCGAGCACACCAGAACCCGCTGCACACTGGACGAGAAGAAAAAAATATATACATTTTGAAAATCATTTCAGAAAAGGGTACAGGAATACATCATAGCAAGCTGGGAAATCAACGTCATTGTCCACCACGAACCAATGTTTCAAATCAGATACCTTGTTGGGTTTACAGAAGAATCACCAATCACAGGTTTGAATGAAGTTCCAGGTCCCATATCAGCTAAGCTTGACACTGCCCCCTAGTGTCACAAAGAGGTCAACACTCCATCACAGATGAACACAACAATCCAGTGTGATTCTGCTAAAAAAAAAACACTCACAGAGAACCGCAGTAGAGTTTTAGGAGACGCCACAATCAGCGGTTTCCTGAAGTTTCGAATCATCTGTCTTCGCAAGAGATGGAAGTATTGCGCTGGTAAGGTGGGGTTCGCGACCCCCATGTTCACCGTGTCGCCATCAACACCCTCCTCTTTACTGTCACACAGCTACAGATCACACAAAAACAAGCACAGTTATAAAAACGATAAGTGATTCTGGAAAATTCAAATCCAGAATGATAGACAAGCATATGTATTCACCTGCAAAAAGCGCTCGATTCGGCAGGACGAATGCTCGGGTCCTGCTCCATCGTACCCGTGAGGTAATAAGATGACCAGTCCACTCTGCAGAAGCCATTTAGCTTCACCTTTGAAGATTAAAATCCTACATAAATGCTCAAGGTTTTATAAAAACACCATCTTATAATGCAGTGTAAACATTAGTCTATTAATCACATTCATTTGAGTGATTCTCAGCTATTTGTTTATATAGATTATTTACGTTTTAATTCAAGTGATCTGAATAGGCAAATCACATATTAGGATTAGGGATGTAACGATTTACCGTGAGCCGGTTGAAAATCGATTATAATATGTGACGATTCAAATCGGTTGAGACGTTATAAAAATCGCAGTACATGTTTTGAACAGCAGGGGCCGCTGTTTTTCTGCAAACTTGGTAAATGTGATATGCTGATTTCTTTAAAAAGTAAAAGTTAGGAAAAGCACAGATAAAGTCTTAGTTTGTTTATATTAAAGAGACTTTTGTATTATTCATTTTTTATTTGGTTTGGAATTTGTTTTATAACTGTAATTTAGTTTTGTTATTTGACATAAAATATATATTTTATTTTACAAAGAATTGTGCAGCATTAGAGAAATAATAAAAGGGCAGTTGTTCATTTTAAACTCATTCTGTAAAAAATTGTGATTAAATCGTATCGTGAGATCAAAATCGTGAATCGCATCGCATCGTGAGCTGAGGGAATCGTTACGTCCCTAATTAGGATGGATTAAAAATGACACATTTTAGCTTTAAAGGTGGTAAGATTATATTTGTATGTGTTTACCTCCAGACAGAAAAGTGTCAAAAATGATCTGGGCGCCGTTGAAGAAATCTCCAAACTGAGCTTCCCAAATAGGCAGCAGTTTAGGCTGAGCAATGCTCATCCCATATTCGAATCCTAACACAGCCTCCTCAGACAGAGCACTGTTACACACCTACAACAAAACACACACCAAACACTCAATTATGTGCTGAAATACCCATGTAATAACAGCAAATACAGAAATAAATGACAGTGTGTGTTTGGTTAAAATACCCACGTAATACACGCATATTGCTTAAAATTCAACACTGTAACAAACAATAAATAGGTGATAATACTCATGTCTGTGAGTGGTTTGGTTTACCTCCAAGTGACCTTTCTGTTGGGCGCTGATGTGATTGAGGGGTACATACACGTCATTGGTCTCCTGACACACAACCATAGCGTGTCGTTGGCTAAAAGTGCCCCGGCCCACGTCCTGGCCGCTAATACGGATGTTGAATCCTGTTGGGCAAAATAAACCAATGAATCTGTCATGCCGATCTGAGCAAAACCGCTCATCCATACTACATGCAACTGGGTTCACCATTACGGCAGTATCGTAACACAAAACTGATTTTCAAATGACAGAAAGTAAACCTGTTGTCCTGAACCTATGAATGTCAGAATCAAATTTACAATGAACTGAATATAAATTGAATTCAACATTGAGCGGAATCTGTCACTGGAAACAAAACTGAGGCATTAAGAAAGCTAAACCCTAAGAAAGAACTTCTAGTACAATACACAGCTCTGTAATACAGATCCTAACTTTGTTTCTTTATTTATTGAATCTTTATTTGATTCATTTGTATTTGGCTATTTTTTGGGGTGTCATCCAAAACTTGTTTGTGGGTGACCCTAAAATAAGGCGAATAAAGACCTTTACCTTGACACAACAATGTGCCAAAAGCCAGGGCTTCTGCTGTGGACCAGTCCAGTTTTGTGCCCTCTTCAAGTTTCTGCAGCCGGGCCTACGAAGACGCCCAAAAAATGACAGGCATGTTCAAATTAAACAGACTTTCAGTATTACAAACGCGGCCAAAAAGTTACGCTTGTTTAATGCATAAAAGAAACAGAAATTGTATAACCTTTAATACCTTTGCTACATCAAGACAAAAAAAACACAAAGGTCTCTTTTTCGGGTGAACTATCCCTTTCAGATTTAAAGCTGTTTATTGAGTGTTAAAGATGAAACCTGAACCTAATCTGAGAGCTATACAGCATGAAACACACAGTCGTTTAACAAATCACCCTAAAAACATTATAAGCACAAACTCCAGTCAAAGGTCAACAGAGCCGGTTTCTATTTACCTGCACATGTGTCTTCATCAGGTGACTGTGTAGGTGAATCTCCTCAGGTATGTTCACCGATTTGGCACCTATGAATTGCAGCAGGGGTGGAGCTATGCCAGTGTCCCACAATGAGATTCTGTTCTGGGGCTCCACCAGGTCTCCCCAACGGCCCTGCAGGTTGGTTGGCGGAGGGCTGTAGACGGTCATGTTGTTCAGTCGGTCATTGAGCATGGCGTAGCAGGAGGTCTTGATCTGACCGCGCTCTCCCTCGGTCATCAGACCCTCAGAGATCAGCTGGTCGACGTATGAATCCGGGATACTATTTCTCGACCTGGCAGGCAAAAAAGACAATTGTAAGGGAAAGAAGAAGCACTAGAACCAAACAAGTTCTGATAAGATAAAGAACTCAACTGCACAACTACAAAGTGTTCACGCCATGTTGGACTGATCATAATGACAGAAGTTCGAAGCACAAACACTCAAAACACATGTCAAAATGCAACAAAACTAAGACCACCGACACCCAAAACTGAATATCTGAGGTATAAAACCCACCTAATGATTTTATACATCGCGGGGTTTGTAAAAAAAGGCTCGTCCAGCTCATTGTGTCCCCACTGACGGTAACAGAGGAGGTCCACGATAACGTCTTGCCTGAAGCGTCGCTGGTACTCGACGGCCAGCCGGGTCGCTCTCAGAACCTCCTCAGCGTCGTCCCCGTTTACATGGATTATGGCACATCCCACCATTTTACCTGAAACGCATCACACCTTTGATCAAATTCTGCCATTCTTCTCACAGAAAACGGTATATGCACACGGGACGATGGCGTACTTCCTCGAAAATCTCAGCCAGCTAGGTCACTTCCGCACTCTTTGCACTAAGGGGATTTTTAGAAAGTGTTTAGAAAGAAAACGTTCAAATTTCGGCGAACCGACAGCACTACGGGTGAGCATTGTTAAGCGCCTCTGTGATCATGCCTCTAAGTTCACTTTGCTTTTTTCATATTTGTTAATGTACCTTGAACTGGATAGCCTGAAGTGCTTCTCCTTTTTGTTCGTCAATGTATGGCGAAGTGTTTGAATAATTAGGCTCACCTTGTTGATCGCAATCCTATGTGCATCCTGAAGCGAAACGCCCTTGTTCCCTATGGCGCCAGATGTTTTAGCGGAAGTACATCATCGACCAGTATGTATATAACCCATTAAAAAATTCAGTAAATGGAAAGCTGTAATGTCTTTTACCATTAAGAGCTTTAAACTTTTAAACTAAAATATTTCATTTTCAACTATTTTCCCCAAAATGCTTCCTGTTGGTTAATTAGAAAGATACCTTCTCTCGTTTACAAATTGCTTTGGACAAAGGCATCTACTCAATGAATAAATGCAAAGAGGCCAATTTTGCTATGGTAGCTATACATCAACATAAAAAACCAACAATTAACACATTCTTGTACAAACTTTTTTAAACATAAAAGTTTTTTGTATAGAAAGTTACACACTTCACATTTGAATTTCATTCCAAACAGCGCTAAGACGTTTGAAGAAAACATACCAACATCACTGCAATAGAGAGATGATCGCCCCCTCTCAGAGGGAGTGGTGTAGCCCACTTGATTGTTCACTATCATGTGGATGCTTCCACCCACTCTAAAATGGGGGAGGTTTGCCAGGGTAAAGGTCTCGGGTACAATGCCTTGGCCTGAAAACGAAGCATCGCCATGAACCTGTAAAAGCCAGATATGTAATGGTAAGTTTAGGGCAACTTTCTTCACACTGCCCGTATTTGTCACAGTTAACAAAATTATGCAACTCACAACCATAATGTAAATTTGAACATGCAAGAAGAAGCACACAGCAGGGCGGGGCTTAATTTGATTCAGTCAGGAATTGGTTAGAGAAGTGGTCTCTTCATTAAACCATTACCAACACACCTTAAAATGAATAAAGAACAGGCACAGATCTCAAGTCCTGACCTGCAGGCATATGACTTTGTCTCCCGGCTGCGAGTTGGGGTCACTGGAATAGTCTCCGTTCTGTTGGACTTGCTGTCGGCCTCGAGTCTTTCCCACTGTGATGGGATTGATCGCCTCCAGGTGGGAGGGGTTGGGTAGCATAGTGACATTGAGAGGGTGTCCCGCACCGAAGTCCAGCTCCACCTTGGAGGTCAAATGGGACAGCACGTCACCGATAGAAGGAGAATTCTCCGGAAACTCGCTGAGACCCCTCATCTTACGAAACATGAGCTGGGAGAGACAGGACAAGCATATAGTTTGTCAATGCTCAAGAACGACTCCAGGCGAAACTGTCATTTCGGGGTGGATGAGTCTGTTCATGCTGAAAGAAGAGCTGGAGCCGGTGACTCAGAGGACAAGACTTGTGAATAAAGAGAAGGGGAGGAGCTAAAGCAGAAGTGCACATAAATGATTGGCAGGGAAGAAAAACAAGAAATCAAGTCCAAGTTTGAAGCACTTATAAAGTGTTCAATTATAAGGTGTTGTAATTCATAACAAAATAATAAATAATAATATAAAAATAATATTTTTTCTGATGTTTGGTTGCATCAAATATATGACAAATTTCTATATTTTATAAAATGCCACAAAATCTGGGGCCCCCTGGATTCATCTTAGGGCCCCCCCAGGGGACCACATTCCCCAGTTTGAGAACCACTGTTTTAAGGTGTAAAATAATTGTTTAATTCTAAACAAATTTGCTGTAAATGTCTGGGATGACAAAAGCACATCTGTCAAAGTCCATCTAGCTGTAAACTTCACTAACCTCTGGAGGGAACTGCAGGAGTCCAGTGAGCAAGTTGAGGCGTCCGCGGTGAGGCATTCCCATGATCACGTCTGTCACTCCGCTGTACGCAGCAGAGCGGAAAACCTCGTAGAAAAATCCCATCATGCTCTCTGCTCCTTCACCTCCATAACGTTTCACAGTGGCAAACTTGGTGGCTAAAAAGTGGTCAAATTCCTTCAGAAAACGAACAGAGGAGATGCAAAATTGATTCCGTCAAGCTCATATTCTTTCTTGATGGATATTTAGCTTTACATGATATAGGCAATACAGCAACAGGTTTATTCGATTTAAAACAAAAGAATTTCTACGGTTCTCAGGAATATTTCTACAAGCAGTGACGCACAATACCTGAGATTCAAGCATTAGTTTGGCCAGCTGTCTCCTCTCGTCTGGAGAGAATGTTTCTTTCTTGAGCTCTTCAAAGCGGTCGGCAAACCACTCTCGTTCCTGTAAGGTTTGGAGCTGACTGGTTTCCACTGAGATTCCCCCGCAGTACGTTCTCTCCAGGTAAGACACGACCTCTTCGGCAGACGCCTCAGATTTCCCAAAATGCTGCAATCCTGGAATGACGACAAACAAATTTCGAAAAAAAGAAAAAAACATTCTTCAGCATTTGTACTTGTTTTAGAAAACCCTACAGGATCACAACATAAAGATGGATGGACTAACCCTTTAAGCTCAGATACAACAGAAAACACTTTCGATTCATTTCTCAACATGAAAAAAATGAATAAAACATTTTCATAGTAATGCACTTATAAACAAATTTATATTAATTTTGTGTAGCGCACAAACAAAACACAAGCTATACATTTCTGATTGTAATACAGTATGCATTGCCTAACAGATGTCCATTGCAAATCTATTAATGTAAAGACGATTTTGCTCATTTTTACTCTGGTATTTAAAGCGATATTTCAGAGGCAAATCAAAATTTTGGGGGAAAAAAAAAATCTCTGCATTTTTTAAAAGAGAAATATCCATATTGAGAGCACTATTAATGTTAATGTCTAGCTTCCGTTATCCCTCGGCTGCGTGTGAACCAGACGCTTGTTTCGCTTCAGAAGACCTTCGTTAAGACCACGGAGCCGTGTCGAGCCGGTCTTAGATCGATGGATACACTTTTTGGAGCTTCAAAAAATTGCCCCCCATTCACTCCCATTCTACCGCTTGGAAGAAAAACAATACGCAGTATTATAACTCCGACTGCAATGTTCTTCAAGAAGAAAGTCATATTCAGTCAGGATGCCTTGAGGGCGAGTAAAATATGGGGAAATTTTGTTTTGCCTCCGAAATATCCCTTTAAAGTTAATTGATAAGGAAGCATAATTGTCCATACCTACACTGAATTGAACCTCGAGTCATTCAGCCACACATCCAGATTATTATCATAAAACAGTAGTGCAAAACGTCATGGGTTCAATTCGAAGGGAATACATAAATAAAAATATATTTTCAATGTATATATGAGAAAGTAGAATGCACTGCCAAATGCATACATGTGCATGTAAACTGACCCGTGGTGTTGAGGGGTCCTAGCACAGTTCCATGCAGAAGGCTGATCTCTGGCACGTTCTCCAGGACAGGAGCGTTAGGAAGTAACGGGTTAATTTTAGCCGCCTTGTGTCCATGTGCTCTATAGGCTTCCACCAATCGCGCCAGTCCGTGATCTGTTGACACAAACGTCGCAACTCAGCGCTCATATTTCCACATGTACTCCAGACATTATTGCTCAATGAGAATTCTACATGCACACCTCTAAATTGTAATGTAAATGCATGCAACGTTCATCTTAATTTTACAACGACAGCAAAGCACATGTTAAGAGTTCTTAAATACACACAACGTATAATAATATAGACACCAAATGTTTATTTGACGTGTTAAAAGCACCGGCCTTGGTTCAGCGCGGAGACCTGCGGCAGATCAGCGTCTCTCTCCGGATTGTCTCTCGGTCGGTAACCGTAAACTCCCCGATGCGTGTGGTACAAATTGGCTACAGCCGGCCTTGTAGCCCTAAAAGCACGGTGACAAAGTCTGTGCAAGTTCGTAAGTCTCATAACCGCTGACATTGTGGAAAAATAATAGATTAAACACGACGTAAAAATAATAAAGTTTCGCTGAGGCTCCACGCATCCTACTGCGCGGCCATAATGCGCGAGGACCGGTGGGAGGTGATCGTTTGCGCAACGCTGATTGGCTAAACGTGATCGTTTGCTCGCCGCTGATTGGCTGGAGCTTTGCAGAGGTTGTGGATAGGTTACGTTGTGGTTCACATGCTGCCCACGTAATGTTTTACAAATCTCCAGACAGGAGTCTGTCTGTCAACTGAGATGTTTTAAGAAACACAATACGAAGATAGCTTGTTTATTGGCGACACTGACGTTTTAAAAATACACTCCTAAAAATAAAGGTGCTAGAAGTTTTTCTTCAACCTTTTTCGTAAAAAAAAAACGTTCTGCTGCAACAAAAGGTTTCTGTGGATGTTGAAGGTTCTTTATGAAACAAAAAAACCTTTGTATTTATAAAAAAATACACAAATATGACATGTATTTATACATTTATTTAGGTTATTTCCGCTCCAATAATATTACAAAAATGATAAGTTTCACTCTAGTTCCACCTATTGGCAGACAAAGCGCATACAGCTCAAAAATGTCATTACTTTCAGGTACAAATAATTACATAATTACCTTCACCAAACGCAAGGCACCAATGCGTTGGTCAATTTATATCTCTACCAACACCTACACATATTTTATGTCATTTTTACCATTGCATCGGTTCAACTTGAAGGCTGGTGAAGGGTGTGTTCACCAAGTCACTCCTAATGGGGAAATAAAAGCTTCACTCATTAATTTATGGATTAGAATTGGCCAGAACGCACAGCGAGATTTTGCATGACTTGTGTGATATTTCATCCGGACGTATCATCGCCCTTTCAAAGTTCGCCGGGGAGAGAAGCAGCGCGCAAAATGTCCCCAAAATCTAACAAATCACCCCACCTTGTCCACCCTCCACGCGTTCACGGACACACGCCCCTCCCGGTCAAATGTGCTCCTATTTCAAATTTGCACGCCGTTCTCGATGCCAGCTTGTCAGAGCCAATAACATAAGACTACCTGCCGCTCATTCAATCAGAGCAAACAACGCCTCTGGCATGCACACTGCGTGTGATCCACCTTGGGTGGAAACACATTTTCAGCCCTGTTCTGTGAATGAACGACCCTCCCTCGTTGCAGCGACGCCCGCTTCTCAAGACAGAAACAAGCGAGCTGTTGTCATTGGACTTCTAACGCATCAGTGGCATCGATCGCGCGCATCTGAATGCATCAACATAAGAAGCTGTTTTTGAAGGACACCGGAATCGCTGAGGGCATGGACTGATGGGTGACTGCTGGTGTAGCCTCTCAAGGATGCTGTAACACAGTAAGGACGCTGGAGTTATGAAGGCTCGACGGATAACTGGCGCTGTCCGTTCAGCACCACCGCCAGTCTCGCCTTGCGCCCAATGACACCATAAAGACCTCGATGACACGAGGATTTGGGATATTGGATTATTGTAAGGAGACAGGTTTGCGTTCATCATTTCGAGTTAAGTGCCAGTGTGGAGAAAGCGATTTTGGATTTCCATTGTTGATCGGTTGGTGAGCTCCGAAGTGTGCCATAGACGCGCGTTGACGCGCAAGCTGCATACCTGGCACAAGCGCTTTCTTTTTCTTTCTTTTTTTTACAACAGAAACATGCGATTTTGCACACTTGTTTTCTGAACATTGCATCGCTGTCAGACGTTTTTAATTGGTCTATGCACATGTGTTGCACGGGTCCCAGCGGTACGATGATGATGCCCGGCGTTGGTAGGAGATATGACTAGAAAGGGACGCGATGGGCCAAGGCGACGACAAAGATCGCATCGTGATCAACGTCGGAGGAATCAAACACCAGACCTACCGAAGCACCCTACGCACCCTGCCCGGCACTCGGCTCTCCTGGCTGGCGGAGCCCGACGCTCCCAACAACTTCGACTACGATGCAAACATCGAGGAGTTTTTCTTCGACCGTCACCCGGGCGTCTTCGCCCACATCCTCAACTATTACCGCACGGGCAAATTGCATTGCCCGGCGGACGTGTGCGGACCCTTGTATGAGGAGGAACTGGCGTTTTGGGGGATCGACGAGACGGACGTGGAACCGTGTTGCTGGATGACCTACCGGCAACACCGGGAAGCCGAAGAGGCTTTGGATAGCTTCACCGGGGGTGCCCTCGATCTCAGCCATGACGATCCGGAGCCTGATGGGGTGGTTGAAGCGGCGGATGGGGACGAGGGTGTCGAGATGACCCGGAGACTGGCGCAAGGGGACTCGCCCGATAACAGATCTGGTCGCTGGCACCGTTGGCAAAAGAAGGCTTGGGCTCTGTTTGAAGACCCGTATTCATCGAGATACGCGCGGGTGAGTGTGAACGAGCATTAAGTTGTATTACAGTATGTCTGAGATGAAGTTTTGTTTGTTTGTTGACAATTTAGTGATACATTGCCACCAACTTATGGAGAAAAACACTTGTGAGTGACCTTGAAACAATATCCTAGATCAGCGTCATGTCTTTGCCAGTAATTAACTAAAAATGAAATTTTTATCGCAATGCATATGATCCTAGGTTTGTTGCTTACATTACCTGATTGTTAAAGGCTTTTGAGGGCTTGTGATTTCCCATACCACAGAAAAATGGCAGATTTCCTTAGTATTACACAGTTATTTCTCTCAGACAACAATTAGATTGAGAGAGCAAATGGACATTTTTGCTTAAGTGCATCCTTGGATTTTTTTTCTCGAAACCCTCAAATTTCACAAGAAAGAGTTTCAGAAGAGATCTCAACAATGTCACAAACTGAGCTCAGAATTGCCAAGTCTGCAACCAAAAGTCAATATTTTTGAAGATCTAAATAGAAACTAAACAACAATAGAAACAATAAAAACATTTCTCATTGAATCTACCCAAACCCAGATAATTTTACCTCTACAATCTATATTTGACACCTCCATATTCCTTTCATGTATTTGAATGAAGTTTTATTTCTCCTTTAAGCAATTTTAAGAGAAACATTTAAGACTAACTGAGAACTTCGTCAAACCTTCTGAGCAATAAAATCGTTTCTCTGGGTTGCTGGCTTGTCAAGGGTTTAGAAAAACTCATATCCAGATCATGTTTGGTCAGTTTCTTGTTCAGTTCACGTTTCAAGCTGCCACTAACGTCCGGTCACTCGTTCTGATGTGGGACAAGCCGCAACCTCACCCTGTAAAAACAAACACACATATACAAACTCTCACGCAACCGCAAACCACATACAAACATAAATGCACACACAGTGTCTAAGGGCACTTGTGCTATAAGATACACCACCCTTGAGATTGTATATGCATTTCATTAGCCCATTTCAAACGTCAGCTCTTTGACCTCACACTCCACTCACCAAAGTCCCATCATCGCTCTCAGCAAGAACCCTGTAAGCTCTTAATCGCCATCCCAGCGTACCCTTGAGTTTTGCCAGACAGGTTAAAACAGGTCAGCACTGCTGACCCTAGCCCACCGCTTTGGCACTTTCAGAATCGGAGATGGCCGGCCTCCAAGATGAAAGCAGGCAGGTTGCAGGCAGAACTGTGGAGGATGAGAGACAAACAAAGATATAAAGAGCTTTATTGAACTCTTTTGAAAAGTACATCTCAGACATTCAAGTACAAATAGCTCCTTGGATGTACTACGGATGAACATTCAGGGCAGGCAAATAATCAGATAATTTTTATTACGGGTGAACTGTTCTGCCATCCTTACCATGACGGTGGTGCATGGTCTGGGCATAAACAAGTAGAAGTGTTTATAAGACTGGGATTCTAGGAGGATATGTATTATTAATCTGGCTGCCAGGAGCCAAGCTGTCCGACCCTGTCTGCTGTAGTGATGAGCTGCTGGAGATGGAGGAATGTGCCACGGCTACTGGCAACACCCCAGAGAAACATGAACCGCACACGGCTGCCCGAGAGCAAATACGCAGTAATGGGCCGATGAGGTCCGCAAGATCGGTGATTTAGATCATCTGAGAGAGTTGCTTTTGTTGCACTGAGCGATGACTCGTGCATGATGGGAAAGTCGGGTTTCGGCATCAAATATGCATTTCTGTCAACGGCGCTGGATTATTTTTACCAGGTTTTCTAAATGCAGAGCCTCTCAGACTCTCAAGAGTGGGTGGTTGGAGGAAAAGTGTTGAATTTCAAATGACTGAAGTCATGTCTGGTGTGCATGTGCAGGTGCTGTCGACCAACCACAGCATCCAGGCGCATTCGGAAACATCGTGCCTTGTTTTTTTTAATTATTATTCTTCAGCTGCTTTTCTTGGTCTGTGTTTTCCAGAGTCAATTCAATTGTGTCAAGTTATTTTTAGCTCCTTTCCATGAGGAAGAATCTCTTAATTATATTACAACTTGTTAACTCAATTACTTGCAGTGATCACAGTTGACGTATCTCTATCTCTATAAAATCTGCCCGTGAGAGACATGTTATAAACTCAAGGTTTGGGATTGTTAGGGTCAAAACAAACATTAAGGGCAAAAATGATCAAATGCCTAAAGATAAAATCGAGTGCCGCCCCATATTTGAGCTGGGCTTTCTAAATTGTGCTAAAAATACACGAATAGTTTGGTTTCAGCTGGAATAACTGATTGTTGCCAATGTTCCGTAACTGGACCTCTTCTGAAATGATGACACTTCAGTAACTGCTGGATCGGGTGTGAGGTAGATTCTGTCGCTGCATGTTGTTTGAAATATAACCAGAAATGCGATCATTTTGAGTGATGTTTTCTATTGTTCTCTGATGTTTGTTATGAGATATTTGCCATTACAAACAACAGACGTGTCCTGCTGGTCTGCTATAGTCACGCCTGGGAAGCCGATAAATATACAAAGCTATCTGTCATTTATTTGAGCGAAAACATCTCATTCTTATTAGTGCACTCTTTGATTTGATAGCTGCTGCACTTTTGCTATATAAATAAAACAAGTTATTATCATTCAAAGTGAAAAAAGAAATTAAGTAGAATTAAGCTTTATTTGGCATGCATGCATATCTGGTCACAGTAAGATTTAGAGCGAAATGCTTTGTACAATACTCCTCCCGCCGTATGCAATAAAATGATATCCAGTTTAGGGATAACAATATAAGTAATATAAAACCTTAACATTTAGAAAATTAAGATTAAGAGAAATTTATATTCGGGATAAATTACAACAGAAAAATGCACTGTAAATAAATTCACACATGAATGCATTAAACAGAAACAAAAAAAATATGAGACCACTTTCTTCAAATATTTTTACTATTTATAGGTACTGTATGTGTTAAAATTATAATTTTTGTGTGATTCTGTTAACCACTAACAATATTTCTCCCAAATTTAAAATAAAAATAATGTTTCTATTTGCAACTGGAGAAACAGGTCAAAATGACAGAAAAGATGCTGTGTATTTTTTGAGACCTCAAATACTGCAAAGAAAACAAGTTCATATTCACTTTTAAGCAATGCAACAGTAATATTTCTACACGTATTTAGGAAAAGTTGAAAAATATTTTTTTATGTGATAACCTGGATTTTTATCACAGTTTTTATGTGTCTTGTCATAGTGTCAGTCTTTTGCATTGCTATTGGATGATTTTATATCACGTCTGAGGTTTGATTTTGTTTAAATTCGACACACCCTGGACTGGAATGACCCCAATACATATAGGGATGCTGATGAAATGAAAGTTTGCAATGGTCTCTTACTTTTTCCCACAGCTGTATGTGCATTGTGTTTTGGAACTTCGTTTGAAATCTCTGAGAACTAACACACTCCAAAGTCCAGTTGCATTACTGTAATGAGAATTAACATAATGATGAGATCCATGAAAATAACGGGATTTAAAAAAATCCCGATGCAAAAAATGATCAAGTGACATGCTGTCGGTTAGTCACGGCCCCATTCGAATGCGTAAAATCTAAAGCCCAGTTTAGAATCCAGAGTTTAGTTTCTTTACTAAAGGCTACACAAATACTCATAAATATGTGCAAACAGGAGGCGAAGAGATTGCTTTAGCTTTCAACTGAGTTTGCATGTGGACCTGTCCAGACTCATTTTCACAGTTATTATCCAACAACATGTCATTCGTTAGACAGCCTGGCTTGTGTGTGTACGTGTTTAATGAGAACATCTCATATCTCCGCTATACCGGCACCATCAGCTGAACCCACTGGTTCATAGACACACACCGAATGAATCAGCGCACCGGGCTGCCCACCGACTAATACAGTTAGCAGCGCTTTAAGTGAGTTTCAACATCCCCGCCTCTTCTGCTTACACGTTTTGTTCGAGGGCTGAATAATGAAAATCGTGAGCTGAAAATGATGGCACGTCCCTGCGAGTGTGAGAATACATTATGTTCAGTGACTCATAGAGTGCCAGGAAGTTGTTCTTGACCTTTAACCCAACAGGAAGTTCAATTAGTCTAAACATTCTGCTGTCATCTTTTTGGTTTTCTAAAACAAACTGGAAACCAATGGGTTTAAATGAACCTACGCCGGGATGTTTCAACCCATAGTTGAGTCGAATATGGATTTCCCTATAGGCTAATATAAACCAACGGTTGGGTTTGTCTATATTTTACCTAATCGTGTGTTGAACTAACACATGAAAAGATTTTTTTAGTGCATGGTTTGTGTCCTTAAAAAGGACAAAAACACCATTCATTATGAAATTGAACTTAAGAGCTCAATTTAAAGTGTTATCTATCCATACAATAGCTTTGTGTGTGGAATAAACAAGTCACCAAATATGATTTTCTACAAATACGATCTTTTTAGTAAATTGGTTGATCTGGTTCACAAATACAATATTTGATCCATTTTTAACACAACGCTATCTATACGCTACCGGCTTTAAAAGTCACGCCTTTGATAATGCTTTTATGGTGATGTTTATTGCAAATGGATGGGGAGAAGCAACCTGCAGTCTTTAGGACTTCCGCTGAAGAAAGAAAGTCAATCGTTTGGAAAGTGATGTTCATTATAAAACTGTAGTGGAGCGAGAGCTGTCACTCTTCTGAGGTCATCGGTGTGTGATGGGAGGGCAGAGGAGGTGAAAGGGATCATGTCGTGTCCCCGAGACCAGGATGACCAAGCTGTTCTTGTGAAGATCTTGGAGATAAAACGTCCTTACAGATCAAACATTTGACCCCTGGGATTTGAAAGGTCGCGTGAATGTGCTTGAGAAGAGCCGAAGTGCTTCAGCAATTACTGTATGACAGCCTTGCTTCTTTTCTTTTTGACAAATTCACACTCTGTGAATGACATGAGATAAAAAGGCAGCTGGGTTCTGAGACGGGGAGAGGGGTAGAGAGAGGAAACCGTAGTGATGATGTAATCCATCTTACCTCGATCAATTATTAACTGCATTTTTACTATCAAGCTGTCTGGTTTTGAAACACAAGAGGTCAAGCAAGATCATTTTACATAACATGAAAGTATACAGTGACCATAGGCTAACAAGCAAGAAAATGATAAGGAAACATAAGATAGTTTACCAAAAAAAGAAAATTCTGTCATGATATTTTTTTCTGTTGAACACAAAAGAAGAGATTTTGAGGAATTTAGGAAATCAAACAGTTCTGGGGAACCTTTGACTACCATTGCAATTTTTCCTACTATGGTAGTCAATAGTGCCTCAGAACTGTCGGTTGCTAACATTCTTCCAAATATCCAAAAATGTATACAGGTTTGGAACACCTGTGGGTGAGTAATTCATGACAGAATTTTCATTTTTGCGTGAACTGTCCCTTTAACATCATTTATACGTCTTTATCTTAATATGCCACATACTGTGCATCTTGTTGATGGCACTTATTCTAGTACATTTTTATGACCAATTTGTTAACTGATCTCACTTAAAATGTCCCTTACAGAAAAGACACATGAATTTCACATGTTTTTTTACATGTTTTTCACATGTGATCACATGTATACAACATGTGTTTAACATGTGCAAAAAAAACACGTGTGATCACATGTGAAATGTGTGTTTTTGGAACATTTTGGTGTGAATTCCATGTGAATTCCCACGTGAAACCCATGGGATAACATGTAAAAACCCATGGGATGACATGTGCAACATGTGGTGACGTGAAGAACATGTGATCACATGTGGAGACATGTCGCATATGTTATCCCATGGGTTTTTACATGTTATCCCATGGGTTTCACGTGGGAATTCACATGGAATTCACACCAAAATGTTCCAAAAACACACATTTCACATGTGATCACATGTGTTTTTTGCACATGTGAATTTCATGTGTCTTTTCTGTAAGGGGTATGAATATTAGAAAGAAGCGAGCATGAAGGTCCACTCCTAAACACAAATCATCAAAGTAGATTGTAAGAAATACAGACAGTTCACTTAAAACCTTACTCCATTTATTCAACATCTCTGTTCCGTCTCACATGGTTTCTTATAAATGGTGACCAGGCAGTCCATCCCCTACTACACACCACCCTCAGCTTCAGACAGCCTTTCCACACGGGCAACAAAAACACCCAAGTGATCTTGATAATAGGTGAACGGCCCTCATTTGAGAGTGTCCTAGACTACCTCAGACAAAACATTCCTCCTCCCCACAAATAAAGCAACCACGACAAATGAAGCACATCTAGGGAATAGTGTCTGTAAGACTAAGCACTCGCTGACCCAGATATACAGCGCACTGCCTGTGGAAGAGGAGTTTAGGGCTGGAAGAAGATGAAGACTGCTTTAGGAAGCACAGAGAGGGGAGAACGGTGTTCCTGTAACTCAATCGCGTTATGGGTTGGACCCCAGGGAACACACATACTGATAAAAACGTATAGCTCAAATGCACTGTAAGTCGCTTTGGATAAGAGCGTCTGCCAAATGTAAATGAATTAAACGCCTGAAGCCTCAGAAATGTGTTATATATGAGCAAAATCATTTGTTATTTGATACTGGCTAGAACACTGTAAAAGCGTGCACTTACAGCATCAATGAGAAAATCAGTCGTTATTTGAATCTGTTTATATGGGTGTAAATATTTGATTGTATAATTCTTTGCTAATCCTTTACATACATCATGAAAACAGAAATCTGGTCATAAAACCTGATAGGAGAAACAAACAAACAAACAAGATCTTGGTTGTTCCAGACAGTGTAAATACATGGAGAACTTATGAAGAGTTTGGTTCCAAAATGAAATAACTTAAAAATGGTCAAAAATCATGTTTTTTTTTATTGTGCATTCCAATTAATATCAATCAAACTGCAGTTGGTTTGTTTTGATTTAAGTTATAATAACTCAACAAATACAGCTAACTAACACAATAAAACATGATAACATAATAAAAATAAGTTTTTAAAAACGGAGTTATCTCATTTTGGAACCAAACTCTTCATATAATCTTTTACTTGAAGAATTATGTCTTGAAAACAAAATTTAGTGAGGTTTATGCTTAAAAATAATATTTAATAATAATCTTTAAACTTTATTTATTATAAAAATATATATAATTTATAATTTTAGATTCATTTATTTTTATTTAAAAAAATTGTTTCAAAAGGCGAAAAAAAAATATTTTTGATAATTTGAAAAAAATGAAAACGTGTTATTTGATTTCTCTATACAATTCTATTTAAATTAAATAATTTTCAGAGAAATCAAATAACAAAACACAAAAATACAAATTTGAACAAAGTTTATTTTTCTTATTCAACTAGCAAATATATATTTTTTATAAAAATAAAATGATAAATATATATAATTATTATAATAAATATGTAAATATCATTATTTAATTATATATAAACTAACCAAATTTCAATGATATTTCAATAATTATTTATTAATTATATATAATTAAAATACTTGCCAGTGTTTTATGTCATCTGATTTCTCAGAAAATGATAAATTCTCTGACGTAATACCACAAGTTCTTTTGTTCGAACAAACAATTCATTATTGTCATTATTATTATTTTTTTAAATGTTGAAAAGTTCAATAGATATTGCGACAGCATCATTACCCTGAACGTTTTTAGCCACAACAGTCGTGTTGTAAAAATCTAATATTGTGACATCCCTAGTTAAAAGAGGTTCACATGTTTTAACACTAAGCTGGAAAATGATTTCTCGCAGCGGAATATCCGATCAATACAAACAAATGGAAACATAAAGGTTGCAGCCTCTCATAATTGCCTGAAGATCCCACGGTCAGGCAAACATGAGCATCTTACACTTATGTAATTCCAGCATTAGGCAGTATTCCGTCATCCCGTGGTGTCCCCTCCTAAAACCCACTTCCATCTGTCGTGTTTGCTATTCCCTTTATAGTGAAACACAGCGTAAATTGTAAACACCACCCCCACTCCTTTAAAAACACTTAAGGGACCAACGCACCAAATCTGCTTGTGGTAACCTTGCCAGGGCCCAGGAGTCCCTGGTGAGGGGACTATACGGTTAAATGTATTATTATTGGCGCCTTTCTGTCATCCTATGCTGTCCTTGAACGATGACCTTGAGTTTGAGCAGTACACTGTGTTGAGTTGACAGAAGCACACTGAGAAACTGAAGACGCAACATTATTTTTTAGTATTCAAAGTGAGTTAAAAACCATTGAAGCTTTATCAGCATGATAAGAATGTTTCTAATCACCGTCTCTCTTTTCTCACAGTGGGTAGCATTCGCATCACTGTTCTTCATCTTGGTGTCCATTACCACCTTCTGTTTGGAGACCCACGAAGCCTTCAACCCCATCATCAACCGCACTGAGCTCATCACGGTGGACAACGAAACCGTGGAGCGTGTCTTCCGCGAGACCGAGACCATGGTGCAGCTAACCTACGTCGAGGGCGTCTGCGTGGTTTGGTTCACGTTTGAGTTTCTGATTCGAGTGACCACCTGTCCGAACAAACTCAAATTCGTGACAAACGCCCTGAACATCATCGACTTTGTGGCAATTCTTCCGTTTTACCTGGAGGTGGGGCTGAGCGGTCTATCCTCCAAAGCAGCGAAAGACGTGTTGGGTTTCCTCCGCGTTGTGCGTTTCGTGCGGATTCTTCGTATCTTCAAGCTGACCCGGCACTTCGTGGGGTTGAGGGTACTGGGGCACACGCTCCGTGCCAGCACCAACGAATTCATCCTCCTCATCATCTTCCTGGCTCTTGGAGTCTTAATCTTCGCCACCATGATCTATTACGCCGAACGCATCGGAAGAAACCCCAACGATCCTAACGCCAGTAACGACACGCACTTCAAGAACATCCCCATCGGCTTCTGGTGGGCTGTGGTAACTATGACCACGCTCGGCTACGGAGACATGTACCCCCAGACGACCTCCGGCATGCTGGTGGGCGCGCTCTGCGCCCTGGCGGGTGTGCTGACCATCGCCATGCCCGTACCGGTTATCGTAAACAACTTCGGCATGTATTACTCCCTAGCGATGGCCAAGCAAAAACTACCAAAGAAAAAGAGTAAGCATATCCCACGAGCACCTCAACTGGGGTCTCCCAACTACTGCAAGTCAGTCATAAACTCCCCTCGACCCAGTACGCACAGCAACCCCTGCCCCCTGGCACAGGAAGAGGTTTCCGAGATCAGATACCAAGGTAGGAACTCGTGTTGTAGATTTTTGTCAATATGAACGACTTCTAGTGTTTATAAACAAATCTTTTCTACTTTTTCTTTAAAAAAAAAATATATTTTACTTTTTCATATTCTACTGTTTATGCAACTGGGTGGGTCAGCTTAGTAAACGTACTGCATTTGCACCAACATTGGGTTGGTTAATATTATCATAATGAGGCAATTTTATAGCTAGTTTACATTTATAAAACAGCATGCTTACTTTTTACGTTCAAGTTTATGTTTACGGTTTCACTCACCTTCATGTCACCTATAAGACCTTCTTTCCTTTCTCTGTGGAACGTTTTGGACCCCGTTGACTTACACTGCACAGATGCAAAACCATGTCATACAGGTTTGAAATGACATGAAGGTGACTAAATGGTTTTCATTTGGGTGAACTATCCCTTTAAATCTCATACAGTAGTTACGATGAACATTAAAACATTAAATTTAACTTTGGTTTTAGTAAATCAGACCCCCAGATCTAAATGACAGATAACCCAGCCCACCAATTACCGGTGGCTGTACAAACACTGCACATCTGTTCATATTAATGGCCATGGGTAGTTGCAACAACACTGGACTAAAAGTTTAGTTTATCGTTTGCATCAGCTGACCACTGAGAATTTCCAAGAGGAGGAGTCTGTGCTTTCTGAAATCCAATCTACTGCAATCCCACTCGATTTCATCTTTAACGGGCTCTTTGCCCACCATCAAAACCTAAATGACCTTCTCTATCACATGTTCCATCAGAGCTTTCACTATTGTGTAAGTGCCCTAATGCTGAAACATGAACCTAATTTTCTTTGAGGTGCTTTAGCAGAGTAGGGTTTCCTAGCAATTGTAAATCAGTGGATCTCAACTGGTGGGTTGGGATTAAAAATGTTAATGTTGGATTTAAGCTTTTGGTATGAATTACAATGTTGCTTTTGAGGTTTGCTACTTGATTTCTAATGGGAGATTTGGGTTGTGAAGCAAAACCGTATGTAGTAGGAACCACTGCACTAAATTTATCCAGCTGAAGGTGAAAAATGACACATAATATCATTTCTGTTAAATATGATCAATTTTTTCTTTTTCTTTACATTATTTTGTGTTGTGTCCTCAAATTGTAAAAAACATTATTCACAATATCAAATTTTCACCCATATCATAATTTTGTCATACATTTCTTATAAAAACGAATATTAATTCATATTAAATCTTATTTAAGAATATTAACCATATTTGCTGTCTGTGTTACTTATAATTGGGATAAACAAGTAAACATCTGTCCAAAGTGTTTTTACATCAATCTGTTAGCTCTATTGTTTTAAAAAACAAATTCTGAATAACAAAAACATGAACAACACACTTAAGTTTGTGTGCTGGGATAAGTTTGCCTTTTAATAGGGTGACCGTATGTGCCATTTTTCCCGGACATGTCCTGGCCAGGAGGTCGCATTTGTCCACCGCATAGGTTTATTATTTAAGGTTTTATTTCCGAAAAGTAAAAATGATATTTCAATGTATGAATGAAACTACGTCTTAAGAGAAATAAATGTTACTTTTATAATGTTTTTTTTTTTTAACTGAAATGTGAGAACGAATGCGACCTCCGGAGGACGCACCCGAAATCCTGGCCAGGACGTGTCCGGGAAAAATGGCACGTGCGGTCACCCTGCTTTTAATGTGTTGCTGTGCCGATCATTTGACGCTGTATGTTACCCCACATCGATCTGTAATGAGTCATCGCTCTTCACCTGTGATTGGAGATTTTAAAGTGAACGGGGAGGCGTCCAAAGCTGCCCTGGCCAATGAGGACTGCCCTCACATCGACCAGGCCGTGTCGCCCGAGGAAGTCTTCAGCCCCGTGGACCGCGAGAGACCCTGCTTCCTGCTCAACTCCGGAGGAGAACGAGCCAATCACACAGGGGGGAGAGTCAGGAAGGGTAAGTAAGCAGCCAATCACAGCTAGCGAAAGCGGAGCTGATTCTGTGCAAATCTGTCATTCGACGAACGGCTTTTTTCTTGCAGTCTGATAGTTCCTCAGGTCTGCTGTTGTCGTAAAGATAACAGGAAAACATGCGGTAGAGCCATTAAAGTGAGTTAACAGGCCTACGTTGATTTTTGACAGTTTTTTAACAGTCATACGAATGCAATACTGTATTTTAAACAGCATTCGATGGACCATTATGCAATTAGAACAGAGGGCCATTTTTGATTTCAATAACGATTTTTATGAACAAATATGGTCTGACAAGTGAAATACAAAAGCTACAATATATTGCCTAGCAGTGTGCTTGTTTTGCATGAATGCAGAATCACAATGGGGGGTGGTAATGATGATGGTGAAACTCACAAGAAATGCAGCATGGGATACGGGGCATGTGGTCACATGATAAGAACTCAGCCAGTCAGAAGCTCTCAGTTGTAACCTGAAATGTATAATACTGTAGATCCTATTAGCAAAATGAATTCCATTAGAACGATTTCTGGCTACCCTACTGATCTATTCTCAGTTATTCACCTTCATGTCGTTCAAAACCTGTAGACGTTTTGAACTCTGTGGGGATATTTAGAGAAATGTGTCTGTGGTTTTGTGTCCATTCAATGGAAGCCAATGGCGGCCAGTGTTGTTTGGTTACCGACATTCTTCAAAATATCTTCTTTTGCATTCTGCAGAAGAAAGTCACACAGGTTCGGAAGAGAATTTTCATTTTTGGGTGAACGCTCCCTTTAAACCGATAGTTCACCCAAAAATGAAAATTCTGTCATCATTTACTCGCCCTCTTGTCATTTCAAACCTGTATGACTTTCTTTCTTATGCAGATCACATGAGAAGATATTTTGAAGAAAGTTGGTAACAGAACAGCGATGGACCCCCATTCACTTCTATTGTATGGCCACAAAACCAATGCAAGTGAACGGGGGCCAGTTCACAACATTTTTCAAAATATCTTCTTTTGTGTTCTGCGGAAGAAAGTCAAACTGTTTTGAAATGACAAAAGGGCGAGTAAATGATGACAGAATTTATTTCTGGGCGAACTTTAGTCTACCGGTTGTTTTCTAGACGGGCTGCAGTTTCTGGCTAAGTTCTTTGATGTTCTGAACCGGTGTTGTGCTGTTCAGCACTGTGAAAACCACCCCATGCATGCAGAAGACTGCCTAAAGCATAAAACGCATGGAGGATGACGCAGTTGACGTGCCAAGCGTCAACTGGCTAACCACGAACGTAACAAATGCATGACAGGGGAACGCACCAACAGAGCCTAACTATACACGCTCATTCACGAACCGTGGCAGAGAGTCTCTGTCTCGAGTTGAAGGCTGCTCTGAGGTTTTACTGAAAGCCCCTTTTCTCTTCAAATGAAGGTTATGAAAAGCCATGGAGCCACAGCAGCATGTCTGGAGGCGTGGCCTCAGTGTCGGCATTGCCCTGCAGCCCGCCCTGTCTCATGCAGCAGGTCCACTCTCCCATCCCATCCATCCTGTAGCATGGACAACAAAACTAACCAATCAGAGGCCCTCGCTCCGCAGCGCTGCAGTGAGACGCCCGCTCACACTGTGTACCATCTCAACTCTCTGTCATTCTTTTCTCTCTTCTTCTCATCAACTTCCTATGCAGCGGCCACTTCATTCTCTTTGACGTCTTATTCCCTTTCCCCTTTCACTTCTCCGCACTTTCATTCCCTTTCTATTCCCTTCACACCTCCTTTCCTCCCCTCGGTGTTTCTAAGCTGTGGTTTTCATTGGGTGCACCATAAAAAAGATGAAAAAATGGCTATTTCATATATAGTTCGATATGACTTGAAGAGCTGAAGTAACACCCATCATGATTCTAGTAATGCACACGTCACCGACATAGAAAGTTGACTGAAGAAGCTTCATTTGCATTTGCATGCCTTGCATGGGAATATCTGAGAAAAAGATGCAAGTCAAATGAAAATATGTAAGAAAATGTTTTTTCAAGCTTCTTGGAATATATCCGATGCAGATGATATACAACATATGTAGCAATTACAACTTTTTGTTATTTTTTTTGCCTTTCCCCAAACGATGATCTCTTGTGCGTTTTAAATGTTGGTAGCAGCGGTCAGAACGACCATCCAAATTTTTCCAATAAGATGCAAACGGCAGCAAAAGCACTTTATCTTTTCTCATGCAGAGAGCATAGGCAAATTTATTCCAAACATCCATTCAATGACCAGCTAATGAGATTTTGTGACTACACACATGGAATTTACCCAGTAACGTTCCCACAACGTTTTTTTAAGGTTTGTTTTTGGTTCCGCGGAAATAAAATCTTCTGGGAACCAAATCCTAACGTTAGGGGAACGGTCTGTGTGCGCTGGGTTGCTGGACAGTGGACACGTGTGTGTATATCTCATTTTAAAACATTGCTTTGACACTGTAGCACATTACACGCAATCACCACACACACAAAAAAATGTACAGCATAGATGTATTGTGTGTGCATATGACGTAAAAACATCTTTTACAAAAGACAAATACAGTATTATTGTACTCCTGGGATTACTTGGGGAGAGGTAAATGCATGCACCTTTATGCAAAAAAAAAGAGAAACCTGCGAATGACAAACTGTAAATAAGAACATTGCATGAAATAAATTTTATATCCAATCTGTATATAGACTGTGTTATTATTTGACAGAACATGCATACATGACTCCTTGCGCCTTACCGTGACGTCTCTTTGACCTTTCACCGCTGTTTATCAAAATTTCGATTTCCTTTAGACTTCAGCGTCCGCACTAAAACAAACAGTGCACAATTCAATCCTGCTTAAAGTTTACGATTTAAAGGTCATAAAGGTCAAAGAGAGAGTGTGTCACCTACCGTAGGGCGGGGAGAGCCGAGGCGAGACCGACGGTGACCGTTCCCTGTTTCGCATGCCACATGTCAGTAACCAAGCATGAAAATCACTCTGTGTAAAAACTCGTCAGCATGAACCAATGAGACACCGTATCGACGATAACCTGAAATGAATGCAGCATGGGAGAACGCATGGTAAACCCCACGTTTACCATGAGGCCGAGATCGCAATTCACTCGCATGAGTCCTCGCGCATCGACTTGGATGTTCGCTTGCACGGTTCGAGGGCCAAAAATCCCGTTCTCTTTCTCCATCCCACCCCCAACCCCCCAATGTTTCCGTGCCGTTCGTTTGGTGTATTAATATGATTTCCTTGTTGTTTTGTTGTTGTTGTTTTCTCTTTTTATGTGTTATAGAGACCCAGCGCGCCAAACGAAGCAGACAACCGACCGAGTCAGTGTGTGTAATGAACCATGGTGTACCAACCACTATGTGTGTCAACCATAAAGCCACATCCCCCACCTGATAGTTGCGTATTTTAGCGAGAAAGTGTGTGTTCGTCGTAGTCTAGCATCTCTCTTTGAGTTGTGACGGGAAAATAATTCAGCATAGATGTAGCACAGTAACCCAGAGAAAAGCTGTCGTTTCAGCCGTACATAGCTCTGTTTGGTTTCGTGGTTTCTTGTGCTGTGCGAAGTGTTGTTTTTGAATTCGTGAGCGTCATTGTTGTACATAGTGCTTGTGTGTCGGTGTTGTGTATAAAACATGACTTCCTTTTTCTAAAAGGTTTGTTTTCGATCGAATCAAATGTTGTAAAAATGTTCCGATCGCATTTCTGGGTCAAAAAACATTCCCACACACTGTGGTCATGTCCACGTAAAAAGAAATTTGTTTTATCATATTTTGTACTACTGTAGTAACCATGTAGAAAATGCCTTTTGCACTGTTTGCACCCGTTCACTTTTGCATTCCTTTCTGTAGAATAAACGATAGGTTGAACTCAGATAGCACAGGTACGTCTGTAAGATGTCTGCTATAGATCTGAAAAACATCTGCTGTGTAAAAGCATCTGTTAAACGTCTCAAAAAGGGCCGTTTTTTAGTCGAAACCTTCACAAGAGACAATCCAAGAGAGAAACACCACAACTCTTCGATGTTCATTCACACAGAACATGAACATACAGGGTTTATGATGGAATAAACGAAAGCAACCGAAACTGTGTCTTAAGTTTGTTTCGATATTTTTTTTTCATTGTTGTGAAAAGTAAACCCAGTTCTTTGGGACCAAACTACTGCACTGCCAATTGCATCATGGGAAGGTCAACATTGGGTCATCTACTTACAACATGCCGGACTGTTTAAAGACCCAACCACATCAGAGCACAAACGCTTAGTCAGTAAATACCTAGAAATGTATTACAAACACGCAAAAAATCAGGTTTAAGGTCTTTGTGACGGTCTAGTGTTTAGTAAACACCTGACATCCTGACAGAATCTTGTATGTGCTGTGTTGTGAGATATTCCTTGCGTTTCGGCACATTGCAGTGCATAGTATGGATAGTTATTTAAAATCAGGTGGTATTTTCATTGATGGTTTAAGTTGACATATTGTTAAGGCAATTTTGTGACTTTTTCTGAACAGAAATAATAATGAAAGTAATAAAAAAAGCACTAAAAACACAGATTTTGTGCTGTTTGTGTTTTATTTGTTTTAACGCACTGCTGATGCTTGTTACGGCAAAATGAATAATAATATGAAGTATGCACATATAGATGCAAACAGTTTTTAAAATCGATGTATATAGTGGGACCACACTGAAAATCAGGAATGTAAAACCAATTTAAAAATGGAAATAAATCTTTAAAATAAAATCCCCAAAAATAATTGGGATTAAATATTTAAAAAAAAATTGAAAATCATTTCTAAATCTTGGACTTTACTATATGTCTCCCCTAGGACCCTAGTATACACAATATATCTTCTATAACTCAATCTTTGATATTCATGAGTAAAAATGTAACCTTTTATATGAATCTGTGGTAGATGTTTCTGATCATGACAGGGCATTCTGGGAGATGAAGTACTTTCAGTAAATCTCAAGGTTATTTAAGTGTATTTCCTATCACGGAGAGGTCACAGGAAAAACGATCGAGCATCGCCCAGACAGTCAATCACACTGAAGGAAGTTTGAACAGCTATCCAAGTATGGTACGGCTAGTAACCTGAGCACCGGACCTCGGACAATCACTTAAAACTTAGCCAGAGAGAATGAGTCTGATTGAATTTGTCTCTCCTCATTGAATTCTAATCTCTCCGAGCAGTGAATGCACCAGAACAATGTGCATTAACCGAGATACACATGGATACTTTTTTGTTGAATGTTAAAACTGTTGTATTGACTTGCGAGATCAACTAGCATGCTCTAAAAAAAAACAAGATTCAGAAACCAGATGAGGCGTGGTTATAAAATATTTGAATGAGGGCTGCAAATATGCTTTCTAAACACACCTCTCTGTTTATTTTGGGGTACTGTGATAGATCTGTTCAATCTTTCTGAAGTCGTGTATTGCATCTGTTGGTAGTATTTGCATCTTTGATCTACAATCTTCAAATGAAGACATTGTTAAAACCACAAACCGACCAAAGAGTCTTCGCCGTCAAAAACTGAAACCTGTTCAGCTTGCAGAATCCTTGCTGCTCTTTAAACTGCAAAGTGCCATTGAGTGTCCTGCGCCGCAGCCAATCAGAAGAGTCGTAGAGTCTTGTAGGCTGGGGATTGGTTGTGGTTGTGTGATGTCACAGAGGGATCCGTCGCCACACATTCCGTGTTCGTTCCAGCCCCAGGAGAGGATTCGACCTCCTAATGGGAGACATGACAATGAAATAACCAATGAAATTTACAATAGGCGAAAATGACGAATAGACGAATGGAGAAGAAGAATAAATTGAAGCAATATGTACATCCAACAAAAATTTTTTTTATGTAGCACCAAGTTTATGGAGCATTGCACCGGGTCATGGGTTTGAATCCCGGAGAACATACGTACTGAAAATCAGAATATCTTGAATGAACTGTAAGTTATAAAAGTGTCTGGAAAATGAAAAAATAATAAACACACATACATCACATTTGTGAATGGCTCAAACCACCCGCGGTCGAAAAGGGCCGTCTAATTGGACGTCCAGCAGGTAGGTGTGGTCAAGCCTGCATCACCATGGAAACACGTGCCACAGCAACATGGTTACATATCAGCTCTCATCGCCATGGCAACCAGGAGCAAGCACGCTTTCTCAAGGGTAACTCGTCTTCTCACATTCGTCGCCCCCCCACACCTATTTTCTCCCACGCTCCCCTACCTTCATTCTAATACCCCATTGCGCTCTATCCGGCGTGTCGTCACATCTTTATTGTTCTCTGTTAGTTAAAAACGTCGCGTTCGCGAATTTCCCAGGACTGATGATTCAAATCTAATGGAATATATGACTCCGTGCATACCATTAGCATTGTCAACCTGGAACTTGTGCTGTTAAAATAGACGCAAAGAGTATTGTCTTTGAATGGACGACATGATATTCACAAAACAAGAGCCACACAGCAATCAGTCTGTGGTTCCCATAGCAACATACTTATAGAACGTAGCAACGTATAGAACAGCCTACCGATATAGACAAAACATGAAATGAATACTGAGCCTTTACTTAAAAGACATGGTGATTACTCGAGTCTTTGTGCAAAGTCCGGACTTGAAATCTGTTATTTAACGAATGCTCTTGGCTCTTGGATTTCCACTTGCAGTGACTGTCTATGATTGAGGCAGTGCACTGCCCTGGAATAAATGAAAAAATACACAGTTTTACAAGTATAGCTACAAAATGTAAAGACCCTACAAAATCAAAATAGACATTTTTAGGCTTTTAGAATGAATATGTTTGGATATCTGAAAAGTTTTTTTCCAAAAACAAATCGGTTTTTAAACATGTTCAAAAATCATGTTTTTTATTGTGTTATCATGTTTTTATTGTGTTTTATTATGTTAGTCAGCTGTTTTTTCTTATTACTAATACTTAAACAACCTAACTGCAGATAGTTATCTGTGAACTCTTCATCTAAAAAACCGTGTGCTACATTTACATTACCTTTAGTCATTTAGCATGCGCTTTTATCCAAAGCGACTTACAAATGAGGTGAACAACAGAAGCTGAATATGACAGTCTATCATAAAGTTTCAGTTATGTAGAATTTCATGCACAAAAACAGATTGTATGACATCTTTTAAGTTATAGTTTAAAATCATGGAGAGTAATGCACGTGCTAAGTATAGTCTTGTAGTGTGTTGATATTATTTACTGTAATATTTGTTATTTGAGAAGACATTTAAATGATTCTTTTCGTGTTGAGACTATTCTTCAAGACGATTGAACCTATTTTTATGAGTTACCAATCGATGACTTACTGTGGCTCTATTACCCGGGTCATGGGTTTGAATCCCGTGGGACACTCATACTGATAATATGTGAATAAAGAATACTGTGTGGTTCACTTTGTAGTAAAGTGTATGCTTAATGCATGAGTTAGTTGAAAGAATTCCTTTAACTAAAGGTTCTTTTTTTGACATCTGTAAGCATTTCATAAATGGGGTTAAATGGCGTTACATCGAGACAGAAGTGCGTAGTTTTTCACAGTGTTAGTAAGCTAATTCATTGGATCAGACTCATGGTAACTATGTAATGTTGAAAGACCCTCTGAAGTGCCTTAAAGGGATAGCTCTCCTTCAAAATGAACATTCTGTCATTATTTAAACACCCTTTTGTCATTTCAAACCTGCATAACACAAAAGAAGATATTTTGAAAAATGTTGGTAACAGAAAAACGTTGGTTCCCATTGATATTGGTTTTGTGAACATACGATAGAAGTCACTGGAGACCAATGGTTTTTGGTTACCAACATTTTTCAAAATATCTTCTTTTGTGCTCCAACTAGACATGGACAACGTTGACATTTACAAGATTTAAGCATTCAAAACATATATATACACATCAATGATTTTTATCATTTTGCACTTCCGCTTCTCAGATTCTAAGCTTTGAGGTAAATTGAACACTATTGGTTATTTTAAAAGGGGAGGAGCCACTGACAATGTCTTGCACCAACTTCCTGTTTCAGTGGAAATTACATCAACGCATTGAACAGCTGCACATTTTAAAGGAACAGTTCACCTTCAAAATGAAAATTCTGTCATCATTAACTCTGTTGTCATTTTAAACCTGTGTGATTTTCTTTCTTCTGTAAAACACAAAATGAGATCGTGTGAAAAATGTTGGTAACCAAAAACCGTTGGTCTCGAATGACTTCTATTGTATGGACACAAAACCAATGCAAGTCAATGGGAACCAACAGTTTTCTGTTACCAACCCTTTTCAAAATATCTTCTTTTGTGTTATGCAGGTTTGAAATGACAAAAGGGTGTTTAAATAATGACAGAATGTTCATTTTGAAGGAGAACTATCCGTTTAAGGCACTTCAGAGGTTCTTTCAACATTACATAGTTACCATGAGTCTGATCCAATGAATTAGCTTACTAACACTGTGAAAAACTACGCACTTCTGTCTCGATGTAACGCCATTTAACCCCATTTATGAAATGCTTACAGATGTCAAAAAAAGAACCTTTAGTTAAAGGAATTCTTTCAACTAACTCATGCATTAAGCATACACTTTACTACAAAGTGAACCACACAGTATTCTTTATTCACATATTATCAGTATGAGTGTCCCACGGGATTCAAACCCATGACCCGGGTAATAGAGCCACAGTAAGTCATCGATTGGTAACTCATAAAAATAGGTTCAATCGTCTTGAAGAATAGTCTCAACACGAAAAGAATCATTTAAATGTCTTCTCAAATAACAAATATTACTGTGTAGACTTCGGCTTAAGTAAATAATATCAACACACTACAAGACTATACTTAGCACGTGCATTACTCTCCATGCAGTTTTACAGACCGATTTCACACTCTGTTTTTGTGCATGAAAGCCTACATAACTAAAACTATATGATAGACTGTCATTTAATGCTGTTAGTGGTTTATGATATTCACCGTGCTTTACTTTGAAAACGCCTTTTTAGTCTCATTGAAAGATAAACGTCCTGCAATGCCTTTAAGGACGTCCCTTGAGTGCTTCGAGAATGCTGCGTGATTCCCAAGGCATGCCAGGATGTTATTGAGTTTCAGCGTCACGTTTGTAACAGCGATCCACTTATCTCAAGGGTGCGACAGACACGAGGAACAGAGATAAACATCTCAAGTTCCCCGAGCAATGAAAACCTCCTTGGCTGGATTCCCGCCTCGACATTATGGAACATGATCATTTTCTATTTACGAAGAAAAGACGAGAAGGTGATAAAGTAATCGTGCTCGTCCACAGCCCATTCCATTCTATGCATTCAATCTAAACCTTATAAAACAGTGTGCGTTTCCTGGGGATCAAACCCATGACCTGTGTTGCTAATGTAATGCTTCACATACAAAGAGCCCAAAGTGGCTATAAAATTCAGTTTCTCGGCATTGTACAATGCAATTAACAGAAATGCCATTCCAAGAGCTTATACGACACGAATGACTTGAGATTGTCGTCCAGTGATGGATTCATTTCCCAACACTAAGGCATAAGATTTCAAGACTCATTCCCACTCTCCTTCTATGATAGCGGTAAAGATCACAGCATTGAGTCATCCGTTTAATTAACCCAGTGACAACAGATCCTCCTCTTCACCAGCATTACGGACGTCACGTCGAAAATTTCCCATTACTGAACCCCGACCACTGAATTCTCAAAGGTCTCAGCGTTAATTCTGACAGCCAGGCTTAGCCATATCACAAAATACTGGCTTACTTTAATTCTCGGTCTCTCTTGCAGGCTCAATGTCAGAGCAGTCACATCCCATAATGAGCTACTCTGCACCTAAAGATGCTGTAGGGTTATTGCCGTGGCAACAGTGTGTGTGATGGTGGATCTTCAGCAAGGGAGAAAACCTGTTGCTTTGAGTTTGTTTTTGTGTGGCTGAGGTATTAAATAAGCGTTTTGGGCCCACTCTACATCATACAAGACCGTTCGTTTTACTCACCCACAATGGCCAGGTTGTGTTCAGATCCACAGGCAATCTGAAAAATCCATGAGAAAACGTCAATCAAACACCTATTACATGTTCTGATCACAGCTCAATCACAGTTGAAACACAATCACCGTCAGACCTCGGTGATTCATCAATCCTTATCTCGTACCCATACACCACTCACTCCCGCTGAGAAACACACGCTCTCCCTCCATGTAACAGAAGCCGGAGTGCCTGAATCGAACAGAGACCCTTCATAAGTGTGACGGGGGTGATGGAGAGGCGATTTACACATACAGCCGCATAGAGAGATGCTTCCCGCGGTCAAAAATAGCACAAACGCACAAATGGCTTCCCGGCCCTGATGTTGGAGTCGTATGTCCGTTACCGTGGCGACTTGTAGAGATGCGAGTGGATGACCAGGCGTTTCTGGTTGGTTCATTAATGTTTGGTGATCGTCCCTTATTACACAGAGGAAATGACTTGCTAGCGGATAAAAACATCGCTAATGCTCTCCGCTGTAGCTTAGAGGACGCCGTACACACAAACACACACGGTGTAAATTATCCTAAAGCATGGTGGGAAATGGTAGGAAAGCCTAAGAAAACCTCAAAACTTTCTGGTTTCATGAACAGTCGAGTCTCCTGAAAATTAAAACTAATAATAACCTTCCTGTTTTTGTAATAACAAACAAGGTTACTGAAAGCAGTGGTTTTGTGGCATTTTATGAAAGAAGTGTATCATACATTTTATGCGATCAAACATCAGTAAAATAAGCCCGTCAACCAAAAGAATTGATGTTCCAGCATTGTATACCTGAATATGTTTTTGGTATAACTAAAATTCTTAGTTTAATATTATAAGTCTTTATTTGGGGGGCCGCAAAACCATGCACCCTACACAAAGTGGGCCTTACCACGAAAAGTTTGAGAACCACAGACTTAAAGGGACAGTTGACTCCAAAAACAATCTCTCTTTTTTTTACTCACCCTCGAGTTGTTCCAAATCTGCATACATTTCTTTGTTCCGATAAAAGATATTTGGAAGAATGCTTTTAACCAAACAGTTCTTGGTCACCATTGACTACCATAGTTGGAAAAATGTCTTTATAAATTTCTTTGCTCTGTTGAACACAAAAGAAGATATTTTGAAGAATGTAGGAAAGCAATCAGTTCTGGGGCACTTTTGACTACCATTGTCAATTTTCCTTCTATGCTATGATGAGAGAATTTGTATATTTGGTTGAAATTTTCCTTTAAGTAGAAAATTCTTAAGTTTTAATACTTAGTTTTCAATGAAAATTTTGTATCTATTTAATTTGCAAGGGTCTATATAGCCCAAAAAAATATATACAAATATATAATAATATAAACACCAAAATAAGACAGAGACCAAAAACATCACAAGGTCATTTTAGAAATGAATTTAATGTGCAGCAAAAAAATAAATATGCATGAATTTGGATATGCTTTCGTCCGGTTAGTCCGGTTAGTGAGTTCGAGTCAACTAATAGTCAAAGTACAAAGGAACGTCCTTCATAGACACAATCAAAACCCAAAAACAAATCAGGATCCTCCTGTCAGACTTCACAAAATGATTTGTCCTGATGCAGTCCGTTTCTCTTGCCATCACCAACAAAACGGCCTCACATCTGTCTGTATCTGAACCCACAATATATAACACATTGTCAAAACAGATTTTGGGTTGGCAGGAGACGGTCCAAACTGCCCTGATGTTGTGCACTGCATGATGTCGACTACAACCCATCTAACACGCCAGACAGAAGATATTTTGAACAATGTTCATTGACTTCCATGGTATGGGCACAAAACCACTGAGACATTTCTCAAAATATCTTCTTTTGTATTTCACAGAAGAAATGAGTCGTATATCTGCGACTAACCTTATGCAAATGAGGAGCGATTGAATATGGCAACTACCAACCGAGGAATGCTTATTTTAATGGGGGCAAATTGACCTTTGTTAAGGTAAGAAAGATGATGCACCACTTTTCTGTAACCATACACAGCAAACAGACACGTCAGCAATGGTATCCGTCAACCCCAAAAGCAGAAAAAAATGACAATGATGGACAGCACACATCCACGCCAGCCATTTTTAACCGTCCCTGAGAGGCGCAGAGGTAAGAGTAATGAAAAGGTTCATTATTACAGGGGTCCCGTTATAGCTGTAAGTGGATCTATGGGGGGCAATCATCCCTCTTTTTTAGTCAATAAAGGTTGTTCTGTAATTGTGAATGGACATACCAATTGTGACCCTGGACCACAAAATAAGTAGCAAGGGTATATTTTTAGCAATAACCAACAAAACATTGTATGCGTCAAAATGATCGCTTTTTCTTTTATGCCAAATATCATTAAGATATTATGTAAAGATCATGTTCTATTAAGATATTTTGTAAATTTTCTACCGTAAATATATCAAAACTTGATTTTTGTGGATGCAGCAAAAACAAAAATGGCCAGAAACACGCCTACAAACTTCACTCGCTGCTGGCCGCTCTTTGGGAATTACTCACTCAAGTTTGGAATCTATGTAAAGCTTAGAATTAGTGATGCACCAAAATGAAAATTCTGGGCCGAAACGGATACCGAAAATTCAGGATGCACTTGGCCGAAAGTTACTTAAAAAACTTTTAGAAATAGTCTTTATTTAACTGTATTAATTACACAAACTAAAACATCAAAAATTAAGGAGAACATATTTAAAACAATACAAAATATATTATTTTTCCTTGGTCACTGCAACCAATCAAATATAACTTTTTTTACCAATCATCTAAACATTGTAATTCTAGAATTATTCTACAATTATTATATGCATAATAGTAGTCATAGTCAGAAGCTCCTGCTAATACAAGAAGTGTATTTACTGTATATTTATATACACTCACCTAAAGGATTATTAGGAACACCTGTTCAATTTCTCATTAATGCAATTATCTAATCAACCAATCACATGGCAGTTGCTTCAATGCATTTAGGGGTGTGGTCCTGGTCAAGACAATCTCCTGAACTCCAAACTGAATGTCAGAATGGGAAAGAAAGGTGATTTAAGCAATTTTGAGCGTGGCATGGTTGTTGGTGCCAGACGGGCCGGTCTGAGTATTTCACAATCTGCTCAGTTACTGGGATTTTCACGCACAACCATTTCTAGGGTTTACAAAGAATGGTGTGAAAAGGGAAAAACATCCAGTATGCGGCAGTCCTGTGGGCGAAAATGCCTTGTTGATGCTAGAGGTCAGAGGAGAATGGGCCGACTGATTCAAGCTGATAGAAGAGCAACTTTGACTGAAATAACCACTCGTTACAACCGAGGTATGCAGCAAAGCATTTGTGAAGCCACAACACGCACAACCTTGAGGCAGATGGGCTACAACAGCAGAAGACCCCACCGGGTACCACTCATCTCCACTACAAATAGGAAAAAGAGGCTACAATTTGCACGAGCTCACCAAAATTGGACAGTTGAAGACTGGAAAAATGTTGCCTGGTCTGATGAGTCTCGATTTCTGTTGAGACATTCAAATGGTAGAGTCAGAATTTGGCGTAAACAGAATGAGAACATGGATCCATCATGCCTTGTTACCACTGTGCAGGCTGGTGGTGGTGGTGTAATGGTGTGGGGGATGTTTTCTTGGCACACTTTAGGCCCCTTAGTGCCAATTGGGCATCGTTTAAATGCCACGGCCTACCTGAGCATTGTTTCTGACCATGTCCATCCCTTTATGACCACCATGTACCCATCCTCTAATGGCTACTTCCAGCAGGATAATGCACCATGTCACAAAGCTCGAATCATTTCAAATTGGTTTCTTGAACATGACAATGAGTTCACTGTACTAGAATGGCCCCCACAGTCACCAGATCTCAACCCGATAGAACATCTTTGGGATGTGGTGGAACGGGAGCTTCGTGCCCTGGATGTGCATCCCACAAATCTCCATCAACTACAAGATGCTATCCTATCAATATGGGCCAACATTTCTAAAGAATGCTTTCAGCACCTTGTTGAATCAATGCCACGTAGAATTAAGGCAGTTCTGAAGGCGAAAGGGGGTCAAACACCGTATTAGTATGGTGTTCCTAATAATCCTTTAGGTGAGTGTATAAAGGGATACTTCACCCAAAAATGAAAATTCTGTCATCACATATTGTGAATGATCAAAAAAAGTTCGCATGAGATAATGTGCGTGATCCCCGACAAACAAAATCGGTCACGCGCATTCGCGCATTATACTGAGCTTGCGTGTCATTTTCTGTCCGCTGGTTTTGAGATTTCTTCTTATATTTATTAGTTTTAGCCTTTGTTATGTACATGGTCGTTCTTTGATAACAGCTAGAGTGCGAGTGAGCGCGAGCCAGATATTTCGTTTTTTATTTCGACCAATAACGGAATTTTCGGCAGCCGATATTTCGGTGCATCACTACTAGGAGTTTGCGCTTTCGGGTTCATCTACTCTCAACAACTTCATTACAGCAGTAAGCCAATAGAGAGCCTTAAAACAAACATGTGTCATATTAGCAACGGCCTGCTACAACGCCTCTGATTAACAACTTCACAGGCGATTTTCTCAATATTTCGAATTTTTTGCACCCTCAGATTTTCGAATAGTTATCTCGCTGCGCGTAAATAGCGATCTATATACGCTGCGCCAAATATCGATATTTTAATTAATTAATAAAACAAGACGCTTTAAATATTTTCCAAGCGTTATTACATCATGGCTCCACTGGGTGGCGCTTAACACGCAAACGAGGGAAACGTGAACAAACTAGTCTGAGAAAGAGTTTGCGTGTAAAATAAGATATACTCCATGCATGTTTGTGAATGAACGTTAATGTGCGTAGATTTAACGCACAATGTTCTTTAGGTTTATTTTATTTAAGCTGGTTAAGACTAAGAGGTTCACAGGTTTAAATAAGTGGCTGTTAAATTTAGAAATGTGCCAGTATAAACATTTTTTATGTGTTAAATGTGTCCGTTTACAAAGATAAGCTTTTAATTTAAGCATTAAATGTTTACTTTACTTGAAATGTTACTCGTGTTGGTAATATGTTATTGATTTACCTACTGAGAAAAGTTTTGTGGACTTGAATAAAGAGACAAATGTTGCACTTAACCTTTTCATGAGCATTTTGTTTTCATAGCTAGACAGATATCTTGATGTATCGTTTACAGTAGTATCGCCACACCATGATATTATAGGTACCGTGAGCCATGTTTCGTACCGTGAGGTACCTTGTGATTCCCAGCCTCACCCAGCAATGCACAGTGGGAGTTTAAACACAGACAGCAAGGCTCCTGTACTCCGGCTGAAAGTGTGAAAGCGGCTGTCCGCTTCACCTTTAACAATGTGTGAATGAACTGGTGTTATAGAATTATACAGCCCATTACTGGAGGCAATTCTGCATTCAGGGACGCGGTCGTTTTTAGCACACCATATCGTGTTTCACCACATTATCTACTGATAGGAAATCTATCGGCCTGGAGCCACTAGAGAAGTCAACCGCTCTGTGATTGGCCGATATGGTTTTTGAGGGTGGGAATTGTATTTTTACGGCGTAAAACAAATGGAAATCAATGGGTTTAAAATGGACTGGCACAATTTATGTTTTTTGCAGCCTTTAAATAAATAAATAGATCTTTGTTATACACAAAGAGGAACGTTCGCTAGCGCTCACATAAAATGCACTCACTAGTAAATGCACAGAAGTCATCGTTTTTCATTTTATTCATACAATGAAAAACCTTTTGACCTGAAGGTGTACAATGAAATGTTTAAAATTATTTTTGTAAGCAAAAGTATAATTTTACTAACGTGATCATTTCTGTCATTACAAAACCACTTTTTTAAAAGTATGACTTAAAGGGACAGTTCACCCAAAAATGAAAATTCTTTCGTTAGTATACACCACCGAGTTGTTCCAGATCTGTATAAATGTGTTTGATGAACACAGAGTAAGATATTTGGAAGAATGCTTGTACAGTTCTTGGCCACCACTGACTACCATTCAAGGTGCTCCAGAACGGTTTGCTTTCTTACATTCTTCAAAACATCTTCTTTTGTGTTCAACAAAACAAAGACATTTATAAAGCCATTTTTTCTACTATGATAGTCAATGGCAGCCAAGAACTGTTTTTTATCTTTCTCTGTGTTCATCAGAACAAAGAAATTTATAGATTTAGGACAACTCAAGGGTGAGTAAATGAAGACAGATTTTTCATTTTGGGTGGACTGTTCCTTTAAATAACCCAAGCCAAGTAGTAGACCCTTGTAGTTTTATTATAAGTGGGTACAGAAGACATACAGCACACTAAATATAGCACTTGATAAATTTATTTTGCGAACCATTTAACTTTTCGTTGTATGGAAAAGAACTGTTCATTTTGCCTTTACGGATGAAATGTTTCTTTAAACCCTTTCGAATCCTTCACTGAGCACCAGTGCTATTCCCTCAAGCCTTGGGCGAAGTCCTTCTGTCAACCAGAGCTCCTAAACTTTATATTCCAGTTGTCATGAAAAGCTGACAATGTCCCTGGACCTATGTGTTATAAGTGTTAGTGTGCACTACAGAGAATACCGTCCCCTTTTTACTGCCCTCGTTTCCTCTCGCATCAACAAGCGACACGCAGTCGGGTCGCCGGTGGCGGAACATTGTTAGCATCAGCAGCTTTTGAGGATGAAATATGACATGAGGTGCATTGACCAGATGAAGGAAAAAAACACGGGAGCACAAAACAAAGTCAGCCAAGGAGATCTGACATGCAGAATTATGTTTAACAGATGTGACGAGGGTCGGAACGTTTGCCTCTCTGCGTGTACTTGAACCTAAAGCTGAAGCATCCCATTTTATCGATTTCGATCGATAAAGTCAACGCCTAATCTCCTTTGCCCGTGTCTCATTCGGCCGTGCCTACACGCCACCCTCTCACTGCTGCATGTGCACACAACGTATTCATGTTTTAAAAGTTCATTTCAAGGTTCAGTGATGCATCAAAGGCATAAAAACCAAGACTGCGTATAGATGGAGCACCGTGTCAATAAGTCATTCAAAGCAATACACACACACACACACACACACACACACACACACACACACACACACACACACACACACACACACATGGATGCTGCATTCTCTGAGGTGAGTGATGACCTTCAATTGAACTGAAAACTGTGTCTCTAGGCAGGATGTGAGGAAGGATACAGCACAAACAGAGCACTTTCGCCCCCTGCTGGTACACTGGACACACTGCATGCTATGAGACAAATTATTCTAGTGACTTCAGTTGTAAGATATGCAACATCTGTGTATGGATGAGATAATTGTGGCTCTAAAGTCTGATTGGACGAGCCGATCAAAGCCACTGGATGTTGCTTGGCAACCATAAACAACCTAGTCAGGCTGACGAGGTTCGGAATAAAGGTGCGTAAATAAAGAAAGAATCGTTTTTGGGAGAGCTATCCCTTTAAGTCATAATTTTTCATTTGACAAGATGTGTTTAGCCAATATCATACCTGTGTTGCTCCAAATAATCCCTTAACTTCAGCATGGCTGTTTGAGCTTCTTTCTGATTCTGGTTCTAGCCTCTGATTGGCCACGGTCTGCCCCAGTTGCCCATAACTGGCTCTGCCCCACGTAAAGACCCGCCCACTCTCTGTAAATAGATGACAGTGATATATTGTTAACTGCATCACTAGTTCACTGAATAGCCATTAGCATTCGGAAACACGAATATGGATGTGTTGTGTGTGTGTGTGATATGACGCACCTGTTTGCGCAATGACGTGTGTCCAGCCACTGTGAATGTCGGTCACCCTCTCTCTCTGCAGGACAGATCGATCTAGAGCCACAGGAAGTGGCAGGAAGGGGCTATCGCTGACCAGCTGACCATGTTTATTGCTGCCCCATAGAAACACATCACCCGTGACTGTTGAGACACTGAACTGTAAATTGTCTTTGATCTTACAAAACAAGACAAAATCTAACTCTTTAAGTTGTTTAAGTGTCACCTGTCAAACAGATGCAGTGGGCGGAGCCTGCAACGACCTTCTCGGGGGTCACATGATCTAGCCCTGCAGAGTAAAATTCAGGTTTATGAGTGTTAACACAAACTATATAATAAAATGTATCAGTTAAAAGACAGCACTGGAGCAAAACTAATACACAAGTGTATATTTGGTGTCATTGTATGAGGGTACTTTAGTTTTGAGAACAAGATTGTTTGTTTTTGTCGTACCTGGGACGAGGCAGGGCTCCTTAGAGGTTAGGTGTGCAGGAACAGGTTGGGGATTTAATGCTCTTTTGGCGTGACTAGACAGGCCGGTTCCCCACTGATACACACACGCTGATGCTTTGAACAGACACACACACATCTTATATATGAAAAAAAGAAATGGGATGAAAATTTGTATTTTACACCACATTTACTCAAATAAAACTTCAGATGTATAATGTACAAAATTATCATCAAAAATTTTCCATCACGAGTCACTATACCTGTTCTGGCTAATGCGTGTCTGAGACCCGCAGCCACACTGGTTACACACTCGCTCAGGGCCTGCACAACAGACCATTTGAACACTTTTACTTTATTATAACTTAAACAAAAATATAATATACAAAATATTCTGAAAATAGCCTTATTATTGTCAGTGCTCACCTTCACACATAAAGGTTCTGCTGTATGTGTTATATGCGGTGAGATGCCCAGCTGTCCAAATGCATTGGACCCGCATGCCAAGACCTGCCCATCATCTATCAGACGCAGATTAGATTTAAATCAAATCAGAGGAAGTTTCCATAGACAGATGAACAATTAATCTAATCAGACAGCAGACAAAATCACTTAAAAACCACCAACTTAACTGAAGCTGGAATTCGTTTGTTGTAGACTACATGAAATTATTTTATTTACTTAACTTATTTACATATGTGGGACATTTTCTTTCTTATTGCGAATTCCTGGTGTTGTTCTGCATGATTTATCTATCAATTACCAAATTAAGTCAAAGTATCCCACTTCAATTTATTACTGGATATATTGAAATACTGAAATATAATATTTCATCTAAGACAGATGTATAATGCAAGTTAAATGCCTAAATATTTCATTTAAACACATGAATTGTGGGCATGTAGCAATATACTGGCAAATTGTGATCAATTGTTTATTTTGTTGGAATTGATAGCATAATCACTTACCTGTAAGGATGAGAGTGAAGTCCCAGCCACAGGACACCGCCTGCACTCTCCTGCACCCAGGTAAAGGACAGGGCTGAAAGGTCATGACCTCTGAGATGTGCCTGAGCCCTAACTGACCTTTGTGATTTTGTCCACACATCAGCAGGTCACCTGACTCTAATGAGACGGAAAGACAGACAGAGAACAAGAAGAGAATAGAGAATGTTGTTGTAATACCACCACTTGTCCACTAGAGGGAAAACAAAGATCGTCAAATTCCCAAAGACGGTGTCAAGATTTCCCCTTTCGCTCATGTGTTATTGAGTTAGTGTCATAAACTTTTATAATGGTTTTAATTCTGACACTGATCATCTCACCAGTAATGACAGCAGAATGTCCACCTCCACCAGTCAGACCGCGGATCTGCTCTGGCTGCAGTCCGCCGTCTGCACGCCGCGGCTCGGCTTCATCCTCCGCGTGTCCATGTCCGAGCTGCCCGTAACTGTTGGCTCCCTTTGAAGGAACATAACGCTTTTCTGTCATCCAAATAATAGTTATTTTGTATTTCTTGTTCCAGTTACGTATTCGTCTACACTTCGTCAAATGTAAACATAATAAGCCGTGCATTCTTGTGGGCGAACAGAATGCGTTCTAGCATATTAAAAGGACATTTTAGTAAAACTTAGTAAAGTAAATGTAAAGCTTACCCACGTGTACAGTACAAATCGTAACAGCGGAGTTTCTTCCATCAGATATGAAAGGCGCCGTTTGATACCGTCACATATGAACAAGTATCGAGAGTTTAGAAATAGAAGCTGACAGAACGGCACACAAAAATATGTAGTGGGCGGGGCTTAGCAGTCGGACATGGACAAGGGACGTGTGATGAACTTTTTAAACGTGTATTTCGTCTCGGTAACATTATTTAGGCATTGTCCAGTCACATAGACGACATTGTCACGTTTCCAATAAGCTTCTGTGTATTTTATACGTCTCAAAACGAATGGGTTCGTGTTTTCTGAGACGACAGACGCCCTCTGGAGGAATAATATTTTATTACACGTGAAACAGACTTTTTGCAACGTGCCACCTAATTACATTTAACTTTTTCTGAGAATGAGACATAGGTATAAAAATAAAAATGTTGACTGGGCACCACACACACAGGAAGGAAAGAAACTGTAGCCTCGGTTAATTTACAATATAAAAATAATGAATTGATTTTATTTGAAGCATATACATTCTATGATTAGTAATAAACGACTCTACATCTTAAAGCTTCATTCTGAATCTGTGGAATCGGTATCTTCTACAGAACCTGAGCATACTTTGTAATTTTTTTTGTCCATGCCCAATGCAACATTTACACGTTTAAATAAATGCTGGTTAACCTCCACGTCCATCTACGTCAGAAGAGCAACATCCATTTACAAATAACTTTATATATATAAAGATATGTACTTAATATTACATAGCATTAGGCTCACAATGGTACAAAACTATAGCTGTTTTATAATATTGTGCACAAAGGAGACAGAAAGCAATGATATTCTAAACACAATATATTTGAATAAACATAAGGTGCTGAAATGGACATGTCTAATAGAAACAAACTCAGCAGTATATCAGTCTGAGAAGACATCATTTTTACAAAACAGACTAATATACACATGCGTAGCTTGAATTTACCTTAAGTGTCATTGCCTTGCATAACATACAGAACTCCACCCGCAAGCAGTTAGCACAAGTGTTAAAGAAACACACATTTAAGAGCCAAACTATAAATACAACACCAACATAATAGCATGAGAATTTAAATCAGTTTGGTAGGTTCAATTCAGAGTGAAAATGAAACAATTCTGTGACAAAACAAGTGGATATTTGATACATAACACACATGAGAGAAAAGGTTTGGTGGGGAATCAAGCAATGCTGTAGTCTTCAGACTCCTAACTGTTTGTTGAGCCTGTTTAGTGCATCTCCAATGATGTCTAGCTCATGTCTCAACTCCTCCACAACATTGTTGATGCTGGTTGTGTCCTTCAGAATGTCCACGCTCTGTGTGTATGGATTGTAACGTACCGAGAATGGCCGCTTAATGGTCTTTGCAAACTCCCTAAAAGGTTTAAAGTGGAAAAAGTCAAAGAAATTCATATGCATTTTTCAAGAACCCAATTATATCATTTAAAACAATTGATACAATTATAATGATGCTCACACACCTCATTTTGTATTTTGCTTCCTCAAAGGTGTCCGAAACAAAGTACACGTCCTGAAAGGTGGTGATGATGCACTCCTGTTTGGACGTCATATTGGGGTCAAAGGGCAAGATTCTGGTGTTTCCTGACAGAGCATGCTGGACGCAACACAAGACAAGACAATAATTTTAATATAAATCATTATAAAATATGTAAAGCTTGACATAAAGCTTCAGTGTTTCACCAAAGACTCCCATTCATGCTTCCTACCTTGAGCTCACTGATGGAGGACAGCAGACCGGCTCCATAAGCTCTTAACTTTCCATCCTGTTTACAAAGGCCAAACTCCACGGTGAAGAAATAACACTGAAAAACAATATGCCGGAGATCGTAAATATAAATAATTCAGTATAATGATTTTAAAACCATAAACCAAGGGGCACATTTTGGGGCCTGTCATTACTTACAGTGGCCAGTTTCTGAATAGAGTCATCGGATGCCCCCAGGGATGCCAGACCGATCTCCTGACTGAACTGGGCAAAGCTGGGCTCGGCCAAAAGAGGAACGTGTCCAAACAGCTCATGACATGTGTCTCTTAGACGGACAGATTCACATGGACCATTTATTCAGAGTAACAGAATTACAATGACATCTTAGTACATATTGCTAGCAAGGCAGGAGATGAGGTCATACTTTTCAAAGAAACGTATCAGATTGTTAGGATACTCACGGTTCGGGTGTGTAGAGGGGGCCAGAGCTGTGTCGGACATATTGAGTGCAGTGGAACACGCGGAATGCCAATCCTGCCAAAAAGTCTCGTGGGGAGAGATATCCAGCCACAGGTCTTATGGTGAAGCCAGTCCGCTCTGAAACAGTTCAAACAATGTTATACACAAGGAACCATATACATAAATGATACACACACAACATTTGAAGATTTGGCAATCCCTTCTCTCACCTTTGAGAAACCGTGAGACATCCTCCAGCTGTGGGATGTTGTCTTCACGAAAATCGCAGTATTTGGTGAGCAAGGGCAGGTTCTTCAGATACTCCCGACAGGCATGTGTGGGGTAGAGTTTATTCAGCTCCCTGAACACTACACCCCATGTTTTCAACTCCTCTTCTGTGAATTCAATGCGGGGAATTGGATCTCCGCTGTGGCACATTTTTTTCACATTGTTAAAAAGGGTAAAGTAACATGCAACTGCAAGGAAATTGCACTTAAAATTTATACAGAAAAATACTTAATTCAAAATAAATAAAGACAGTCCACGCAATGTTTCCTATAACTTAACTAAGTTACATTTTTGAAAAAGTTTTATTTTAGTATTTTGATTAGAGATCACTAAAATGATAAACACTCAACTGTTTGTAGCTCATGGCCAAGTCTGCAAAATACTTTCTCCTTTTGCGATAGACGTTGTCCTTAAAGCCCTGTAGAGACACAACCGAACAGTTAGCGATACGTCATGACATCATACCGAACTGTGACGTAGATCACGATAAAACGTTGCCGCGTTTACCGGATGATCAGCATCGAGGTCTGATCCATACATCAGCACGCGGTTCGCACATTTGTCCAGATCCGAAATCTTCTTTGGAAACCACGGCAGGTTCTCCATCTCTGCAAAAAGTTTGCAATACTTCATATTTTATTTACATGACAAAAAAAGTTTAATAACATTTCAGTAATTTCATTCATACCGCTTTCCTCCGGCAGACGGTTATCGGGCGCGTCCATCTCAAGCACGTTCACGTGTTTCCTCAGCAGCTGAATGATCTCGTGCAGCTGCTCGCGGTTGCTGTCGCAATCCACGAAGATCTCGAACTCCGAGTTGCGCCTTTTTGATTTTCTGGATTCGATGTGCACAAGATTGACGTGTTTTTCCTGTTAAGTTGTACATATAGTGTTAATTACACAGCATACACATACAAGGCTGATAGTAAAAAATATGTTTGGAGTTAAAAACCCAAAAGAAAATGATTTTGCTTCACACCTGGAAAAGTTTAAGAGCCTTTACAAGTCCACCGACTTCATTTTTCAGAGAAAACACAACAGCTGCCCGGCTCCTCTCTGTAGATTCGGTTTTGTTGTCTTTATTCTCTTCGATTTTTGGAAAAGCAGATTTGTTCATCTGTAAAACACATAACACATAAATGATTATAATTTAGTACAAAACAAATACGTTTTATTTTAATATACAAATGAAGCTATTCGACGATTAAACTAAAAATGATGTTCTTTTTGTAAGGCTAATACATGCTAATAATGCTGGATAAAGCCTAAATAGAAACGAGCTCTATTTAAACACATTTCAACCCATTTTAAACCTTAACGCTAATGCGCTCAGGGCGCGACAATCAGATCACGTGGATTAAACAAACAGTGTCGTAAACGACACTTAATCACTTCATGCAAGGACACACGCGTGCAACTTTATTTGCATTCGTTCATAGGTTTAAAACATTATTTACAAACGTATTGTAATATTATTTACGTATTATACGAGTTTTGGATATACCCCTTTTGTAAATTAATCACCCATGAAGGATTAAATAAACCTAAGCCAATGTGAATAAACCTAAGAAAAAATAAACTGATAATTGTGGTAATAAGATATCAGAAATATAAAAAAAAGAGTACATTTCTTGCAAAGTAACACTGCTGCAAACAGGGTCAACCGAGTTCATTCTCTGCGTCAGTTCAGTACCACGGACAGCGCCATTCTGACCCACTTAACACTGAGCAGACTTTAGATTAAAAATAAATAGTACACGTTTTTAGGTATATAAGAATATAAATTTAAAATATATAACAGTAATAAATTGTATTTGTTTTAGTATAAAAGTTTTACGTATCCCCTTATCAAAAGCTTTCCACCTACTGACCATGTTTCTTTTATCAAGCATATTGGAAAGTAATCGTCCGCGTCTTGTCGCCAGCAGGATTCCCGAAAACATAGCGAATGTATTGCGCGGTGCAGGATTCATTCCAGTGTCCCTCGTCTACAAACAATCCCATTTGGATAGAGAGGAAGCCTATTATTACCTCCCTCTTGTTTTAATCTAACATTGGATTATAGGCTTCAATTAATCACTCTTTTACGCACATCTCTGTTAAGTATACTTGATTTAATGCATCTTTGGCTTTCGTCAGGACGCAGGGTTAGATTGGGAACGGTGTCAAGCGCGGATAAATTGCACGTTTCGAAATGGAGAGTCTAATTAGGGCGCTTGGATAGAAGGTGCGCAACGCGCCTAGCGACCTGTCACATCTAATTTCCTATCCACTCATCATTTCTCAGACACATATGCCTCTCTGACATCTATACGTGTCACCAAAAGACTAACACTGTGCATCGGTCTTCATAGAAACTTTAGCATTATCTGGGGTTCATCTATAAATGCGCCTGCATCTGCGCAAAAATAATTATATTTTGCAAATAAAGACTTAAACAATATTTGACAAAAGTGCGTCTGGATATTTGGTTTGATTGAATATTTTGTTTCCTATCATGCATAGTCGACCATTCAATCTAATAAATGAGTTCGACAAGTCTGCTGTATCGGCTAAAGCTGTAGCAGAAAAGCTGAGCAAAATTGCTTACTTCATTATTAAGTTGTTTCTCTTCCAATGTCAAACCAATGTTCATGGAATCAAAAGATCTTCCTCTGCGCGGCCCTTCGCTTTTAGTCGAGTACATGCTGAGGATTCCTTCTGTTTAAATAGCCCCTAAACCGACGTATAAATCTGTTATCTTTATTAGTTTAACTGTATGTGATACAATCGTTGTAATACAACTACACGGCGCGCTTTGCTTTTTATGAAAACCCGATGAGGGGGGGGTGGACTGACGGGTGTTAATCTTTCTCCTGACAGCAAATGGAAAATGAGAAGCTCAGCTCACGTCATGGGGATATTCATGTGAGATACATACCTTTTCATATTCTCTTTGACGATGCGCATGCTAAAAGATCAGTGTGTGAAGAGAGCTTCATGGCAAGAGTTAGGAGTTCAAACAAAACGCCCACATGTGTCCAGAAGTTCTTTCCTGGAATCTATACCGTATGTCCTCTGACGAAAATCCAGATATTACAGATGCACGATTATGATGTTGCATGTACATAAAAATAGAGTAGACCATTTTTTGTTGGATATTAGAAACGATAGGTTACTAAACGTAGGAAACAATATTATATTATAAATTAAGAGGCACGCAAAAAGATGGCAATTTTCTATTTCTTTCTTTCTTACTTTTTTTCGTTAAAACCATTATCCAGAAAGGACAGCGAATGTATAAAAAAATAGTGTTACTAGAGCACTGCGTATGTAATGTATAGGCTACATGGTAAAGTAAATACACGATATATTTAGGTATTTGCTCATCTGGAATAATTTACACGACGTTTCTGTCGTGTTTTTATTTTATAGTACAACTATACATGCAATTACTATAAGAAAAAAGCAATAAGTCACAAAAACAATATAAATATTGTGCCTACTGTGATTGCATTCATTGTACAGATTGATCTCACATACGTCATTGCTTAAGTGGGACTCACTTAATTCGCTGAATTGAAAACCGAGTCATTGTCTAATATTGATCAAATAAATCATTTCTTATCAGTGGTGCACCTTATAAGTGCAAATATTTGATATTGTTAACTCAAGCAGGGAAATTAAATTACACATTTGACATTTACACCATGATCAATTAAATGTGCTTATATTCACATATAGTTTATTACTCACAAATGCATGTCAAATGTTGTGCGGAGAAGCCAATAAAAAAATAATGCAACCTAAATTAAACCTACTATTTTACATACTGTAAAATTATGATTAAGAGTAGATCAAGGGTAAAGATGAAGACGATGGATTGATTACTTCTTCATGGGTTGAACGGTCAGGTGACATTTGTAACATTTGGTACATTTAATATTCTGACAATTAGAAGTGACATTGAAGAGCGGTGTGACGTCTGTAAATACTTCTCCCAGAGTGGTGACAGCTGTGATTTTAAGAGGATTCAACTCGGCCCCCCAATTTCTCTAAATGAACTTCATCCACAGTCAGCCCGTGGATATTATTTGTCGGATTTGAATAGAAGGTCAATCTGCAGGATGTTTTCTGTCTCTTTGTCTCACCTCAATGCCACGTGAGCTTTGTGGCGCATCCAGGGGTCAGATATGAATGACAATAAATGTGCTCAAGAGGCACCGTTGGCTCACTCGTAAGAGTATATTTTGAACTCTTAAGATTTCATTATATCTCAGCCAGCACTGATTTACTCAGTTTGCCTATTTATGGAATGGTGAATAATGCAAATGATGTCATGTGTCTGTCTATGAGCAGGTAAAGAATATTTTTATATCAACTCTTTACTATTCTTATATCCAGATGTTGTGATGTCTTATATCTGTCAATGTTTGAGGCGTGTGGGCAGTGTGTAAACTAGAAACATTCAGAAAATCCACCTGGCGGAAGGTAAACAAACAGCCATCAACAGGAAAAACCTATGGAAGGGGCGGGGCAGAGGGCTACGAGATCAAAGCCACATGATCCAGGGATCTGGAAAAGATACAGTCATAATAGTTGTAATGTGACAGTCTACTGAGCCTTTGAACTTGTCATCTGTTGGCTTTGACAACGGTCTGGCAAAACCCAAGCATTATGCATGCACTTAACTTTTATTTTGAAGAAAAAGGAAGATTCAGAAACTAGAGCTTTTGACCAAAATGTTGCAACATTAAGCTTCTCAATGTCTCCGAAGGTCTTCCATATTCACAAATGCTTTTCAGATAACAAGAATCCATTGGAGTGACCATTAAGGTGAATGGAATGAGTGTGTGTCTGTTTCTTCATAGAAGCTGCATGACTAAACACATGGAAACTATATGAACCGCTGATCAAGTGGGGTGAAATTATCTCACATTTTTAATTGTTGGTAAAAGTTATGCACATACAGTCAAGAGAGATCCGTGTTAAAGATAGCCAAATCTGTGAATCTACATTGCTCAGATAAAGTGAATTTACGCAGGAATAAATATTTAAGCAGAAGGTTTGAGTCAGTCTCTCTCTCTCTCTCTCTCTCTCTCCCCGCACAAAGAAAGCTCAGTATTAATTAAAGGCAGGCTTGGCTTACATTATGCAGGCTCTGGTTCTTTCTGTGCCATGTTCTGAAGAGGCTCTCATCAGGAATGGACAGTTAATGGGGAACGGTACACACTCATCTCATTATGGACGACCACAACCAGAGCTCTAGAACAACGGAGTGATATCACTCGTGAAAAAAAATCACTCACCCAAAAATCTAAAGCAACAAACTAAGGAAATGAAAACTGTTTTAAGACTATTATGATAAAGAAGTTTAACTTTTATTAGAGGTGATCCTCATGGCGTTTTATTGTAAAAATTGAAAAGTAGGCAGTATATTGCAGCAAAGCAAAAGGTTGCTTACATGCGTACATGTTTGTGGGTTGTTTGTAAATCCTTGAAGAGATCATCACAATCCACTTATCTGAACAAGAACGGTGTGTAAGAGAGAAATTAAAGACGAGGTAAAGTGCACGTGCAGGTGGCACAGAGAATATGCCCATCCTAGACAGACCCCTGACTGATAACCCGGCCCAGTTCTGCTAATTTTAATCAGAGGATTTACACACACTAATATCTGTTGTGATACCAATCTCACAGTGCAAATGAGGACATCCGATTACAATCCTATGCATACAAACAGTTCCTTTATAGTGTTCTTCAGAAAATGCAGCCTATAATATAAAGAAACATCCAGTCGCTATATTGATTTATGTCAGAATAACACTATTCTTCACGGAAAATGTGCAATGAAACCGTTCGGCTTCGAGAACTTTAAGTACAGCATCTGTTCTATATGCCAACAACAGCTCTGCATTATAAATGAGGTGCGCAGGCCTGTCCGGTGACAACAATAGCAGCACGAGGCCTCCGTGATGACATATTTATGACATAATAAATGTGTGCGCACATTACACGCACACACCTTTATGACTACGAGTCAGCTGTAAACATACACTGTTGTTTTATTAGTCGATTTTTTAAAAAGAAACAATATTGAATGTTATTTGAAAAAAAGTTTGACTGACAGTGTACTTTTTCTATTGTCAGTCATTCTGACACGCACAAATACACGTACGTGCACGTTCGTGACATCTTTTGCTTTTTTGTTTAAAGATCGACTCATTCTAGGTCTCATTCGTGTTATGTACACACAATAGGCATTTTAAGAGCTCTCTGACAGTTCAGAACAAACACAATATGCCACCGGCAAGCGTATTCACATACATGTAAAAGCCGTGAACACACACAGAGACACACCCGCAAACAAACCGTAGCTATACGAGAACCGCAAATTGACTTTATATAACGTCTCCATTTAAACAGCAGTCAGCTTATTCCGGCTGAGAAATCACTCAACTCTGACATTTTAAACGCTGAAGGGGTTGTAAGTTCGTGGAGCTTGTTTCCGTTCACACAGGTGGGCTGACATCAAAATGAGGCTGAATACTTCTAATAGGGCCTTCTTTCCTTATCTCACATCAGACGCAATATAAAAAAGTTTACAGGCAAACAGAAACCTTAAATGAAAGAAATAATAGGCCAAACTTGTATGCTGTTTGCTTGGGACTCAGTAAATGAAGTAATCAGATGCAGTGGTGGATCAATGAATTATAGAACAGGTAAGGGGCGTTGTTGTGCTGCGCTCGAACTCGGAACTAGGATTTTTTTAACCTTCTATTTGGAAATCTCATTTATTTTCTAAAACTGCTTTTTAATACTTGGCAACGTTTCATAAAACAAACACACAACGACAATAACGTAATATTTATTCAATAAAAATCATCCGCCAAGCAATGTTGTGGTTGCCAGGTAGGGCTGCATAACGATTAATCGCGACTAATCGTTTGCAGAATAAAAGTTTTTGTTTACATAATATATGTTGGTGTACTGTGTGTGATAATTATGCATTTATAAATACACACACATGGATGCATGATTTTAAGAAAAAATATATTTAATATTTATATATAATACAAATTATATATATAAATATAAAACATATCAAAAGTTACATATTTCTTAATTATATACAGTACATGCATGTACGTGTATTTATATATACACAATTATCATACGCAGTACACCAACATATATTATGTAAACAAAAACTTATTCTGCAAACGATTAGTCGCGATTAATCGTTATGCAGCCCTATTGCCAGGCAACGCAAACAGCAACACGAACGTGGCTCAACCAATCAATATCAACCCCGTTCTACAACAAAATGTAGTTTTGTTTCTAATAAATATAATATTTAAATGCACAAGTTATTTTTGTTTTTTATTTTAGTCAACTCAAAGGTCAGAACAGACCATCTTTATTCTGGGAGCAGAATGAAAGCGCGTCGGAAGTGAAAGAGGAAAGTTTCATTGTGCCAGTGTTGACAGGAAAGATAAACAGCATGTTCTGATGAGAGGCGGCTACACAGGCCTTAATGAGCTTTGACCATACATACAGCTGAGGGTACAAGACCTACGTGCCAGAGAGCACAATGCAGACATGTGGTTACGTGTGTCATGTGATTACGGCTACTCCAAAGACCTCTGCAGAGCCTCATTCATGTTTAATGAAGTGTATTGTTGAGCTCCTACCTGATCCAGTCGTCTCGGAGATGATCAATTGGAAAGATGCCAATGGATTTATATGAAGGTTACGCTACTACGGAGTCAAAATTTCTGGACACCAGCGAGATGATGATGGACAGCTGATGCTCTTCGGTGTTTACGGTTTAATTTCTACATGAACAATTTTACCTCCGGCTCAAGCCTTCCTCCGTCAACTCCTATTGAGTGAGCGTTCACTCACATAAGCAGTGGACTGGATGAGTCACCCTGGGGTATGAACGGCCACTCACATCAAACAAAAGTCTTGAATTTAAAGTAAATCTTTAGTGCAGAACATCAAGTAGTCTATCATAGACAACCCAGAAAGCAGGAGACTTTAAAAAGGACAACTTGTTGTTGCAATCTATGTTGCGTTTACACTATAAAAACGAACAGATCTTTGAGAAACTATTTGGAGAACCATCTAAAGAACCTTTGGCCACTCTTTCTTTTATTCTCAAAAGAACTTATCTCCTGTAAGAACTGTTGGTGGTTCCTTCATAAACTTAACAATTAAGAAACTTGATGTTTATCTGAAACTCCATAAAAAGGACATTATCAGAACTCCAGACATTCTTCAGAAGGATCCTTAATGGTACCTTAGATATTTAGAAAAAAGACAATCATGCCGGTGGTTCCAAATCACGCAAACAAGGCTAAAATTAGTCTGCTTGTTTCCATTCAACCCTCAATGAGATCCCCCTCCCTGCCTAGCCGAGCTTCTGCCCGTGTCTCTCTCAGGTCCTCCTACACTTCGCATTTCCATAAGAATGCAACACGCTCTGCATATCAATCCCAACTCTTAATTAAAGAGCTGCTATATTCCTGCTGGCGTCAGCCGCGACAGGACGCGTGCGGTTCTCCATCTCCCCGTGCTGAAGAAACAAGCCATTTGGAAAGCAAATGAGGGGGGGGGGCGATCACAGGCTGGACGTGGTGCGTGTTTGAGGGCCACCTGATGCTCTTTCTAGCATCGACGTCAGTAAGTTCTAAAGTAGACAGCCGAGCATGCGTAAAGAAACGTCAACACACGTTTACGATCATAGAGAGCTTTACTGCTAAGCAGTGTTGAGTAACTAGTTACTGTAATTTAATTACTTTTCCCTTGAAAAAGAAAAGTAAGGGATTACTCTTGTTTTTTTCTGTAATTTAATTAGTTACTGATGTAATTGAACTAAAAACTGTGTAATATATTCAATAGTGGAAACGACATGAAAATGACGAGTCGAACTTTAAAATGCATGCTTGCATATATCCTTCTTACATTTGTATACTTTGGTCAGTTAATAGGAGTAATTTATGTAGTTGTTTATTATTTATTTGAATGGATTAAATAAGCAGTTTCATGTCTATCCTTGAATCAATTCTAATCAAGGTTGATGTAGGCTATAGAAAGTAATTAGTAATAAGTAATTCAATACTTTTTGGAGAGAGCAATTTGTACAGAAATCTAATTACACTATTAAATATGTAATTAGTAACTAGTGATTAATTACTTTTCATAGTAACTTACCCAACACAGGTGCTAAGTTAATTTTGTAATTGGGAACATTTTGTGTGGAGCATAGTGGAAGAAAATGCTGTAGAATAATAAAATGAAAAGAAAACGATTATTTGGAAATACAACCACAATGCAAAACAGGTTTACTAAAAAAATGTAGAGTTTACTAAAAAACATCAAAGGTCAAAAACACATAGATGATACAAACAGTTCATTAAGGAAATATCTGTTTACCATAAATAACATTTTTGTTACATCTATCGTCAAAAAGTGTGTCTGGGCCAGTTCAACTTGACGCATTGGATGAAACTAAAAAATCCTTCTTAATCATATCTGCCAGTTTAGGTTCCACCTCTGACAACCGAGAGACCAGGTGCTGCACCTGTAGTGTCGAAAGACAAAGAACTGTCTGAGATCGCTCATGAGAGAGAGAGAGAGAGAGATAGAGAGAGAGAGAGAGAGAACATACCACTGAACTGTGCTGCGGTAAAAGAGCGCGGACAGCAGAAACACAGTTCTTCTCTGTCAGATGTCCTCCCTTGACAAAAGAAGATAAGAGATCCTGAGGAAAAAAAGGCTGGTTAACGTTTTCATTTGTAAAAGCAAAACTGATTCTGATTGGTCATTTACATCTTTTGTGATCTCTATACAAAAAAAATATACAAGCCGCTCCAATGCACATTCTCTTTTGTTACATTTGTTAATTAACATTTTGTGAACATCAGAAGTGCAAATCTCACCTCAGGTATTTCCATAAGCACGACAGCAAGGAACTCGGCTGTGGTTTCGACTAAAGCCTTGAGCTGTGCATCCTTTTCTTCCGATTCTGAATTTCCACCCATCCGACTTTGACGGTACTCAGCATAGAAATGCAAAACACGAAGAACACTTCCTATTAATTCTGCACCTGTTAGAGCAGACACACCATATGCCGTCAAAAGTACAGATTCAAGCGAAATACATTGAGTTTGTGTTACGTACTGATATCTGCATGCAGGCCGGAGTGTAAAGCAGACAACACTGCGAGGGCTGGCGCGAGGAGAGGTTTCTGCTCCTGTAGAATGAGCGGCGGGTCGTCCGGTTGGCATAAGTCCTCACACACAACCTTGCACAAAAACCCCCAGACGGCGTGACCACACCCTCCAACTGAAAAAACAAATATTACATAGAAACGAACATTAAGAAAGACACCTATTTCTACAGGTCATGCCTCTTTCTAGGATTACACAATGAAAGTGTCCATGAAAAGTATAAATATGCTTGAATAATGCTGATGCAGGTTGGATATTTAAAACTCAGAAGAAAAGTAAGAACATAATTTGTTAGTGTAATTATTAATAAGTTTATTGATTAGGTGAACAAAAAAACATACATTTATGGGATTACAGAAATAGTCTGAATGAGGATTAATTTCTCACCCAGGGCCTGCATGCCCTCTTCTACCGTTGTAAGAAGCTGGAGTGAATGGAGATATACTTCAAGTCCCTCTGGACTCTCTGACCTAACACACACACACACACACACACACACACACACACACACACACACACACACACGCACACACAAACGCACACACACAGATCCAATAGGAACGCTTGTCTCTTAATCTACCTGCAGACAGAGGTATGGGTGACAGACAGACGGTCACTTGACTTAATAACTGACCTAAGGTGGGTTGCCGCCTCAAGCAGAGAAGAGGCGATGTCCTGCTGCGCGTCCTCATTTGGGTCATTCTCACTTGGCACAGACACCCAACTCTTCATCAGCTCCTCATCCTCATCAAAGAGCTTATCCACCAGCTCCCCAACCTTAACCAGCAAATCCACTAGACGCAGAGAAACATTGGCACCAATAGGCAGTGGACCATGACAAGGAAGTCGCATGACTTTCAAATGGCAGCATAGGGTCATGAACACCACTGACCGTTCGTTGAACTGCTCATTATGAAACAGAAACTGCAACACACTGCTGGTTGCTGCTGTATCCGGTTTAGCCACAGAGAGGCGACAGCGGGCTGAGAGACACAGGTTAGCAGCAGCCTGAGGAAACAAGGGCTGCATGTCACACTATGGCCAAAGAGTACAGAATACCAAGAGGCGAAACTCAATAGCCCAGTTGCAGCCCTGCGTTTCTGCCATTTTGGAGTAAAAGCGACTCGGCAGTCCAATAGCTTTTTGCTGACGTGATGGCAATATCAGCTGATTTGTTTAAAAAAAAATAGAAAAAGCTGTAATCCAACCTGAAGGATGAAAATACACGATGACAAAACCTTTGCCCTCTAGAAACCATGCGAGTTATCAAGTATTAGCGATAAACACTTTATTAATACCAACAAATGAATGACATGCTTCAGAAAACTTGGCATTGTTGAACAATAAATGGGTAGTGGGTGAATAAATCGTGTCCTACTGTGTATCAAAATTAGAAAACAAACTGTTAATATTATATTTTATATGATTAATATTTATGTTATTAATTTATGTTTTTTTCATACATTTTTGCTGTAACACCATAGGACAAATTAGCATTTTAATCAGTCAAATTGCCAAATTTTAATGGAAAAAGCCAATGGTTCATAATTGTATTGGAAACCATTAGAATTGTTTTTTCAGCAATGCATCCTTGCTAAAAAAAAACAATAGAAACCATTACAGAAATTCTAATGGTTACTATTATGAACCATTAGCCCTTCCCATTAAAACCATTATAAAATTCCTTTTTGTAGATGTGTTTTTGGATTTAACATTAATACCATTAAATCCATTAAATTATTATTTTTTCAGCATGGTTCTAAAAGATCATGTTTGTAGTGTGTTCCAGCAGACTAAAACGTACTATATTAATTTCAGACCAAGTGGAGTAATATTAACTAACAATAGTAATAGTAAATGTGTAAAGTTGCATAAAATGAAAATAGCTCAATAAAGTAGGCTAAATGGTTTGATTCCAGAACTGATAACATAAAACATATATAAGAGAATACAACATTTACTGTAGGTGTCATAAAATGTACTGATGACTTCATTTGAGAATATTTCTATTGCGCTATTCTTTGTTTTTGCTCTTGTCCAGCTGGCATTTTCACCCCAAAATGGCGGCCGCGCCACCGAGTGGCTGTTTCACAAAAAGCACCAGAGTTTCACCTCTTGGTATTCTATACTATTTGCTATGGCTTTCAGAGAATGTAAAATGTGCATTGAATTTTGGTCTGACCTGCATGTTTCTAATATGGTCGGAGGATCATTGTCACCGAGCAGCAGCAGTAATACAGCACTAAAACATACAGAGAACATACACAAAATACATTATTTTGGGTGAACTGTCCCTTTAAGAGCATATTTCTAAATAAAATATGACTTAAGAAGAACAGTTTAAGAGGAATTACAGGATGTGGCATTGCATGACACTGCTTGAAATGCGCTGACGGACAGAAAGAAAAAATGTGTGTTTGAGTGTTTCATACCCAAGGTCAGAGTTCTGGCTGAGAGATATACAAGTTTCATGGAAACAAGCCATATTACCCAGAATTCCAACGCAGATTTCCTGTAAGAGAAACTTTGAGTAATCAAATGACGCCATTTGTAAAGCAAATAGAAATGTGATATACATTTCAGCCGGCTAGAAGCAGGTAATACAGTTCCCGTGGTGAAATGACATACAGTGAGACGTGGATTATGCGACTTTGCGATCACACCCAATAAAATGTCTGGAGCCTTGAACTCTTGTAGAAAAGCAGACACATCCTGGAAAGAAGAATGTAAGGAAACGCCAAAGATCATTCCATAATGTTAAAACAAACATCCTTAAATATCTTGCCCCTTCATTGATGGTTTTAACGTACCATATCCATAGCCATGTCCCACACTTTACACAAGTCTTCTTCCAGCTCTTCTGGCAACACCACTGAAGCATCACCCTGCTCACCTTCTTCATCTGACACCATCTAAAGCAATGAATAAACATGATATAGAAGCAGGGCTACAAGAATATACACTGTGATGTTTTTCTGGTAATGATGTGCGTTTTGGCTAACATTATAAATAACAGCTAAAAGGTTTCAAACACACCCATTATGAAAAAACACTGTAGTATACTTTAGTATTTACTAGTTACTACACTTACTAAACTTAGTTTACGACAGTATTCTGTAGTATACACTATAATGAACTACACTTAATAGATAAACTTAAGTAAAAACTGTAGTATATTTATACGTAGAGCACTACAGTATGCATTACTTTATAATATATAGTATACCAGCTCTGTGCTCCACAGCTATGTCTGAAGCAAGACCCAAGAAAAAAAATACTTATTTCACTGACTGAAATGCAAATCAATTTATAACCTTTATATAACATGTTTTCCCCTGATTTTTTTATTTTATATTTTGTCTCTATCAGTTAAAATAAACCCACCATAAAAATTATAGACCCTTCATTTCTTTGTAAGCAGGCAAACTTACAAAATCAGCAGGGGATCAAATAATTATTTCCCTCACTGTAAATATGAACATAAATGTATAAAATACAAACATGTATAAAAAAATAAAAGTTTAAATACCTATTTTTTTATTTATTTTTACATAAATTCATTTCTGTATTAATTTATTTCTTTTTGCTTTTTTACATTTATTCATGGATTTATGTTTGTATTTATTTATTTTTAGGCAGGATTGGGCTTCTGAAACAGTTACTAACTAAAATCCCAACCTAATAATATTATCAAACTGATCTTAAGCTTTTCTAAAAACAAAATTATAAAACAAATCATCTTTATAATTTGATATAAGATGGATATGGTCAAAAGTTCTCAAATGTTGCCTCTGTTCTGTTTATACCTGAATAAGGCGGGTCAGGGTGCTGAAGAGCCAGTGTTTGCTGTACACTGTCTCCCCAATGGCATCTGCCTCCTCACTGGCCTTGGGTTCATCTTCCTCTGGAGGAGGAGAAGGGTTGCGGTCCATCTCCGGCGAACCTGCGGCGGACGATCCGCTCCTGTCTCCATCCACATCCTCGGTGGAGCATTCATTCCGCTCTAATAACGATATTATGATTATTATATAGGTAAAATGATTACAAAAATGCATGCATACATCGGTATACATAATAAAATGCACTTTAAACATTCGATTATTGATATATTGTAGGCCTACTGGTACAGTTATTCAATTATTGATAAACTGATGTTTTCCTATTTTATTAAGTTTAAGCATTATTGCCTGACGCATTATTTACCAGGTCACATTTTCCTCAATAACTTGTAGCCCTGAAAGATGCATTTTACTGTAAATAACGCATGCAATGTTTTGCAGAAGGACAAGAGCACGCGTCGTAAGCATGAGTGCATTCGATCCAATAGCATCTCACCTGGTTTAAGGTTCGACAAGTTTTTCCACTTTATTCATATAACGTTACACAATTAGGCTGGTTAAACAACGTTGCAAATATTGATTTAACATGAAAGCAAACATCTACTGAATCAGACAAGTGGCATTACAACGTACATTACGCGACTTACCCATTATCATTGACAGCTTAAACAACACTCAATCGCGTTGTAATATCAAACACGAGAAACACGCATTTGCAGGTCCATGGTTTGTTAAACTCACAAAAAGTGCAAAACTTCCGCCTCTTCGTACAAAGCATGATGGGAAAGAATGACGAGCGTCCCTCTAGACCAATGGGCGCAAACGAGCGGTGCTAGAACGTCGGCTCTCACTAAATCCTTGGTGTTTCGAGTCTGACTTTATCACAGTGTTTTTTTTTTGTGGCAATTTTAACAATCATAGGTCGTTTAGATGGTTAGAGTAAGGTTAGGGTGTGGGTTAGGGTGAAGGTTTCGTAAGACTTGAAACACCACGGATTTAGTCAAAACCAACAAGCCACGCCCACGGATCTGACTCGAAACACCAAGGATTTAGTGAGAGCCGCTAGATGTCAGGGTTCAGGAAAATAATACTCTTGTTATAGTTTTGTGTGAATATTTATTTTAATTGTTTGATAAATCCCGCTACTCAGTTTTATTGTTGAAGTACGTCGAAAACTACGTCATGTGGTACTTGTTACGTTTCTCACCAATAATCAAAATGGACCAATCACAGGCGGGCGTTTATTATAACTGAAAAAGTTTCTTCACTTGAATAGATGATATACTAAATGTAAAGATTTCTCATCTGAAACACACGACTTTATTAATTAATAACTGGCCAAATGGTATTCTTCTTATTAATACGTCCATTACAGATTTGTCTAATATGTGTACACAGCCTCGCTGACAAGCAATGTCAACAGAAACCTGACGCACTAAAGCAGTTTTGGTTTATCTCGTCTCTGTTCTCTTCCCTCCCTTTGCCAACAGTGTGCCCTGTTTCATAAGGATGCGCCAGGGCATTTTCTGAAGAACAGCTGTTTCTTCAAGACAGTCAACAATATTTGAGTCAGCAGTGCCACTATAAACGTGCAGACATTGTGTTACCTGGCATGCACGTCTAAACCTGATGTTTGCCTTTGGAGGGGCTCCTGAACAACTGGATAGCTTGAAGATTGTTTGATGGCTTGGGCAGCTCACTTAATATCACTATATTATGATATTTGCTGTTGCTAGAGGAAGAGTTTACAATGGAGCGCCTGAATTGACTTAATGTCTGATGGCATGTCACCCTTCTGCTTGTCTTTCATTGTGACAGGTAATAACTCGATAAATTCAGCATACTGCTGTGTAATGAAAAGGACCAAATTTAGGGTGCGATGTGAGGCGTCAGTCAGAACACACATACAGAAAACAGGAAGATGATTCTTTACTGAACTTTCTGAAGGAAACGGCACATGAACCTACAGTATTACTAAGCAAACTGGTACAGAGAAAGAGAAATAGCACAAAACTAATGTGATATGCATAATAGATCCAGTTGAACTTAAAACACCATGTTTTTAATTGGCATGTATCAAGATAATACCATATCTTCAGATATGTGTTATAATAATAGGCTACCTTTGTATTGTATAGACCAGTGGTTCTAAACTGGGGGCCATGGCCCCCTGGGGGGCCCCAAGATGGATCCAGGGGGGCCACAGATTTTGTGGCATTTTATGAAATATAGAAATTTATCATAGATTTTATGCAATCAAACATCAGAAAAATGACACCACCAACCAAAAGAATTGAGGTTCCAGCATTGTATAACTGAATGTTTTTGGTTTAATTAAAATTCTAAGTTTAAGATTATACGTCTTTATATGGGGGGCCGCAAAGCGATGCACTTAACACAAAGGGGGCCTTACAACGAAAAAGTTTGAGAACCACTGGTTATAGACGGTTTCAGCGGCAACAACATAAACATTGCCCAAACTTAACTTCCAGACCTCCGCAAAGAGTTGAGTAGTTTTAATGTTATTTAATACAATTAATACATACAATAACATATGAATATAAATTACTATTAATATATATATTAAATACAAAAAATACAGTCTATAAAGAGCCATGGTACCACCGCATTACAGTTCATACTGTTAATACTGTAGGGGGAAAGGATATAAGATATTAAATGCCTTATACTGTCATTTAGGATCAACAAACAGCAAAAATGAAGCAAACTAATACTCCAGTATTTCTGACCCCTGCAGCTGGTACTGTATACTATAAGTTGTGTTAAATAAAGTATGCCTGTTTTGAAATTTCTATTTAAAATAAATGACGTTTAGGAACAATTTTTGACCATATTTGAACTCTGACTCATAAAATGACTGTTGGAAGATAAGCGTGTGTCTTGGGTTACTTTATCAGATATCTTACATCAGGTATCTTTCAATATTAAATGTTTATCGAATTATGCCTCACATTAGTGAAAAGCGTGACACTTATTACATCACGTGCATTTCCGGAACATAACATTTTTACACTCAGCTTTAGTGGAACAAAATAAGAAACAAATAAATACAATTATTTGAAAAATCTCCTTTTAGCTAGACAAAAATATCTAGGTAAAGAAACACCCATAAACATTTTTCTCCAGGATATGAGTGCTGGCAGATGGTTAATGATCAGTTTGTCCTTTCTTGAAACAGGTGGCATTCAGAACCTTAAGACACACCTGTGTACCTGTGATGATGCTTAATGTCAGATTACCTCAATCACAGGAAGGACGTTTAAACTTCACACGCACAATAAAATGCACACAAACGTCATTACAGCCCTAAATTACATTGTCCTGAAATCTAACAGTGAAAGGGAAATCACATTCAAAATATGAGTCCTGATAAATGTGATTCTGTAAATATTTCTTTCATCACCTTTCATCAACAAAACATTTATAACCACATCGTTTCCTTAAAAAATAAAAAGGTTTGCACTTTGACGTTTAAGCACCGTAAAGACCAACAGTTTCTCAAATATGCTGGTAAATATTTCATTACCCATGTTTATTTATCAGATTTCAGCATTAAAATAATGTTTTTATCAATACTACAATTACACAAGAAGTAAATGAATATTTACACCCTGCCATTAATGCAGTTTTAATGTTATGAATGTTAAAGAATGTACAGCATCTCATCTGTCTCATTGTTTAAAGAGGTCCCATAATCACCACCCACACAAACACAGACGCTGGACTTTCATTTTCATTATATGCGGTACAGAGGACTATCAGACCCTCCCTGCAGGGTGGGAGGCAAAAGACATATCTGAGAAAAAGTATAAAAGGAGGTCCGAACAGAAAATCAAGCACCACTGGAGCTTCAACAGACCTCTCTTACCTCCAACCATGGATTGGAGAACATCTGCACTCTGCACACTGCTGCTGGTGCTCACCTGTAGCATCCAGGTTAATGCAAAGAGGGGTAAGAGTCAATAACCTCCTGTTTGAAATGATTTCTTTAAAATGTTTTTATTATTATAATTAGTGCTTGATCAAATCTGTGCAAGTATTGTAAGTGTGGATATAGTTTATCTTGGAATGGTCAAAAGAGGGAACTCTTAAAAGCATTATAATGCACTAAACTGCACGTGTTAAAAATTAAATGACATGATTCCAATCAAAGGGAAAGTGGTTTTACAGCTTGTTTGTTTAACTTTCTTCATTATTTTCACATTAAGAAAAAACGAACCACTTCAAAGTTTTCATGCTCAAGATGGTTCTGTAAAAATTAAATTAAAATGAGAATGTCAAAACAAACATTATGCGTAGTACAGACACTTTTAACCCAAATGACTTACAATGCTTTTAAGATGGAAATTTCTATTGGTATGTGTAATCCCTGGGAAACAAATTCATTTTTATGGCACTGCTACAGTAATAACATTTACCAGTTGAAGTGATAGTTCACTTCATGAAAATTCTGTCATCATTTACTGTCATCTGTCATCATTTACACAAAACAAGATATTTTGAAGAAAATTGGTCACCGAACAGCACTGGCCCCCATTCACTTCGACACAAAACCAATGCAAGTGAATGGGGGCCAGTTAACAACATTCTTCCAAATATCTTCTTTTGTGTTCTGTGGAAGAAACAAGTCATACAGGTTTGAAATGACAAGAGGGCAAGTAAACGATGACAGCATTTTTATCACTTTTAGCTTTAGCATCAGGAACAGACACTACAAATTAATTTTTTTACCATATCAAATGCCATAATCACTTTTATCATTGGCATACAGAAGAAAACAGGAACTATCTTACAGTAAATGACGGTTGCAAGGTTGTAGTTACAACACAGATAAAAACTGAATCTGATAATATCAGCTCCATTGATGACTTGCTTTAAACGTTACCAAATGTTGGAAACAAGTGAATTGACTTCCCTTTATCATGGCTTTGAAATGTGGACATCAGGTGTAATGATGCCCCAAAAACCTTTTTTTAAACTTTATTTGATTTAAAACATGATTTTAAAGAAGTACATATTCCCAACTCTTCAACTTAAGAAGGTCTTAACAGTGTCTATGTGATTTATGTTGTATTAATGTCTTTCCTTTACTGTGGATAGCAATTTATATTCAATAATATTTCAATCAAAACTGCAAATTCAGTCTCAGCGTGGCATGTGCAATTCAGCTTAAATTCCAATTTATGAATTTAAAAATTATGAATTTGACTTTAACAAATGGAAAATATGTACAGTATACATGTATTAAAAATAAATCTTCAGTTTTTTCTAACATATGTTATATTAAAGAAGTAATATTTATTCTACTTGTTGTTTTTCTCCAGTCTATGCTAGTAACCATGTGAACAACATCTGTAGCATGTGGGGTAACTTCCACTTCAAGACATTTGATGGAGACACTTACCAGTTTAAAGGCACGTGTGAATATAACCTGGTGTCTGACTGTCAGAGCCTCATTCATCAGTTCTCAGTTCACGTGAAGAGAACACAAGACCCCGATGTGTCAAAGATCAGCAGAGTGTCGGTTACCATCAATGACATCGCTGTCGTGATGACCGAGGACCTGGTGATGGTCAATGAAGAAAAGTAAGAGAGTTGAAGTGTGGCTTATTTATACATGTCAAAAGCAAAAGTCAAATTGTCTGATGTTTATTTTTTCTCTCATTCAGAGTAACACTACCCGTCCACATCGCAGGGATCCTTGTCGAAGAGAATTCGATTTACACCAAACTCTATTCCAAACTGGGCATCAGTGTCATGTGGAACAGAGAGGATGCTGTCATGGTAACGTTATACTGCAGCTTATCTTTGGCTCATATGATAATAACAAAGCCTTAAAGGGAAAGTTCACCCAAAAATGAAAATTCTGACATGATTTTCTTATCAATGTTGCTGTATCACTTTAGCTTGCGCCAGAGGAAACTGGTGGCAAACCTTTCAAAATCTTTTTCTCTTAATGTCAATGTGTCACTGCATGGGCGTGGATGAATAGACAATGATTTTGCATATTGTGCAAGAAACTTGACATTGAAAAACAAATCTTGCTTCATAAGAAAAAAGAAAAAAAAGCTATGGTTGTTCTTTGCACACGTTTGATGATGTCCTAAAATAGTGCCATGTATTCTTTGATGTACTCCGGAGTATCGTGTAAATACCATAGTACTTGGTATGATAATGTCATGGTACTCAAGAATTACCATCACTGTACCATGGTATGACCTGTTCCCAAAAGCATGGTTGGGCTATTGCAAACCAAATTGAATGTCTCTTTCGCTAACCAAGATCTACATCTATTATTACCTAAAACTGCAGTTTCTTTATTGTGTGATATTGTTTTAGGTGGAGCTGGACTCCAAATATTTCAATCGCACTTGTGGACTATGTGGTGATTTTAATGGCATTCCCATCTATAATGAATTCATCCAATCAGGCGAGTATATCTGCTACTATCATGTTTTCCATCACAAAGTACTTTTCCTTTCTTGTGAGAATGGATTTTCTAAAAGATCAAACATTTTGATCAGAGTACTCATCTGTGTCTTGTCTTATTTAATACAGGGCGAAGGGTCGGCTACGCCGAGTTTGGGAATATGCACAGAGTTCCCAACCCGAACCATCATTGCGAAGACCCTTTTGAAGATGATGAAACGGATATACAGCAAAATGTGGTGGACTCATGTGAAAAACATGTAGGTCACAACAACACGCATTGAAACATGCAAGTTGTTACAGCTCCGATCCTAGAGCAGTATCACAAAGTTCCAATATTGTTACTGATTTGCACCTTAAAAGGCTAAAGGTTGTAGTGTCTGTGTCTTTACAGCGGGCAATTTGTGCAGGCATTTTTGAAGATGGAGACTGGTCTTCTTGTAGTTGGGTTCTGAGCCCTGAGCCATATATCAGGGCCTGCGTGAGTGACACATGTCAGCGTCGGCCTGGAGAAACAGACGCTACATCACTCTGCTCGACTCTATCTGAATACTCACGTCAGTGCTCGCACGCCGGGGGAACTCCGCCCACCTGGAGAACAGACAACTTCTGCCGTAAGACATCACATCCACAGCCGTGCTGCAAATCATATGTGGACTCTTCCTATAAGAAGAAAAAACATAAAATCTTCATTGTTTTACCTAGTCAGCAGACATTATTATAGTCAGTTTTTTAAGAGGTGAATTGTATTTCTCTGTAGCTGTGAAATGTCCCTACAATATGGTTCATTCTGAAAGTGGCTCGCCCTGTATGGACACATGCTCACACAAAGACACAAACACACTGTGTGAGGAACACAAGGTCGATGGCTGCTTCTGCCCTCCAGGTCAGCATCAAATCATAAATCTGTTAAATGCTAGCGACAAATGTGCAGTAGTTTTTAATGCATGTGATTGATTTTTGAATAAACAACCAATATAAGAAGTCATGAAGAATGATGAATATGATATCATAGGAACTGTGCTTGATGATATCTCGTACACGGGCTGTATCCCTCCGGAACAGTGCCAGTGTAAACATGACCGCATCTACAATGCAGGAGAGATCCTTCGTGAAGATGGGGAAGAATGGTAATACAACAGATTTTGCTGTTTTACTATGTCAAATATCTGTTTATGTCAATTCCACACCATTCAGTCATGACCATTTATTATTCATTATAAAAATGTAACTAAAAAGACCCCAGGCACTCCATCCACATTCCAAAACTCTGTATATATTTGATTATCTATGTTAAAGCTGGTTGTGTGCTGTGTCTGTTTGTAATTACGTTGCGTGAATCAGTGAGTGTTGGGGTGGAAACTGGATTTGTACGAGTCTGCCGAGCCCTGGTCTGTGCGCAGTAGAGGAAGGATCTCACTTCATCACCTACGACGGGAAAGAATTCACTTTCCACGGAGACTGCAACTACGTGCTTTCTAAAGTAACATCATTAAATCATTAACGAGTCTTTTTAATATCAGTTTAAACCGATATGTTGAGTTCTTATTAATAAGCAACACCAATTCCATCTCTGTTTCTGTAGGACTGTGAGGGGTCAAAGTTCATCATTTTGGGGCAGATTGTTCCTTGTTATAATCATGAAACCGACACCTGCTTGAAATCGATAGTGCTGCTGCTTAACAACGACAAGAAAAATGTGTGTACACCACAACAACGATCAGCAAATCTTATATAATTATAGATTTACGGTTTGGATTCTGTAAAAAAATAAGTACAGTAGTTAGATTTACATACACAAATATAAACTAACAATAACACTCAATGTTTCATTCTCAGCCTCTGATTATTAAAGCTGACGGCACGGTACAACACAATGCTGAAGTTTCTCTTCCATACAGCACCGGTGAGTGAGAAAATCTCAGCTATGAATTCACTAAACAACTGTATACATTTCCAAACAATATTTCAGAGCAAAAGCTTATCCGCTAACTGCCCAGAATGCCGTTAAACTGGCATTACCTACAGAAAGCAGACTTGTGACTCTTTTTCTCGCAGTCGACTTCACCGTCTTCAGGCCGTCGTCGTTTCACGTCATGTTTCAGAGCGCGGTCGGTCTGCAGGTCCAGGTTCAGCTGGTTCCTCTCATGCAGGTGTACATCACTGTGGACCAAAGCTTTCAGGGGAAGACTTGTGGTGAGAACTCTGCTCTTAAAAACACAAAACAAATAATATTGTAAGCCAGTCAGTGATAGCATTCTATGTTTTTTCCCTTTTAACCTCCATCATTTCTGTGTTTGTGAAGGCCTCTGTGGAAATTTTAACAAAGTGCTGTCTGATGACCTGAAGACCCCTCAGGGTATAGTGGAGGGTACAGCGATTTCTTTCGCGAACACCTGGAAGGCCCAGTCCAACTGTCCCGACCGTCCCAAGAGAATGGACGACCCCTGTTCCTACAGCACTGACAGCGGTGAGAATGTCTTTGCACAACATTTACAATATCGACCAGTGAAAAGTTTGACTACACCTGATCAAAATGTTTAGAAATGACCCCAGATTTAAACTGGGTCTATGTTGTAGTATTTTACCTCTGTATTCATTAACTTGTCATCTAATGCTTTATTTCTAACACCATGTCTTTAGAACATTTTGCTGAGCACTGGTGTTCAAAGATGAAGGACAAAGAGAGCCTGTTTGCCAAATGTCACGCCTCTGTCAATCCAGACAGCTACTACAAAGTATGATCTGAAACCAAATGACATGCAGCTTTATCTTAACCTTTGACATTTGTTTATGCAAAATGTAGGTTCAGCTTGGTTCCAACAACTTTTCTTCTAATCCCAAACTTTTAGAGATGCAAATACTCCAGCTGTACTTGTGAGAAGAGTGAAGACTGTCTTTGTGCGGTGTTCTCCTCGTACGCCCGGGCCTGCGCGGCTAAAGGAATATTTCTCCAAGGCTGGAGACAAATAGTGTGCGGTAAGACTGCTGCTCTGGAACAGTGGCTCTGGAATATTTGCGTGCCGTTTATATGATTTACATTATATTATTTATAGTATGTGATTTGGTTCAGATGGTTATTGTGGTGAGGTTTCCGATATAGATTATGTGCTAACACATCTCTTTCAATCTGATCCCACAGATAAATACACAGAGAATTGTCCCGTCTCGCAAAACTACTCCTATCAGCTGCAGAGCTGTCAGCACACCTGTCTGTCTCTCAGCTCGGAGCGTCAGGGATGCAGCGTTGACTTTGTGCCCGTAGACGGATGTGCCTGTCCAGATGGACTCTACCAGGACGAGGCGGGACACTGTGTTCCTATGGAAAAATGTCCATGCTACCACAATGGATTGAAAGTCAAACCTGGCAGGTCTATCAGCATTAAGGATGAACACTGGTATGTGGTAAATGATACTAAGATTTGCTACTTTATACACTCTACAAAGCTATGGAAATCTAAACCAATCTGTCGTTGTTTTTCTGTTCAGTGTTTGCATGAACGGAAAGTTTCAATGTCGGTCCTGGAAAGCTCGTGTTCTGGGTATGAAGAAATCCTTTTTGGCTACTGCAAAGGCTAAATGGGGTGTTACTGAATATGGGTTACCAACAAATATTAAGCAAATTTGACTTGGACACAATTACTAACAACTGGCTAACTAAAGTTTTGATGATCTTACTAACAATAATCAACCACAGAGGCTAAACTGATAGTTTTTGATATATCTTGCAGGTTGCCCACCTCCAAAGGTTTTCTTCAACTGCAGTACAGCAGGCCAAAATGAACATGGACTGGAGTGTTCGCAGACTTGTTTGCAACAGGAAGTCGATTGTGTAAGTCCATATCTTTCTTCTTCCTTCCACAGATTTTGCTTGAATATATTGTTAATGTTCTTTCTCTCCCTCTGCCCAGTTCTCGCTGGACTGTCAATCTGGGTGCCAGTGTCCTACAGGTCTCCTGGATGATAGCAGAGGAAACTGTGTTAAGCCTCACGACTGCCCGTGTCCACACGATGGACATTCTTATGCAGCAGGAGCTGAGATAACCAGGGACTGCAATAAATGGTGAGAAAACAACAGCCTTTTTCATGACTAATAATCTCTTATACATTATACTGTATGACCACTGTAATCTATTTACAGCACTTGTCAAGGGGGAACATGGAAATGTACAGAACATAAATGTCCAGGTGTCTGCACTATATATGGAAGCGGACATTATCAAACTTTTGATCAACAAAGATTCGGCTTTAGGGGAGACTGCAGTTATATAGCTGTGCAGGTGTGTACTCAGGCATGACACAACAATGTTTAAATAAACCACTTAAATTAGCAGACAGTAGGTGACAATGCATGCTTGTTGATGTGTATTAAGTAATACTTTTATGTTTTAAAGGACAAGTGTGGCAATAAGACCGGACATTTTAGCATTGTGACTGAGAATATTCCTTGTGGTACAACAGGAACCACATGTTCAAAAGCTGTTGATGTCATTTTGGGGGTAAGTCTGGAAATGAATATATGCAATTTGGTTTTACATTTAGCAGAATATGAAATGCAATACAATACCAATCTAACTACTAATCTTTAAATAATTCAAGTTTTCAAAGGGTCATTAAGCAGTCTTGTAACATTAATGTAAAGTACGTTTTTTGTTAAGCATCTCAAACTTACACACATCCTTACATACACAGAGGACTAGACTGGATCTTTCTGATGGCAAAGTAACAGCCACTGATACTGGAACTGGTCCACTGATCAAATACAAAGAGAGAAAGGTTGGTATGTACCTTGTTATTGATGCTGAAAATGGACTGACAGTTTTGTGGGACCGCATAACCACCATCCGCATCATTCTGCAACCCCGGCATATGGTGAGTTAAATTAAAGCAGAATATAAACAAACAATATTAGCTTGCGGTTGGAAAACAACTGAAATCGGGGAGAAAAACTTGAGTTGATGTGTTTTCACAGGGAAATGTTTGTGGCCTTTGTGGAAATTTTAATGGAAACGGCAAAGATGACTTCACCACTCAAGGCAATCTGCCAACTACTAATATAATAGAGTTTGTGGACAGCTGGAAAGCATCAAGCAACTGCCCCGATTCAGAACCAGACTTTGACCCGTGCCTGTTGACCCCCAACCGACACACCTGGGCCAAAATACAATGTAGCATCATAAAGGAAGTTACTTTCAAGGACTGTCATAGTAAGGTACAGTTCTACAAAGCATCTCAGTCCCATATCTGGAGGGATTATTTACCCAGAAAAATGTTTCATTTTGTGTTATATTGGTCATATTGTGTAATATATTGGTTTGGATGAGTAAATAAGGACTATAGCCGTAACCTACTATTCCTCAAAAAAATGTAACATAAAAATCCCTCAGAAGATTCCTTAAAGAGTGAAAACATCTGTTCACACAGGTGGATCCAACCCCATATTATGAGAATTGTGTGAAGGACTCGTGTGCGTGTGACACAGGTGGAGACTGTGAGTGCTTCTGCACAGCTGTGGCGGCTTACACTCAAGCCTGCAATGAAGCAGGTGTTTGTGTGGTCTGGAGAACACCTGAGATCTGCCGTAAGCATCTGTCTAGCACACAATTCATGTTAAGCCAGTCAGTTAAGCAAGAAAAACATGTTTATGCACTTAATTTACTTGTTGTGCTCATATTTTGTGAATGTTTTCTTTGTTAGCTGTATACTGTGACTACTACAATGATCCAGGTTACTGCACATGGCATTACAGTCCCTGCCATACGCCCTGCTACAAAACCTGTCTTAATCCTGAGGGTATCTGCAATAACACTTTACCCAACCTGGAAGGTAAGTTATCTCTAAGTAAAGACCAGTTGACTTTTTAAAGTTTTAAGTGTACAAGAAGATATAGACTGCACCTTATAATTATTCTCTCACAAATCTCTTTACGATTTAAAACTTACAAATGTTCATGAAGCTACAAATATCTGACATAAGTACAACATTTTAAGATAACATATATATTGTGCAGGGTGTTATCCAGAATGTCCAGAGGACAAGCCTATTTTTGATGAAGAAAGTCAGATGTGTGTGGAGGATTGTCTTATTTCAACAACAACCCCCAAACCAACCACTGTTTCCACATCTTCACCTACACCAACAACAACCACTACAACAACAGGAACAACACCTGAAAGTACCACAACGACCACAATTACAGAACCAACAACAATAGAATCTACCACATCATCACAAACGCCCAAACCACCCATCGTTTCCACATCTTCACCTACACCACCAACAACTACTACAACAACAGGAACAACGCCTGGAAGTACAACTACAATTACTGAATCTACAACACCTATTTTATCAACAACCACCTCATCAGCAACTACATCACCATGTATTATATGTGAGTGGTCTGACTGGTTTAATGTATATAATCCTGAACAAGACGAGAATGACTTTGAGACATATGAAAATATTAATAAAAATGAACAACAGATCTGCGAACAGCCAGTGGATATTGAATGTAGGGGTGTGGCGGAACCTAACATGAGCTTTGAAGAATATATAAGTCATACAAAGCAAGTTGTCCAGTGCAATGTTTCATATGGACTAGAATGTGAGAAAATAAAACAAAATAATCGTCCCTACAAATGTTTTGACTATGAAATACGGGTTCTTTGTTGTTTTCCCTGTTCTACAACGTCACCCACCACAACACAGACCTCTACATTTAGCACAACGCAAACACCGTATGGGCCAACCACATCCATTACATCAGTAGAATCTACAACATCATCACAAACGCCCAAACCACCCACTGTTTCCACATCTTCACCTACACCAACAACAACTACTACAACAACAACAACAGGAACACCCCTTGGAAGTACTACAACAACTACAATTACAGAATCAACAACAGAAGAATCTACTACATCATCACAAACTCCCAAAACACCGACTGTTTCCACATCTTCACCAACACCAACAAAAATAATAACCACAACAGGAACACCCCTTGGAAGTACTACAACAACTACAATTACAGAATCAACAACAGAAGAATCTACTACATCATCACAAACACCCAAAACACCCACTGTTTCCACATCTTCACCAACACCAACAAAAATAATAACCACAACAGGAACACCCCTTGGAAGTACTTCAACAGCGACAGTGACTGAATCAACAACCAAAACAGAAATTACACCATCAGTGTCAACTATGAGCAGCTCAACCTTTTGGACACCCATTACTGGTCCTGAAAAAACAACACTCTCTCCCACTCCAACGGGGGCAATGATTACATACACAAATACAACACCTTTGACAACTTCATCCACAGCCACCAGTCCTAGCACTACACCCTGTTTTTGTGTATTTAATGGAAAGCAGTATAAGCCGGGTTAGTATATTAAACAATCTAAATCCCTGTCAGTTTGCTTGAGGAAGGTTAACATTTATTTTACAATTTTCCATAGCTATTGTGTTTTTGGTTTAATACTTGTATTTTTTTGTAGGAGATGTAATATTCGATCATTTGGATATTGGCTCGGGGATCTGTCTAACCATGATCTGCTCTGACATCTGTGAAATTCAGAATACAACAAACTCATGCTATGACTGTCCAGAATGGGACAAAAATGTACCATTTAACATACTTCATGACTAAATCATTTAAGCATGTGACAACTCTAAATGACTTTTTTTAACTGTCCTTCATGCTATTTTAAAATAACAACATTGAACAGAATGCAATCAATGAGCTTACCTAATTCTAGAATCTTCTTTATTACCAGACCAACGAGACTTTCATCCTGTGTAACTGCACCATGGCGAGGTGCATCGAGGACAACATCATTGAGATTGTCCCATTTGAATGTCCTCCACTCCAAAACATCACATGTGCTAACAGAAAGGACCCAGTCCTGGTATATGATGAACACTACTGCTGTCAGCATTACGCCTGTGACTGTGAGCAACTCTTTTAGTCCCACATAAGCCTGAAAAACGTAATCATTATTGAAGGAACCGTTTGATAACATTTACTAAAGGAAATAAACTTGGCTTTTTAGCATCTGCTGATTTCTAATAACATAACATGCACAATTCAAACCTCTTATTTTTTATATAACCCTTCTCATCTCAGGCTTTTGTGAAGGGTGGGGTGACCCTCACTACATCACATTTGATGGAAAGTTCTACAGCTATCAAGGAAACTGCACTTATATATTAATGGAAGAAATACGGCCTCATTTTCACCTAAAGATCTACATTGATAACGTCTATTGTGACCCTATTGAGCATGTTTCCTGTCCCAGATCAATTATTGTATCTTACAACGGGCTAGTCATTACACTTACAAATCACAATTTAATAGGAGGTGCAGATCTAGAGGTGAGACTTTCTATTTTGTTTTGTGTAGAATTAATGTAGATTTTGTAAATATCTTTATAGCTAAAAATTAATTGGTTTCTCTACAAGGTTTCAAAGGGCGATGAAAAGCTTGCACTGCCTTTTACCCAAAATGGAGTGAGAGTGGTAAGCTCAGGCTTGGATTTGTTCCTGGAGATTCCACAGCTGGGCGTCATCGTAACATTTGGAGCCACCGGCTTCAGCATCAACCTGCCATTCCAGCATTTTGGAAACAACACACAAGGCCACTGCGGTGAGTTGGCAAAAAAAAAAGTATATAAAAATATAAAAGTTTACGGAGCTTACCCTTGTCAAGTTGCTTGGCATGCTCAAGTTGCGTTGACAATGCTACCTGTTGTTCCAGTCATTGTAAACCCTTTTCAATTAAATACAATTACTTATTTTTGCTTTGTCACTATATTGGCTTAGACAAGGAAGCTAAACGGAATATAACAGACAAGAGTTACTTTACTAAGGTTCATATTTCAGCATCACTAAATGAGCATTTTCAGAATGCATTAAATATAAGAGGTGTAGCCATTTGACAGGAATTCAAATACAGATTGCTGTGAACATAATGGGCTATTCTTAAATTACTTCGTAATGATCTACTGTATACATCGTGTTGTATACTATTTGCATTTTGTCAGCAGAGAAGAATTGCCTATTTGAAAAATTCACACTTTAACACTTTCATGTTTCAACCCTTTCCCACACATACGCTAAAGTGTTTATTTTTAGGCAGCTGCTAATTGCACTAAGTGTAAATAGCAATATATGTTATTTATACTAAGTGAAAATAGCGACAGATGCTACAAGATCAGCAGATTCTGTAGCCATCTTTAAGAATCGCCTGAAAATACATCTCTTCCGTTAGCACCTGACCGATCAGTTCTGACTTCTATCTCTTTTCTACTCTTTCTATAAAAAATACCTTAGCTCTGTATACTGTGGTAGGCTATATGAGACCAGTTTTATTGCACTTATGCTTTTTGTTGTCCTTATGTTGTTCCAATTGCTTCCATTGTTTACCTCAAATAGCTGTATTTTCTTTGGATGAAGTAGAAATAGTAGTTAGATGCTATTTACTTATAAATAGTGGCAGATAACTTTACTATTTGCACCTCTGTAATGTTGTGCATTAAACATTATGCAATAATAACAGTGTAAATCATTATATTTAAACAAATTATTAAAATGATGGCAACTTATTGAGATATTAAAGCCCTACACCTACCCCTAAACCTTACCCTAAACCTAAACTTTATTTCTGGTTAGTGTAAATAGCATATCGCTAAGAAACGCTGCTATGTAAACAGAACCTACTACTATTTAGTGTAAATAGCATCTGTCGCTATTTTCACTTAGTTTTTTTACAGCATCTATTGATATTTACACTCAGTGCAAATAGTCGCTGCCCTATTTTTATTAGGTTTAATCAACTAAATTATTCCACATAACTCTCTAAGGAACATGCAACAACAACAGGGCTGATGACTGCATGCTTCCTGGAGGAATCTTGGTGGACGACTGTGCAGTCATGGCAGATTACTGGCCGGCTAATGGTATAAATGGCGAAATATGCCCTCCACCAACTGCGTTACCTACAGTCGGAACAGGCCCCAAACCCACTGCTAAGCCATGCCAGGCTCTCCCAGACTGTTACCTCCTGAAGAGCGAGTGAGCTGATGTGTTTTTACAGTGAACTCAGCATACTTTGTGTGACATGCTTCAAAAGTCATTTGTGCTGTCGTCCATTCTTCATTTTCCTCAGGTTGTTCGAAGAGTGCCACCCCCATTTGTCACCAGATAACTTCTTTTTGGGCTGTGAATATGACAGCTGTCACATGAGTAACCCGGCCGTGGTGTGTACGAGTTTGCAGTCCTATGCAAGGGCTTGCTCTCTGCTTGGCGTCTGCATATACTGGAGAAACTACACCAGCCTCTGCAGTGAGTAATAACAACGACTGCCAAACTCATCTTTTGTGAGCACATTCCTCCTCCTGTGTAAAGACAAAAAAGTACAATAATGAATTAGATAATTTGCCCCCGCTTAAAAAAAACTGCTTCTGAAACTCCCGCATCAGACGATTACTGCGCTCTGAGAAGAGGGGGCGGGACACACTGTTTCAACTGTCTGTCAATCCAAATCTCACTAGCCAAATGGAGTAAACCGCTGTTAAACCCCGCCCATACTAGCAGAGCGTAAACAAAACATCTGGCTGCGCATTCATAAATTAAAACCATTCTTTGCGAAAAGAACACTTAGGTTAGAAAATAAAGCGATGCATTTCAAAACTATGATAGAGTTTTTGAGTGTTTTTCTTTTTTTCATTAGCCTACATGTTTATAGTTTCTTAGAATTTTGTGTTCAGCTTCATTATCACAAATCTTATCAAATATGTTTTTTGAGTGTAGTAATTTGTTTTACGTCATTATATTTCTTTGATCTTAATTCTTCATGGTCTCGAACCTTCAGACAGCAATGTAAGCTATAAATGAAGTGTTGCATTTACCTTCTCTTCCTCAGACATTGAATGTCCAGCAGATAAAATCTTCAAGCCATGTGGTCCAGCTGAACCCCCAACCTGTGAAGACCAGTATGTCCTTTTATCTGCAGTTATTTTCAAGTCATTTTGACAACTCTGTAAAAGATAATATGCCAGACACAATCTGTACATGCAGATAGGGGGCAGCATTTCTGCACAGTGTGCTTAAAGCCTTTTATGCAAATGTTTATTATGATAACATCACTTTGGTGTGGATGTACTGTAACAAACTGTTCAAATTTCAGACTTGGACAGAGGAGTCTTGCAATGCCCACCGAGGGCTGCTTTTGCCCAGATGGCATGTTGCTCTTCAACAAAGAGTCTGGAGTCTGTGTGGACAAATGCGGTGAGAAGCCAATGAATCAAGTGTGCATGTGTGTGTGTGAGTGAGAGAGAGAGAGAGAGAGATGAAAACCTCCATCTGTCAGCATCATGTCAACATACTTTTTCATTCTCCTATAGGATGCCTGGATGCTTCTGGAACACCGCGTGAGGTGCGTCAGTGTTTAAAATAAATATTTCAGCAATTCGCATATTAATATTGTACTTACTATACTATCCGAGTACATTTTGTGTTCATTCATTCAATGTGCATGAAATACAATTGAAAAAAAAATGCATATTTGCCCCCAAAATATTTTTTGTCTTCTAGAGTTTCACACTGTGGATAATACAAACACTGCTAAACTAACATTGCAAAGCATCATTAATGAATTTAGTTAGATAAACAAGGGTGTTGCCTTTAAAGAAAGGCAACTCGCAAGGTTTCAGGACAGAGCTTTAGTATTACTACTGCTAATACAATAGTACATTTAAAGAACAATTAGATTACCAACCAAGACTTCTAATTGACCCCTCTTGGTTTTTTTTTGTGGCAGTTTGGTGAGGTTTTCGAGTACAACTGTGAGGAGTGCGTCTGCGATAAAGCCAGCAAATCTGTCATCTGTAAGCGCAGACAGTGTCCTGATTTTATCCCTGAGAGCTGCACAAAGCCCGGCTTTGTGTTGGTCAACGTCACCAATCCCTCAGACCCATGCTGCACCAAACAAGTTTGCCGTAAGATATATTTATTTTAAAAATGTAATTCACATTAGGATTGCAGCCTCCTTCTCATGTCTGATCCCGCCCTGTTTCATGATGTAGATTGTGATGTCTCTGTGTGCCCACCTTTGGATAAAAAGTGTAGCGTTGGATATTCTCCAGAACTGGAGGTGCCTGAGGGAGAATGCTGTCCGGAAATCAAATGCGGTATCGCTGTTTGTCCTACACACTTGTGTTCTTACTATAATTTAGTTGATCACAGATGATCACACGATTTGTGTGTTTCTTTAATGTGTTTGTTGCATCTACAGTGGCCAAAAAAGTATGCGTCTACGATAAACAAGAGTACGAGGTAAAATGACTCTAATATTGAATTTATTCTAAATAAAGAATTTTGAATCTGAAGCATTAAAAATAATTCACTTTCAATCTAATACGGTTTGTCAAAGATGAACGTTACACATTTCTCTCCCCTCCCAGCCTGGTAGCATCATCCCTGTTGTTAACTGTCAGGAATGCACTTGTACATGGGACGTGGATCCTGGAACACAACTGTACAAGATCAGCTGCAGAATGGTGATGTGCAATGAAGACTGTGCTCCTGTGAGTTGAGTCGCAGCTTCTTATTGGCTGTTCTCATTCAGCTGAGTTTCTGATTGGCTCATCATAGGGCTGAGTGTAAATCTGGTGTTTTTCTTTACGCGTGTCATTTAGGGTTACGGATATCAAGAGGCTGAAAGCGACAAAGACTGCTGTGGGAAATGTGTGCAAACTCACTGTATCATCAATGTCAACGGCACTCAACATATACTGAAGGTGAGGTCAAAGGTCACTTCATCTCTGGTCACCTTGACCGCTGACAAGTAAGGAAAGGTGTAGATGAATATCTGGGCTGAATGCAATCCAAAGGCACGGTTTACCTGAAAACAAAATAGTGTATAATATATATCATGATATTATAATGATATACATTTATTTCAAACCCACCCATATCAAGATCCTGGGCACAAAATCTTCAATACCCTTTTACATTTAGCCCAATTACAACATTGCTCGTTCTGCTCACAGGAGGGAGATGTTTTGCCCACTACAGACCAGAGTTGTGACAGAGTCACCTGCACTAAAGTGAACGGACAGTTCATCACTGATAACTACAGAATCCAGTGTCCTCCCTTCAACATCTCCAACTGCCAGCCCGTATGTCCTTCAAACACACACACATGCACATTTAAATGAACTCAAACGTTAAATATGATCATATGATTCGATCACATACATACAACATTCTGTTTGTATGATTTGCAGGGTACAGTCCAGATGATGGCTGATGGCTGCTGCCACGTTTGTGAGTATTTTAAAAACAAAATGGCTAATTCAGAACACGTTTAATAACTTGAATTTAAATACACTTGCACAGATGAACTTTCACCTTTGGCTTTGTGTGTTTATGATGTGTTAATGTCCTTCCTGTTGATTTGACCTTAAGTCTTGATTGATGAGTCTGGATTTTTGTGTCTGTGTTTGTAGGTGTGGACAAGATTAAGGGCTGTCAAGTACAGACTGTTCAAGATCACATAAATCACAACCACTGTCAGTCCGAGAGAATAATGGAGCTGACCTTCTGTGGCGGAGATTGTGCCAGTTACAGCAGGTGAGTTTACACACACGCCTTGTGTACACAGTTTGTGCCGTATTTGTTTTTGATAATGTTTTGACATTTTCTTAACATTTCATAATATAAACAAAGTGCCTCATAAAATGTTATTTTTGCTTTTTTAATTAAACTTTGTTTAAACTGGACAAATAATAGGGCACTTGGTATTTTCTCAAAAACTATATTTACATCATAATGTCATTATTATTACCGGTGTCCTCGTAAATCATATACAAATTCAATGATGCAGTGTATTATATTCATTTCTTTCTCTCTCACATACACAGGTACACTGAACCCGGGTTGTCCGCCTGTAGCTGTTGCCAGGCAACCCACACAAGTAATCGTACAGTGCCTCTTAGTTGTTTAAATGGAGACATAATAACCTACACGTACGTCCACGTCGAGCAGTGCGCCTGTAGGAAAACGAACTGTCACGGCACTGGACTCAGTCAGCACACCCTTGAAAGCATCCAGAAACGTAGCATTAAACTTCCTTGAGTATCTGATGACTCTAGAGGTTACCAAGCCAATGTCTCAAAAAAACTGTTTGAAACTTGTAATCTGAAATTAATTTAAATTGCATTGCTGTATGTTCATTATTTTTTCATTTCAAGAGCTTTTAATACTTGCTAAATTGATCTTTTGAGAAATGTGTACTCTTCTGCTTGTGTATGAAATTAAAAGCAATGAAAAGGCAACTTGGAATTTGATTTTTTTTTTCAATGTGTGATTAGAATAAATATTCATTCAGTATATGTTATTTAGCAAGATTTTTATCAAACAAAAGCCCCATGCCTGGTTTGTCCCACTACACCACTTTATGTTTGCTGGTAGACAAAGGAGCATCCTTTAAAAGCTAATTTTAAATAACAGTCCAGAAGTACTTTCTGTTTAAGCCTACACAAATGTTAAAACAAATTACACTGAACTATAAACAAACATTATTTAAAGGTGCAATGTGTGAGATTGAGGAGGCTCTATTGACAGAAGTGCAATATAATATACAGAACTATAGCTTCAGAGGTGTATAAAGAGCTTACATAATGAAGCGTTATGTTTTTATTACCGTAGAATGAGCTATTTCTATCTAGCCTACATACACTGCGGGTCCCCTTACTGTACATGGAATTCTTCATGCATGTTGTTGCAACAGAAGCGCTAAACGGACAAACATCTCAGGTTACTTGGCTGTAACCCTGTTCCCTGAAAAAGCGGGAACGAGATGCTGTGTTTCAAAGCTATGGGAGAACAGTCTTTGTTCGACCGGTTGTGAAGCACGTGTGTCAAACATGCCAAAATTTTTTGGCTTTAAATAACCTCGGCAGGTGACGTGGCTAATTACATCAGCACCTGCAGGTTATAAATACGCATAATGCGGACGCGTCTTCAAGTACCAACTTTGTCTGAAAGGACGTCCGGGCATGCCTACAGTGCAGCATTGAGGCGCAGCATCTCGTTCCCGCTTTTTCAGGGAACAGGGTTACAGCTAAGTAACCGAGACGTTCCCTATCAAAAGCTACACTCGATGCTGCGTTTCAAACGCTATGGGAATGAGAATACCAACGCCGCCACACTGGAAGTGTCTGGACCCCCCAAGGTTGTGTGGTGTGTGTGCACAATCCGAGAGGAGGCCTCAGATATGACTCTGGGATGTAGACTCCAGGACACGTGCGCCAGGAGTAGCATGGACATCCAGACTATAAAATCTGACAAATGTGTGCGGAGAAGACCAGCCCGCCGCATCACACACTTGCTGCAAGGGGACACCTCTTGCTAAGGCCATAGAAGATGAAACCCCCCTTGTTGAATGAGCTCTGACTCCTAGAGGTGAAGCTTGACCGCGCGCCTCACAGGCCAGAGCAATAGCATCCCTCACCCAATGTGACATTGTTTGCTTGGTGGCAGCCTCCCCTTGGTTGCGGCTCCCATAGCACACGTACTGGACACAGTAGGTGTAATCGTTCCTGCTCCGACGTCGTGAACGGCGGAGGGCAGAAGGCCTCAAGAACAACTAGATGCAAGGTGGAGAACGGAACTTTAGGCAGATAACTCGGGTGAGGATGCAGAATAGCTTTGACCATCCCAGGGGCAAAAATTAAATAGGACGGTGAGGTCGAGAGCGCCTGTAAATCTCTGATTCTCTTAAGAGAGGTGATTGCCATTAGAAAAACCATTTTAAAGGTCAGAAGCCTGACATGCGCTGACTCCATAGGTTCGAAAGGGGCGCTAACCAGACCCTCGAGCACTATCACTAAGTCCCATGAAGGGACTGTCTGTCTAGAAGGAGGCATCAGCCGCCTCGCTCCACGAATAAAGCGGGCGACTAAAGGGTGTTTTCCCACAGAAACCCCATCAATCAGGGCGTGGCAGGCCGAAATGGCGGCCACATAAACCCTGAGAGTACCGGGGCTTGTCCCCGAGGACAGTTTCACCTGCAAAAACTCCAACACTGAAACAATCTGGCAGTGAATTGGGTCTGCATGGTGTGCCATGCACCATCTGTCAAAAACGCTCCATCTAAGGGCGTAGCTGCTTCTAGTAGAGGGAGCCCTAGCACTTAGAATAGTCTCTACTACATCAGACGGAAGCCCAGCACCTCTCAGCTGGTGCCCTTCAGGGGCCAGGCATGGAGGTTCCAGAGCTCGGTACAGGGATGAAACACTGTCCCCTGCGACAAAAGATCTCTCCTGACTGGTCTCGTGCCAACGATGGTCGAATAAATTGACGTCGATGGCACGAACACACGGGAGGAAGGAGGTCTCTGCCACGACAGAGATAACTCTACGTGGAGATCCTCGAAAAAGGGGAGGGCCCGAGTTTTGGGCTCGTCCCCTCGGCCACCCGACAGTTATCTGTCATCTAGCTTTGAGCATTTGGGTGTCTCTTGTTCCTGCGGCCAGTCAAGCTTGAGACGGTCGACCGCATTTGTCACCGCCCCGAGAAGCTTGGACAGGAAGTGCCAGGACACGCTTCGGAAGCGGACGCGAGGACGTCGCGCCTCAGCGAACGCACAGGAGAAACGGCTTCCGTCTCCCGTGCCTTGACTAAATCAAACCGCAAACCCCAGGACGAGGGAGAGGCGGCTCGGTCTTTCTTAAAAAAAGAAAGACGAGCACGGAGAACCCGGATGCCGAGCATATAACAGAGTTCGCACTCTCCCTCCAGCCCCAGGGTAGCATGTTCAGCACCCAAACACTCAAAGCAGAATTCATGTCGATCCAGATCGGAGAGGAGCCTCTCACAAGGAGGAACGCATCTCCTCTCTGAACCAGACATGACTTATATCAGTAACCTTTTCAAATATAAGATAAGGCTAAATCACAGTGCTTATAAACTTTAAGTCTATATATTCTAACTCTGAACTACTTCAATATTTCGCAAGTAATACACACACATTCAACTCAACTCAACTTTATTTATATAGCGCTTTTACAATTTTCATTGTTACAAAGCAGCTGCACATGAGACATATTGACTATAAGCAAAATAATTAAAGTTGTACCTGCAAAAACAAGAAAAGGTTGAAAACACAGAAGACAGACACACCCACATACAAAACACTCCACACACACAATATGCACACGTACTAACACACGTAGACATAGAGACACACACACACACACGGATGCGCACGCACACACACACACACACACACACACACACACACACACACACACACCACACACACACACACGTACGTACACGGACAAGTACGCACACACGCTCAGTGAGAGCACACATTTAGGATAAAGGAGAGAGAAGCACAGGTCAAATATAACAGACTATAAATTCCTATATGCAATATTAATTAAGTAAAACTTTAAAATTCTAAAGCAGCCCCCCCGGTCAGGCAGATAGTGCAAAAACAGTATGCAAACGGTGGCGAGGAACCCAAAACTCTAATCGAGAAAAAAAACCTCAGGAGAACCCAGGCCCAACCAGGGGATTCCAGTTCCCCTCTGGCAAAAGCTGCTGCCTCTGCACAAGCTCCAGAGAACTTGCACAACAAGGCTAAATAAAATAAATAAACTTAATAATAAAATAAATTATAGTTTAAGATTATCATTAATAATCTAATAGCATTTGAAGTTTTGTGGTGAAGACATGTCAAGAGACCGCGTCCTTCTTTATCCAGCTCTATCATCTCAGCTCTTGTCAGGTCCCCACTTCCCATTCTCCGCTCTACCATCAGGTCAGGCCATGAACTGCATCCTGCTCGCTGTGGTAACCTTGGAACAATGAGACAAGACTGGCTGAGAGTAGAGTACTGTTCTGTACTCTTTGATGCAACAAGTACATCAGTTGTGTTTTTGGTTCCGGTTGATCTAACTAATGCAGCCTAAACCCTCAGAAGATTTATATTATGGAAGAGTAGTGTATGCAAGATTAAAAAGATGCGTCTTTAGTCTAGATTTAAACTGACAGAGTGTGTCTGCCTCCCGGACAGTGCAGGGAAGACTATTCCAAAGTTTAGGCGCTAGATAGGAAAAGGATCTACCACCTGCACTTGATTTTGAAATTCTAGGTATTACCAACTGACAGGACGCCTGAGAGCGTAATGCACGTGAAGGACTGTAATACAAAAGGAGTTCATTCAAGTACTGAGGAGCTAAACCATGTAGGGCTTTATAGGTAATAAGCAAGATTTTAAAGTTAACGCGATGCTTTATAGGTAACCAGTGCAAGGTTGACAGAACCGGGCTAATATGTTCATACTTTTTTGTACGTGTAAGAACTCGAGCTGCCGCGTTTTGGACCAATTGGAGTTTTTGTAATAAGCCTGCAGGGCAACCACCTAACAGTGCATTACAGTAGTCTAGTCTTGATGTCATGAATGCATGAATTAACTTCTCTGCATCTGACATTGACAGCATATGACGTAGTTTAGATATATTCTTAAGATGGAAAAACGCAATTTTACAGGTGTTGGCGACGTGGCTCTCAAATTCAACACACATTCAACACAAAGCGGTCCTTGAAGACAAAGAAACCTGAAGACGCGTCCGCGTCATGCGTATTTATAACCTGCAGGTGCTGGTGTAATTAGCCACGTCACCTGGCGAGGTTATTTAAAGCCCAAAATTTTTGCCATGTATACTTTGTCCGAGTACATTTTGTGTTCATTCATTCAATGTGCATGAAATACAATTGAAAAAAAAATGCATATTTGCCCCCAAAATATTTTTTGTCTTCTAGAGTTTCACACTGTGGATAATACAAACACTGCTAAACTAACATTGCAAAGCATCATTAATGAATTTAGTTAGATAAACAAGGGTGTTGCCTTGAAAGAAAGGCAACTCGCAAGGTTTCAGGACAGAGCTTTAGTATTACTACTGCTAATACAATAGTACATTTAAAGAACAATTAGATTACCAACCAAGACTTCTAATTGACCCCTCTTGGTTTTTTTTTGTGGCAGTTTGGTGAGGTTTTCGAGTACAACTGTGAGGAGTGCGTCTGTGATAAAGCCAGCAAATCTGTCATCTGTAAGCGCAGACAGTGTCCTGATTTTATCCCCGAGAGCTGCACGCAGCCCAGCTTTGTGTTGGTCAACGTCACCAATCCCTCAGACCCATGCTGCACCAAACAAGTTTGCCGTAAGATACATTTATTTTAAAAATGTAATTCACATTAGGATTGCAGCCTCCTTCTCATGTCTGATCCCGCCCTGTTTCATGATGTAGATTGTGATGTCTCTGTGTGCCCACCTTTGGATAAAAAGTGTAGCGTTGGATATTCTCCAGAACTGGAGGTGCCTGAGGGAAAATGCTGTCCGGAAATCAAATGCGGTATCGCTGTTTGTCCTAAACACTTGCCTATATTGTTGCAAACTGTACTGTATTTCATCACAGATGGTGTGTGTACCATTTCATACCATTTCATACTGTTTGTTGTTTTTACTGCATCCACAGTGCCCAAAAAAGTATGTGTCTTCGACAACAAAGAGTATGAGATAATCTGGCTTTAATAACCTAAATAGAGATTTTTTATTAAGTCATTAAAATAATTCACTTTAAATGTAATTACGTTTGTAGACCCAAAAAAAGCATTATTACACATTTCTCTCTCCTCCCAGCCTGGTAGCGCCATCCCTGTTGTTGACTGTCAGGAACAAAATTGTATGTGGGAAGTGGATCCTAAAATACAGTTGTACAAGATCAGTAGGAGAAATGTGATGTGCAACAAAGACTGTGATCCTGTGAGTCATTTGTTGAGTCTCATTTGCTGGGTTTCTAATTGGCTTGTCATTTACATTTATGCATTTGGCAGACGCTTTGACTTACATTGCATTGTCCTATACATTTGTTTCTAAGTATGTGCAATCCCGTGGGATAGAACCCATGACCTTGGCGTTGTTAACGCCATGCTCTTACCTCTGAGCTACAGGAAAGCTTGTCACAGGGTTAAGTGTAACTCTGGTGTTTTTATTCAGGGTTATGAATATCAAGGGCCTGAAAGCTACAAAGACTGCTGTGGGAAATGTGTGCAAACTCACTGTATCATCAATGTCAATGGCACACAACATATACTGAAGGTGAGGACAAAGGTCACTTCTTCTCCAGTCACCTTGATGTGTGCCTGAAAAGCATAGGAAAGCCACAGATGAATACTCTCATTTATACTATCAAAATGGTGTAGAATAGTGCATAAGTGCACGATTGGGGACACACCTTACATGTGCAATGATGGAAAGCGGGCTCCATGTATCTCAATGTCGAACCTGATTGGTTCTTACGTGTCCAGGACCAATAATATTGGTAATAATAGAGGCTTGAAGGTGACTAAATTATGGGCTGAATTTCAGTTAATTGTTTAAAAGGGGTCCTTTTTTGCCTATTTTTAAAGTCTTTATTATGTTTTTTTGATGTGCTAAACAATAGGGGCCCTATTTTAACGGTCTAAGCGCATGGTCTACAGCGCACAGTGCAGGTGCACTCAGGACGTGTCCGAATCCACTTTTGCTAGTTTAACAACAGGAAAACAGTTGGCGCGCCCGGGCGAATGGTCTAAACGGGTTGTCCCGATTCACTTAATGAGTAATGGGTGTTTTTTGGGTGTAACGTGCAATAAACCAAACAGAGTCTCATCCCTCATTCCCTTTAAGAGCCAGTTGCATTCGCACCATGGCGGATTCGCTATTTATATGGTGGAATTTGCAAGAGCAAAGACTGGACGCTTCTCCACAGGAACATATCTGCTCGTGCATGAGGTTAAAGCGCACGACAGACCATCTACATTGTAATCCATAGATTTTTTATATTTGGCATGTTTGTGTGCTGCTGCGCTTCCCTCTTTGTGATAAGTAAAGTGAAAGCGCTTTGAGGACCCGCCCAGAGGTGCATTTTCTACTAATGCGCTCTTTACATAACAAAAAATATAATGCGCCGTTGACTTTAGACCAGGTTCGAGTTGGTCTATGGTGCAGTCTATTTTCAGTTCCTCAAAATAGCAACGCACCAACAATGCGGCTGAAAACACCTCTTTTTTAGACCAGCAGGCCCATGGGCGCACAACTGAGCGCAAATGCATTTGCTATTTAAACAACATGGCGCAGGATGGGAAAATGAGAACTGCGTCGGGCTGAAACTAGCAAAAACACCTGCGTCGCATTGCGCTGGGTTTATATATTACATATTTCACCTGTGTTTTACACCATCATCTCGATTCTCAGAAAACCTGCTGTTTAGTTCCTGGTTCTATAAAGTCCCTCCTTCCGAAATGCTCTGATTGGTCAATCTGAGCCAGTCTTTTATGATTGGTCTACTGCTTTGAGGGTGTGTTGAAATGTCCCGCAAATCACCCAATCCGTGTTCCAGGGGGCAGGGTTTATGTAAAATTTGGCAGTTATGATTTAACTCCAGCAGGAAGTAGCTCATTGTAGTCCGAAAGAGCTCTTCATTGTGGTCTTTAAAAAGTGATTTATGTTAAATAAAACATCTTCCTCTTCTGTGAACTTTGTGCGTTGTGAGTGCTGATGTTGTTTATGCTGAAATAGCAATGGTACTCACTGACTAAATTTAAAGAAGTGAAATTCCATCAGACCTTCCCTTTAAAAGGCACAGTCCACCTGAAAACAAAATATACATTAAGGGGCAGTTTCCCGGACAGGGATTAGATTAAGCCAGGACTAGGCCTTATAGTTAAATTATGAGATTTAAGTAGTTTTTACAAACATGCCTTTCAAAAAACATTACTGGTGTACATTTGGGGACAAAAGGCACTGATGTCTTTTAAAGGCCCCGTTTTTTCCCTGTTTTCGAAGCTTTGATTGTGTTTTTTGGGTGTTTAACAATGGATGTTCATGTTTCTAGTTTCAAAAAACCCTTTATATTTAACATATTTCAAGTCTATCGTCAAACCGCCGCCTCTCTTCTCACGAAACGACTGGATTTCTTCCGGTTTCTTCAAAGTCCCGCCTTCCGAAACACTCTGATTGGTAAAGCTGACCAGGTCTGTCGTGATTGGTTCCCCGCTGTATATGTGTGTGTGTGTGTGTGTGTGTGTGTGTGTGTGTGTGTGTGTGTGTGTGTGTGTGTGTGTGTGTGTGTGTGTGCCATATTATCGAGTTCCGCTCCTCAAGCTGTTGTGATTGGTCGGTCCCCCTCTCAGTGCACGTCAATTCATAAGCTTTGGACTTTAGCAATAAACAGTAACAATGGCGTCAACTTCACTTAATCAGTTAAAAACATGCGGATCGATCGAAGTGTAAGGGATGTCTGCTAGTGCATATGCAAACGTCAATCTTTGTTAGAGATCGCGATTTTTCTACTATGGCGAGGGAAATGACACCGGACCGAATGGCGTCAGACCGGTTATATTAAATAACACTAATAACAGAAGCATTAATTTTGCCTTTTTATATTGGACCCGAGTTGATAATAAAACAAGCAGATTGACCATAGAAGTGTTTTAGACAGAGGTAAGCGCACACACAACATCAGTGTATTACACAGAACAGATTTCACAGCCGATGTTAAAGTCATGGAAGCTGTAATTTGACCGTTGGTTATCTCTGAATGTGTGTAGCTGAATTCTTATTACCAGCTGTAGGACTGTGATGAAAGTGAAAGTAGTTTTGCGCGTAGCTCAGTCAAATGTTTACAATCTCTGATAACCGAACACTACTCCAGCGGCTCTTCCTCTTCTCTGAGGAAGGTCTCGCCCCTTTTTTGGCGTATTCCAGTGGGCGGAGGTTATTAAAAGCACTCGGAATAGTGACATCACGTACCCGGGAAGTAGAGGGCTGTAGTCCATCCAGCCGTTATCTGTAGTCCTTGAAAAGCGAATTCTGTTAAAGACAATATCTCGCTTGGCACTGAACTTTGAGCTTTATCATTTCCCAGGTATTATTTATGCTCTAACAGCAACATTACACACCAACTAAAGGTTGATAAATGGGGTCGAACGTGTCCTTTAAGATATGTCAGTACAAGCTGTTTTCAGTTTAGACAACTCTAACATTTATTTTAGTCTATGACTAGTCTTAAACCCCGTCTGGGAAACCAGTCCTATGTCATCATATACTCACCCTCATGCTGCTTCTTTTATGAAGTCAAAGTGGAGGGGGAAAACACCAAGAAAGTATTCATATATCTGCACTATATTTCAAGTGTTTTTTCTAATTCATTAAAAACATACCCATATCAAGACATGGTACCATCAAACCATCCATGACCCGTTCTACAATGTTTTGTTATTTTGAACTGAATTGTACTTTGTTTTCGTTGTGCCCACAGGAGGGAGGTGTTTTGCCCACTACAGACCAGAGTTGTGACAGAGTCACCTGCACTAAAGTGAATGGACAGTTTATCACCGATAACTACAGAATCCAGTGTCCTCCCTTCAACATCTCCAACTGCCAGCCCGTATGTCCTTCAAACACACACGCATGCGCGTGCACACAAACACATTTTTAAATAAATATCAAATGTGATCAACATGGTGATTCAATCACATACATATAACATTATATTTGTGTGATTCGCTCTGTAGGGTACAGTCCAGCTGATGGCTGATGGCTGCTGCCACGATTGTAAGTATTTTAAAAAGAAAACTTTCACCTTTCAGCCATTTCAGTTTGTTTATAATGTGTAAGTTTCTTTTCTGTTGATTTTACATTAAGTCCTGATTAATGTGTCTGGATTTTTGTATCTGTCTTGTAGGTGTGGACAAGTTTAAGGGTTGTCAAGTACAGACTGTTCATGATTACATAAATCACAACGACTGTCACTCAGAGAGAAAAATGGACCTGACCTTCTGTGGCGGAGATTGTGAGAGTTACAGCGTGTGAGTTTACACACACGCTTGTATATACAGTACAAAGACTTGCAGTAGTTTCTTTACATGGGTTGTGTTTTGGCACGGCTCCTCTGGCCTCTGCGCAGATCAATCTAATTATTTGAGGCAGTGCAGGAAATGGTCGCGATTCACTGGGGGTAGCTACTCTACTGTAGTTATACTGCATATTTTATATTTTTAAACCATGACGTGAGAATTAAGATGGAATACGATGGAACTCCACCAATTAAAACGTGTGTTCCCTTAAGTTTATATTCTAAACAAGTAACAAAGCTTTACACAGGGTTGCCAGATCTGCATAACAAACCCAGCCCAATGGCCATTCAGAACTAGCCAGAAAAGAAACACACATTTGACAACAGACTGACAGCCAGCTCATGTTCTTTCTCTATTATGGGTGTGACATAACCCCGAAAAAGCAAAAGACGAATGGATAGTTCACATAAAAATGAAAATTCTGTCATCATTTACTTCAAACCTGTATAACTTACTTTCTTTTGCAGAACAAAACACAAAAGAAGGTATTTTGAAGAATGTTGGTAACTGAACAACGGCGGTATCTATTAACTTGCATTGGGTTTTGTGTCCATACAATAGAAGTGAATGAGTACCGTCGTTGTTCAATTACCAACATTCTTCAAAATATCTTCTTTTGTGTTCTGCAGAAGAAAGTTAGTTATACAGGTTTGAAATGACAAGAGGGTGAGTTGATGACAGAATTTTCATGTTTGGGTGAACCATCTCTTTAACCTGACATCCTGCAAAATCTGACCCGAGCATTTGAATTATAAATCATTATTATAAGCTTACAATTGTAAATTGGGGAAAGGTAACGGGAATTTTTTGCACACTGATTTTACAACGTTTGCACCATGTGAATAAGAGTGAAGAGCCTGTAAGAGCCATATGTGATGTATATTTGTGTAATTCTGCTTCTGTACACTGGGTGGAGGAGTGTGGAGCCACGGGAGATGTATATGAGATGGGATTGAGTTAGAGGAGATCAGGTTGTAAGGGGAGGGGCATAACAGTTTCATCCTGTTTGTATGTGTTTACACGCACACACACAAATATGTTCACTTATGATGCAAGTGAAAACATTCCATTATATTAATTTTTCTCTACTGTATCTATCATGTACAGGTACACTGAACCTGGGATGTCTGCCTGTAACTGTTGCCAGGCAACCCGTATAAGTAATCGTACAGTGTCTCTTGGTTGTTCAAATGGGAACAGAATACCCTACTCGTACATCCATGTTGAGCAATGCGCCTGTAGCAAAATAGACTGCCACGGCGCTGGATTTAGCCAGGGAGCAGCGCGTACAAAACATCCATAGGAGTACCTGATGACTTCAGAGGTCTACATGGCAAATATCTATCAAATATATCTATGTGAAATCTGTACAATTAAACAAAATGCATTTCTGAATGTTTCTTAACTATTATTAGAACTTTTGCATTTTTCTTTAATGAATCATTTAAAAAACGTTCTGCTTGCATATCAAATTAAAAGCAATTAAAAGGCAACCTGTATTATTGTGTGTTGATTATACTTTACACTTCACATACACAAGAAACATTAAGCATCAGGCAGAATATGGAGTGACATCAGTGATATCAACAAAAACATCCAAAACAGTTATTGGTTACTAATAAGCATTAGTTTTAGTTACCATATTCTTTGGTGTAGAGCATACATTATCTTGCCTTCAAGAACAGAACTTTGAAGAACTTTGATTGGAGTCAAGGGACATAGTTGTACAATTGTACAAGGGACATAGCACAAGTGATGCAGGAAAATAACTCAAATATTCAATAAGAAATAAGTTCTTGAGCTATGCTATAGACTGTTTTGTCAGACGCATGTGCCTGGCCCGAAGTTCCGATCTGTGTTTGGTTATAAAATAACAATTTATTTTATATTAATATTTTATTGTATATTGATTGTATCAAATGCAAATGACATTAAACTACTCAAAAGTTATACTGTAGATTCTTTGCGGAGGTCTACCGGAAGTTAAGTTTGGGCCACATAAGGTTTGTTTATGTTGTTGCCACTGAAACCGTCTATAAGGAGTCATGTGAAAACTATACATTTGTAAATAACAAGAAAAAAGGTATAAAGTTCTTCATGTGTATTTTAGCAGAGTTGACTGCGTATACAAAGCTTCATGTGAACTGGTTTGACATCTTTGAAACCTATTACAAACAAGGAACCTACTGGATGCAAACCAAACAAAGAAGGTCAAAAGTTTGAATGTTTAAAAAAAAATTCCCAATACCTAACCACAAGACATTGCCCAACTGTGTCTTATTGAAAGACAAATTTGGATTTAGATATGACTGTTGAACAACTAGTGACGTATTTCCTATGGGAAATGTTAGTGCTTAGAAGGAAGTTTTTTTTATTAGTAATAACATTAGTAAACACATTTATGTGTTCAAGGTGTTTGGTGTCATTACAGGACCCACCTTTATAGTATATACTGTATATCTTCAAGTGCCACCACAATATTTTTTTAATGACGATTTGGGGGGGAACTGAAACTAGACTGACATCACACTGAATAGAAGTACAGCAATGATGTCAAAGGGATAGTTCACCCCAAAATTAAACCCCCAAGTTGTTCCAAACCTGTATAAATTATTTTGTTCTGCTGGAACATAGAGAAAGATATTTCGAAGAATGTTAGCAATTTTCAGTTCTGGGACATCATTGACTATACCATGGTAGGAAAAAAATAAAATTGTAGTCAATGGTGCCCGAGAACTGTTTGCTTTCCCACATTTGTAAAAATATTGAATTTTCAAAAACATATCAAATATTTTTTTTACTATGGTAGTGATTGATGTCCCACAAAAGACACTTATACAAGTTTGGAAAAACTTGACGTTGAGTAAATGGTGATAGAATTTTCCATTTTTTGGGGTGAAGTAGTGCACAGGGAAATGGAAAAAAATATTCAAACATCTAAATGTTTAATGTTTGTCAGTCTGTTTGCTTTGGCATCCAGGAGGATCATCAATCCCTAATCGGTTTCCAGTTAGTCCTCAAACATGTTAAACAGGCCGAGACAAAGCTTCAAGTACACATTAAACTCTGCCGACAACATTCCTTGGAATATGTCATAAAATTAGGGATGCACGATAAATTATCGGCCATATCGGTATCGTCCGATAAATGGTCGTTTTTAATGTTATCGGTATCGGTCGATAATAAAATTTAGGCCGATATATTATAGCCGATAAATTATTAATAATTTCCTCTGGTTAAACTTCTTCAGCTGCACGCTGCTCACAGTTAAAATCCAGTACAGTACTGTCTTTCTGTCGTGATCATTCACTTACTGCTATTAGCAAAACATTGTTGATGTAGGTACAGTATGTAGATATTTAATGGATGTGTAAATTATAGGAACAAAAGCATATTGTTTGAATCAGACTGCTGTCTGAATGCTTTCCGTCTTGAGACCTGTTAGACTTGTGGCTATTAACAACATTTTTCTGGGTTGCTCTGGAAGAACATCTATAATTTGTTTATTAAATAAAGAATATACCAGAAAAGTTTGAAGGTTAAAGAATCGTTAACTAGTGTAAAGTAGACATGATTTTCAGGGAATAAAGCAAACTAATGGTTACGTTGTTTTCTGCAGTCAGTGTTTTCAAATAAAAGCAGTTGTCCACTTTTTGCCTTTTGTTGCAGTCTTAGGAAATTTTATATTATTATCTAGATACTGTATATCAGCCAATATATCGGTTATCGGCTTACAATGTTAAAGAATCATCGGTTATCGTTATCGGCCAAAATTTACACATCCTACCCTATATAAAATATTAATTTGTGTTGATGTATGGTCAGCATTTTTGTACAGTGATTTTTTCATTCTCTGCAGTCACAAAAAAAGTTTTTAATTAACCACGATGAGAAAATACTAATTTAAAATTGGAGATTATTGATTTAAATGCCAAAGCATAAAACCTGAACGTGCAAACACAACTAACTTCAGCAAAGTGGACATTGAGGGCGTCAGTAAATTTCTCCTTAAAATGGTTGAATGCACATGCAATGATTGACATCCTTGTTTAGTTTAAGATGATAACGGTGATAAAAGCAAAGCTGTAAGTGACAGACGACATTTCTCATCACTGGGGTTTGCATAAACCTTGTTTACATAGCGTAACATTAAATGTTTATCTGATCAAAAATAACATACCATACGAATGCATAGGCCTGGGTTCCACCCTCTGATCACAGACCACCTTGTTCAGCAAACTAAAAGACTTTATAAAAAGGCAAGGATTTACAGACTAGGACACAATACATCTTGAGCAGTACAGGGAGACTTTGTCGTCATGGGGACTGCCGGGATGTCCCAGATGTGGATGCTGAGATGGGCTGTATTATTCATAGGGTTGCAATCAACACAAGCAGGTTAGCTATAAAAAAGAAAACTATTTTACTTTTTTCTTATTTAAAACCTTTTATGTATTAAATAACTAAATATTATATCTCTGTATCTCTGACTATAGACTACATGTCTGATTTTGGTGCTATGGAAAATCCTACGGATGTTGAGTGGCAAACAACAGGTATTTATTGTTTTAATAAAATTATAACATTTTAAATGTAAGTTACTATACAATAAACAAACATCTATATATGTTTAAATAAATCTTTTACGTTCGATTTATGGGCAACACTTTGATTGTAAAACAAATAATGGTGGAAACAGTGACAAAACATTTTAAAAGGTGGATGAATGAGGGATTTTTGTTGTTTAGCAGATAATTCTCAGATTAGACTATGCCAAAATATTACCAGGTTCATTACATGTCTATCAGGAGTAAAGACGCATTTCATTTGAGCAACAGATAAATGGGGTGCATACCTTTCTACTTGTGTATGTGCAACAAAAATAACCTACAACGCCTTGGTCTTTTATTTTTCAGTGTTTCCTACACCGACTGTGATGGTAACCACAGGTATTGTCCTTTACGTAACTGAATATCTTTTCAAATGCTGTGTTTAATAAAAATGACCAAACTTACAAACGTTTTATTTACTAATACTACAGAACACCTAAAGGTGAAGTGCACAACTTCTTCTGTTTAAATAAATTCTCCCAATCTCAACTAGATAAGCTCCATCGTGCTAAAAACATTGATGTTTGCAATACTTTGATGCTAAATAGCGGCAAATAAATTACATGCTTCACCAAGCTTTATAGTGCATTTTGTTCACTAAAAATATATTACAAGTTAAATATGAAAAAAAACTCTCTCTTGATTCAGCAAATCCGATTTATGGTCATCCATCCACAATCTGCAGCACATGGGGAAATTTCCACTTAAAGACATTTGACGGTCATTTCTTTCAAATGGCTGACACGTGTAACTATGTTCTGGCCGTGATGTGCTACACCTCTGCTAGTGATTTTAACATCCAGATGCAAAGAAAGATCGTAAATGGCTCAGTCACCTTTAAATCAGTCACAATACAGATGGAGGGGACCGTCATCAAACTAAGTGATGGAAACATTATCATGGACGAGCAAGTGTGAGTTTTTACATCTGATCACAACAGTTGAACAATTCTATACAATGGGGTCCAAAAAACACATATTAAAGATTCTGTACTGTTTAAAGTTCATTAATGGGGCCAATTTTGTACAATGACCAAGTAAACTTCTTTGTCACATTTTCATCATCGAGAAGTTTTTTTGAACATTGTAAAAAGTGCATGGCACTAAAGGGAAAAGAACGCAAAATTCTGAAATGAATTTACATTTTTTAATTCCACTTTTCACTCATCTTGCAAGCTGATAATATAATTTGAAAGAAAGAATGCAATTTTTCTTCTCACTCTCACTATATTGGACCCCATAGTATACACTCATATGAATAACTCTACAGAGATTAGTAGTCAATCAGTGTGATTTTTTGTAATGCCTCAGGTTACTTTTACTTTGAAAATTTCAGGTTATCTATTCCAACCTACATGAACGGAATAAAATTTGAGGGAAGCTCATCAAGTGTAAAGATCTCTAACAAACATGGAGTCACTGTCTTTTGGGAAGAAGAGCAGTCTCTACTGGTATGACTGTGTTTTTTTACCGTCTCTCTTTTTACATACTGTGATGGAACTGCTTTAATGACATTAATGAATTTATCATAAAATGTAATGACATCGCTGATATTATGATGTTCTCCAGATTGAACTTCCAGAGAAATACCAAGGTCAGACCTGCGGACTTTGTGGAAACTTCAACGGCAACACGGCTGATGATATTAGTAACGGTAAATCTACTTTTTGATATAATCACCTCACTGTCCAATTCTAATTCATAAGTTTCTAAAATAATACTCTAGATATTAAATTATAGGATTGAAAATGTCTTAATTCTTCTCAGGTCTGGCCTAATGGAAGGTGTACACAGCTGAATCCTGTCATGACATCACACTTCCCCAAATGAATGAGTGTGAAAACCAGGTATAACAAGACCAAATCCATCGTGTTAATAGTAACACAAATTTCGAGGCTGCATGTTTTTCAAAAACAATTTTCAGTAAATATGTTCAATGCACACTGGTATCTTTGATAGAGTCGGTTAAAATGACTTATTTGATCCTCCAGGCACACATCTGTCAGCAGTATCTCAGCGGTTCAGGGTTCGACGACTGTCGCCGTGTGCTGGACATGAGTTCGTTTGAGAAAGTTTGCTCAGACGATCTGTGTCAATGTCACGGCAACCAGGAGTGCGTCTGCAACACGCTCACAGAAATATCACGACAGTGCGCACACGCTGGTGGCAAGCCGGGGACATGGAGAACAGACCAACTCTGTCGTGAGTATGATTTAACAATTTTCAGGTTCAATTTGCGTATTATTGTCATGAACTAAAAAGTTGTTTTTGACCGCATTTGTTTATATTATGAAAATGAAGTCTCTATACAAGTAGTAGTATACAAAACAGTTTCACCGAGTCGCTAAATAGTGTTAACATAGTTCACTTTTATGTTTTGTTGAGCAGCAAAGAAATGTCCACTGAACATGGAATACATGGAGTGTGGCGGTCCGTGCAAAAACACCTGCTCAGATCCAGATGGAAGCCTGTTGTGTACAGATCACTGTGTAGATGGCTGTTTCTGCCCTGACGGTAAGAATCTGGGCTTTGAAAATCTACCAAAAGATGTTCTCATAAACATTTACAGTACACCAACTAGGCAGATTTATGCACTTTAGCCTTAACACTTTATTTTCTTCCCAAAACATAGTAAAACATTATTTTGCCTTCTCTTTTGACAGGCATGGTGGAAGACGACATTGGCAATAGTGGTTGCGTTCATATTAGCGATTGTCCATGTGTGCACGAGGGCACATTATACCAGACAGGAGAGTCATACGAACAGGCATGTAAATCATGGTAAGTCAGTAACACACACATGTCTACGTCAAATGTTGATTATACAGTGATAACATTGTTGGTGTATTGTGACAGCGTGTGTGCTGCTGGATACTGGACTTGTACGGATCTAGAATGTCCTGGAATCTGTTCTGTTGTGGGAGGCTCTCACATCACCACATATGATGGAAAAAGCTTCAGCTTTAATGGCAACTGTGACTACATCCTTACTAAGGTCTGCGACTGTCAATACAACAAATGCACATCGGCTATTACTAAATACTGACTGAAATCACAATTTTTCCTTTGTTGTTTATTTCAGCACTCTAATGACAGCGATATTGCCGTTATCGGAAATCTGGCAACGTGTGATTTGATGCGAACAGGCACATGTCTAAATTCCGTTACCCTTGTCATCTCCGGGAATACTGTAAATATTTTTCCGAATCTTTAATCATTTTGAAATTCTTGATTTTTAAGTATGTTACTAAAATACATTTAAAACTAAATTATGTAATACTCTGAAATATGTATTACTCTGTGTACTCTTGCACATTTTTGTTTAAATATATTAAAGTATACCAAAAATGCCATTTTTCATAATGTTTGGCCCCTGAAAAACGCAATAAGCATATTCTGGCACCAGCTTTAAACATCTGATTATGTAAAAGCAACATCCTCCAAGTATAATTTTTATTTAAAAAGTTTTTTTTTTACAGGTTAGCATTTCCTCCAGTGGGACTGTCACACTAAATGAAAACACTCGATATGGTCTTCCAGTTTTCACAGGTGGGTTGTCAAACCGTACAGTGTAAACATGATCAGCATTAACATGCATGGTTAAGAATGTTGAGAAGTATTGCGCGTTACCTGCTTATTTCTTTGTCACAGAGAATGTAGTCATCTTCCAGCCCACCTCGTCCTTTATCATCGCTGATATGAAGGGTCTTCGCCTAGAGATCCAACTGACTCCAATCATGCAGTTGTACATTGTAGCCAATGCTACAGAGAAAGGCAAATTAAGTGGTGAGTTTATTATTATAATTAAATGAGTTATTCATTAAATGAATAATTACGTGCTTGTAAAATCAATACAGATGTGCCAAAGTTAACTGGACATCATTTAGAGTGCAATCATATTTTTGGTTTGATTACTGAATATTGTAATATTGTCTCTACTTTAATTCCTATACTGTTTTATTCAGGTCTGTGTGGGAACTATAACGATATCCAAAAAGATGATTTCAAAATACAATCGGGCATCATAGAGGGAACCCCAACAACCTTTGTCAACTTTTGGAAGAAAAACCCATTCAGTTGTCCAGACATTGATAACGCATTAGACAACCCCTGCAGTCTGAGCATGGACACAGGTAAAAAACTGACAAACAAAAAATGTTGCATTTGTTTCTCGACATTAGAAGTAAATGACCCATTCATCCAAACGTAACAAACAATTCTTCTTTCAGGGAAACTCGCCAGAGACTGGTGCTCAAGTCTCACAAACCCAAATGGAACCTTCTCCTCGTGTCATTCAGAAATATGTCCTGAGACTTATTATCAAGTGAGTCCCTTTGCCCAAGACGAAAAACTTTCAAATTGTAGAACTGCACACATCTTCAGTTCTGGTTTCTCTGCAGAGATGCGTTCATGACACCTGTAAGTGTGCTGATATCGGGAAGTGTATGTGTGCGGCGCTCTCCTCCTACGCCCACGCCTGTGCCGCGAGAGGGGTCGTTCTCCAGAGCTGGCTGGATTCATACCCCTGCGGTACGAATTTAAGTTAAATGTTAGGTTGAACGTCTAATTTCTCAAGATTCCTTTGTTGAAAGAGCATTCCTTTTCTGTCTCTGTACAGACAAAGTATCTGAGTGTTCAAACAACATGAAGTATTCCTACAGCGTGACCAGTTGTGGCAACACCTGTCGTTCTCTCAGCGGGAAGGATTACTCTTGCAAAGCATCATTCACACCTGTAGAAGGCTGTGTTTGTCCTGAGGGCACCTATCTCAATGATGCAGGCATCTGCGTGCACGCCGACCAGTGCCCTTGTTACCATGACAACCAGGTCATAGACCCATCGGGAACAATAAACAGAGATGGTTTCAAATGGTAAAGTCAGAACTTCAACGTATTGTTAACGCATGCAATATTATCAAAAACCCTTTAGTAAGTTCTGATGGTGGATTTTCACTATTTTGTCATTTTACAGCACCTGCACTCTTGGCAAATTACACTGCTCCAGTCACAAAGGTGAGCTCTAACCACCTCCTCTAATACACATCTAGACAAAATCATGTTTTAGACTAATCATACATGTACCTGTTCTGTTGTTAGACTGTGCGGCTCCAATGGTCTTCTTCAACTGCTCTAATGAACCTGGACAAAAAGGCACAGAGTGTCAGAGAACGTGTCAGAACCAAGACCCAAACAAATGTGTGAGTTTATAGTTTAGTGGATGGATGAATAGGTTGGTAGTTTGGCGGACGGATAGATAAATAGATGGATGGGTGAGTGAGTGAATGAATAGACGAATGGGTTGGTAGTTGGAGAATGTATGAATGGGAATACATGGACAGTGCATAAATAAATTCTATAATAACTCTTGTGGAAAAGTTGATTAATTATACATTTCTTGGCTTGTTTTGGCTATAGGTGAGCACAGGGTGTGTATCAGGGTGTATGTGCCCAGATGGTTTTCTGGCTGATGGTGAAGGTGGCTGTGTGGGGAAGAAAAACTGCCAGTGTGCCCACAATGGAGTCAACTACTCACCTGGGGAGCAGGTTCAGCAAGACTGTAACACCTGGTAAACCAAAACCTATTATTTATACTTCTCTAAACACTTGAAATTAATTTTGTAAGAAAATATCAATTGTATTTATGTATACATCTCTTTAAAAAAAAAAACTCAAATGAATTTGACATACTACATTTGGTTACTATATGATCACTATATGATCGATTTGTGTAACTGAATAGTATTGAGGACCCCACTGTTATTCCAAAAAAGCTCAAAATAGCAACAACAAACAATAAATGCTTGTCCAGAACTGTTGGTATACTTTGGATGTAAAATAACTAGAACAGGTGTTCAGTATCATCATACGCTGCATGTCATGTTCTTTATTGGTAACGTGTTTATATTTCAGCACATGCAAAGATGGGATGTGGAATTGTACAGAAAAAGAATGTTACGGCACCTGTACCATCTATGGGGAAGGGCATTTTAGGACTTTTGATGGCAAAAGATATTCTTTCTACGGAGCTTGTGAATACATCTTGGCACAGGTATTGTTTTATCTTTACTGTATTTACACTTGAAAATGTTCAACATTAAAGCTGTTCAAAACTAGAACATTGTTGATTTTAAGGAAAGTGTTCTTCTGTTGCCTTGATAGTGTAAGTAAACAAAGCATCTGTTTCAAATAGCTCGGAAACAAACAAGAATAAATACATAAAAGAAATATGTTTTTCTGTAATAAACAAAAATGTGTTTACTATAGTACACGTACAAACAGAAAATGCTAAGCTGTTGTTCATTGTTAAATGTGTTCCATTGTTTACTTACTGTAAACTCATCCAAATGAATGCCTTGAGCTGAGACAACCTCTGCATGAAAAACTATATGTAATTCCTTAGAGAATTGTACAATTGTAAGTAAACTCCATGTAAACACTGCTCAACACACAGTTGTGTCACTTGTTCCTTCCTGGTAATGTGCAGACGCCAAGATCAATTTTACAATTGTGAACAAGTGGAAAAGCTGCATAGTGTAAATGTTTAATTTCAATTTGACCCCTATAGGATTACTGTGATACGCAGAGTAGTAGCTCCTTCCGCCTTGTTACGGAAAACATCCCGTGTGGCACCACCAACTCCATTTGCTCCAAATCCATCAATCTCTTTTTTGGGGTAAGGTTGTTTCACATCTTTAACAAAGCCCTGTTAAAGCATCTAAACATGCAAAATGAATCAATAAAGCAATGTGATCAATCACTAATTCCACTGACTACTATACTGTAGAGATACAAGGTAATCTTATCTGAGGATGGGGTCAAAGTTGTTGAAGGCAATGGAACCGAATACAGATATCAAATCTATTCTGCTGGGATATACACTGTCATAGAGGTCGAACAGCTTTTAAACTTAATCTGGGACGGCAAAACAAGTCTGATGCTCCAACTTCATCCAAATTTACAGGTATGCGTAACCACTACATAGACACACATATCCACCCTTAACCCTTTCTTCACCCACTCACCTAAATGTTCATATGATCTCTATGCAGGGCAAGGTTTGTGGACTGTGTGGAAACTTTGACGGTAACGCAAATAACGACTTTGTGAAGCACGATGGAGAAGAGGTCACAGATGCAGTGGTGTTTGGAAATAGCTGGAAAGTGACTTCCGGCTGCCCAGAAGTGAACAGCTTGATGAATCCTTGTGAGAAAAACCCACACCGGAGTGCCTGGGCCATCAAACAGTGCAGCATCATTACAAGCAACGTCTTCAAAGATTGCCATTCACTAGTAAGTAACTTTTTTAACATTTAACCTTTTTTAAACAAGGTCCTGCCAAGATTAAGGTTTTTAACCCAAGGGTACTACGGTAATGGTTCTGTATCACTGAAAATGTCTGTATTTCTTGTCTCTAGGTGGACTCTGCCCCATACTATGATGCCTGTGTGAGGGACACCTGTGCTTGTGACACTGGAGGGGACTGTGATTGTTTCTGTACCGCAGTTTCAGCTTACGCTGCTGAGTGCCGGAAAAGGGGAGCTTGTGTGGCATGGCGTCGCCAAGATGTTTGCCGTACGTCCAGGCCCTTGTTCAGATCATAAACTAAAAATGATATAACATACAGAGATAAGACATGATTAAGTAATTTGATACCTACTATAAATATTGTCATTGTGCTGACTGAAATGATTAATCTTGCAGCTTTATTCTGTGACTACTACAATGCTCCTGGAGAATGTGTGTGGCACTATAAACCCTGTAGCTCGAACTGCATGAAAACTTGCAAAAACACAGAAGGAAAATGCTCCAGAAATGCTGATCAAATACCTCCCCTTGAAGGTAAGAAAAACTAAAATAAGCAAAACATTCAATTTTTTAAGAGCAACACAGTGTGAAAGCACATTACACATGTTTTGGTTTCTATAGCTAGTAAAAGTAAAGCTTTCTTTTATGATCTTAGGATGTTTTCCTCAGTGCCCTCCAGGGACACCATACTTGAGGGAGGAGACGAAGGAGTGTGTTCCAGAGGAAATATGTAAATCTTGTTTTTATGATGGGAAGTTATATCCTCCTGGGTCGGAAATTTACAACATTCCTGATGGAAACAGTGTATGCTTAAGGGCTGTGTGTGGACAAAATGGAGAAATTAACAGAGACATAATAGTGTGCAAAACAACACCCACAACAACAGAGACGCCTACGACCACTTCTACCACAACTACTGAAACACCACCATCCACAACAACAACTACAGCAGCACCTACAACAACAACAACTATAACACCACCGTCCACAACAACAGAGACGCCTACAACTACGTCTACCACTACTACAGTAACACCTAGTACAACACCTTACACCAGTTACTGTAAGTGGTCAGACTGGATTGACAGCAACACACCAAGCACGGAACCCAAAGGTTTTGAAACTGAATCCATCAGTGCATTGTGGAATTCAAGAAAAATTACCTGTCAGAGTCCTGAAGAGATTGAATGTAGGGCAGTAGAATATCCAGAAAAGTCCTTGGAAGATTTGAAACAAAGAGTAAGCTGCAATACATCTTTTGGACTGTCATGTTCAAATGAAGAAAATGCAGATCGTATTCCACCTCTTTGTTATAATTATAGAATTCGTGTAAAATGTTGCGAAAACACTTTTAGTACAACCCTCTCCACTGAAACAATCCCAAGTACATCAACGCCAACACCTACAACCACAACAACTACTGTAACATCACCACCCACAACAACAGAGACACCTATAACCACTTCTACATCAACTACTGTAATACCACCCACAACAACAGAGACATCTATAACCTCAACTACTGTTGTAACACCACCACCCACAACAACAGAGACACCTACAATCACAACTACTACTGTAACACCACCACCCACAACAACGGAGACACCTATAACCTCAACTACTATTGTAACACCACCCACAACAACAGAAACACCTATAACCACAACAACTTCGACCACAACTACTGTAATGCCACCCACAACAACAGAGACGCCTATAACCTCAACTACTATTGTAACACCACCCACAACAACAGAGACACCTATAACCACAACAACTTCGACCACAACTACTGTAATACCACCCACAACAACAGAGACGCCTACAACTACGTCTACCACTACTACAGTAACACCTAGTACAACACCTTACACCAGTTACTGTAAGTGGTCAGACTGGATTGACAGCAACACACCAAGCACGGAACCCAAAGGTTTTGAAACTGAATCCATCAGTGCATTGTGGAATTCAAGAAAAATTACCTGTCAGAGTCCTGAAGAGATTGAATGTAGGGCAGTAGAATATCCAGAAAAGTCCTTGGAAGATTTGAAACAAAGAGTAAGCTGCAATACATCTTTTGGACTGTCATGTTCAAATGAAGAAAATGCAGATCGTATTCCACCTCTTTGTTATAATTATAGAATTCGTGTAAAATGTTGCGAAAACACTTTTAGTACAACCCTCTCCACTGAAACAATCCCAAGTACATCAACGCCAACACCTACAACCACAACAACTACTGTAACACCACCACCCACAACAACAGAGACACCTATAACCACTTCTACATCAACTACTGTAATACCACCCACAACAACAGAGACACCTATAACCTCAACTACTATTGTAACACCACCACCCACAACAACAGAGACACCAACTATCACAGCAACTACTACTGTAACACCACCACCCACAACAACAGAGACACCTATAACCTCAACTACTATTGTAACACCACCACCCACAACAACAGAGACACCAACTATCACAGCAACTACTGTAACACCACCCATAACAACCACTGCTACCAAAACAACTGTAACACCACGCCAAACAACAAAGACACCTACGACCCAGTTTCCTGTATATACAGAGTCAACAACGACCATAAAAAATACCCCACCACCTCAAGTTCATTGTTGCATGTACTCAAATGAAACATACCCAGCTGGTAAGAGTCACTTTTCTATACTCCATTACAATGCTTATAAATTTGCATTGTCATTACAGATGTTTTGTGATGGAACAGAATGTTTAATCTGTGTACATTTACATGTTATCTTGACTTGGCATTCAGTTATACTTCACTCACTGACATGATGTTAACATTTTCTGATATCTTTAATTAATCTTGTACAATATTTGTTTGTAATTACAGAGTCTATCATCTACAATAAAACAGACAAAGCGGGTTGGTGCTTCATTACTTACTGCAACTCCTCATGTAAAATTCAGCAATGGACTCAACCGTGCCCCACACCCTCACCCCCCACCACACCCCCTTCACCAGACTGTAAAAACGTCAACCGGAAGGTATTTTACATTCATGAGTTTCCCAGAATCTTTAATCCAAAGTAATTTACATTGCATTTAAACTTGGGGCATGCCCCAGGAAAGCCCGTCCAATCCTGCTCCTGGAGAACCACTCTCCTGCAGTTTAACTCCAACTGTAGTCAAACTCACCAGTTTGTAAATTGTAAAAACAATCAATCTAACCTTGATTAGCTGGATAAAGTTTAGTTCGAGTTGGAAAATCTGCAGGATATTGGCACTTCAGAAGCAGGATTGGACATCCCTGAACTACGGGAACATATATTGGTTGTAAAATCTTAAATTGCAATACAATAAATACTAAATTACCAAAGAATTAGTGGATTACTTGTAGTACACCAAACATGAGAACCTGCAATAAATATTTGTATCTCTTATTTTATTTGATCTAGAATGGAGAATCCTGGACAGAAAAATGTAGTAACAATATCTGCAATAATGGTAAAGTTCTCTCAAAACCTATACAGTGTGACCAGGCCAATCATTCAAAATGTGCCAATGGACTAAAACCAGAGCTGGTGTATTATAACAACGGCTGCTGTGCCAAATATGAATGTCCATGTGAGTTTAAAGCATGCAAACATTATACTATTATTAATCTTAATCCTCCTAAAACCCTTGTAATCTGGTGTAACTGGTGTAATTTTGTTTGACAGGTAAATGCAGTGGCTGGGGTGACCCTCATTATAAAACCTTTGATGGAAAATACTACGCTTTCCAAGGAAACTGTACCTATGTGTTGGTCAAAGAAATCATCCCAAAATACAATATCAGTGTCCACGTTAAAAACTACTACTGTGATGTTCAAAGAAATCTGGCCTGCCCCGAGTATGTGACGGTATATTACAAATCCTATGAGGTCAAGATGACAAGCAACACTAAAGAAGTCCAGGTATGTATAAAGACTGATGGAAGGGATTATTCACAAACATTCACGCGCTAAGCATTTAAAATATTAGAAACGCCTTAAGAAATATAGCATTCAGTGTTTCTCAAGTGGCTGTAGGACCTAAAAACTCAAATTCAGTAGAGAAACATTTACAAACAAACACTAAATGTCTGTAATATCTTTGGACATTTTGTTCAAGTTTTACATTTACTTTTATGCATTTGGCAGATGCTTTTATCCAAAGCGACTCACATCGCATCTAGTGTATACATGTCTTTTATCAGTTTGTGTGTTCCCTGGGATCGAATCCATGACCTTTGCGTTGCTAGCACAATGCTTTACCAAGTGAGCTACAGGAACTATAATAAACATTTTGTTTGGTGTAGAGTTACTTCCAACTGATATCCAATCTTTTAGCAAAATCAGTTGAGAAACATGATTCTCAAACACGTCTTGTTTACTACAGGTCTATGTTAATGATGAGAAGAAAATACTTACATTCATAAATGAAGCCTTCACCATCACCACATCCGGCATGGCAGTGGTTCTGAACATCTCTGAAATCCAAGCACAAATTTTAGTAAATCATCAAGGCTTTGAGGTGAAACTTCCATTTTCCTACTTCCATGGTAACACAGAGGGACACTGTGGTGAGTAAAGATAAGAGATACACAATACATAGTGATAAACAGATTTTTTTTACCACCAGACCATGTTTGGAAAGCAAAGTTAGCATCTGTCAATGTTGTTGTTACAAGCATACATAAAGAAACAAAAAATGCCACAATTTTTCGTTTTTGGTACAAAGTGAATATTAGTCCTTTACATGCTATTTCATTACACTGTTAACCTAGACATGTTTGGGTTCACGGTAAAAGCATGAAAATGTTCCAGATATGTCCAGCATTTCATTTAGCATCACTTTTGTTGACAATTTCAGGCGTTTGTGACAACAATACTGCAAATGACTGCAGACTTCCTAATGGAACGATTCACCAATCATGTGAAGACATGGCAAGACTTTGGATGGTACCACCAGGTTGCAGTACCCCACCACCTCCACCACCAGGTCCAACTCCAGCTCCCAACTGCGGAAAAATATGTGATGTCATCAAAAGCGAGTAAGAAAATGTGTTTGATTCAGATCTAAATGTTTGTTTTAGCTCTTATGCAGTGTTAAACTGAAACAGGAAGTGATTCGGGACCAGTGTTGTTTATGTCTTACAAAATGCTCTATACAAGCTGAATGCTTTTTCTTTACTTTTAAGATCAATATGGGCCAAACAAGGCATCACTGTTTTGTTCTTTGTTCGCAGTTTATTCAAACGCTGTCATCAGAGTGTTCCTTATGAAAGTTATTATGAAGCGTGCAAATATGATGTGTGCCACATGAGCAACGAATCAATTGCCTGCACGAGTCTGGAGGCCTACGCTCAGATGTGTGGTCAGGCGTCTGTCTGTGTCGACTGGAGAAATTCAGCTGATCTTAAAGGACTGTGTGGTAAGATGGCACAATGAATCAACCATAACGTTATTTCGTATATGTTTAGAGAACCATAAATGTTTTCACTGTTATTGCTTTTTACCACAGCATACAAATGCCCCAGTCACAAAGAATTCAAAGCTTGTGGGCCTAAGACAGACAAAACCTGCAGTGCATTGTAAGTCTACACTGCATCAATAACACTCCATATCTACCATATTACAATTTTTAAGTGTAACACTGAATGCTCAGAAAACTTAATCACCATCCATTTTTAACTCACAACTAGGTACAATAATAAAATTGTGGAGCAACCATGCCAAAATGCAGATTGTCTTCCAACATTTATGGAAGGTTGTTTCTGTCCTGATGACACATATCTGGTTAGTTCAATGACAGATGAATGCACATCTTACTGCGGTAAGAACTTTGACTTCTTTTCTGCACTCTGTTAGATCAATGCAACCTGAAGTCCTTTGTTTATATTTTTGTTGGGTTTTAATCCCTCTTTATAGACTGCATTGGCTCTGATGGATTACCTAAACAGGTATGTCTCTATAACTACTAAACTACTGTCTGACCTTAATCATCTAACATTTTGTTTCCATCATTGTGTAAAGAATTCACATCACAATTAATAACTTTTTCTGTAGCCCGGGTCTATGTGGATTTCAGACTGTACCGTACATACCTGCTCCAATGAGACTTTTGGTATTGTGCAAAAACCTGTTGAGTGTCCTGCTGTTAAATCCTGTGCTAATGAGTACAAAATAGCTATTGAAAACTGCTGCCCAACCTGCGGTAAGTAAAAAAAATGTTATACCGTAATACATTTATGCAGTTTTACATTATGCAGAAGCTGAACTGTAAACAATTAATGAATTAGTATCATTCTGAGCTGATTTCAAACAAATACCCAATAATAATCTAAAACGACTCCATGGCCACTCCCCATAAACAGTTTGTGATATCGAGGCGTGCCTTATGAAGAAATGTGATGTGGGATATGAGCTGGCAGCAAGTAAAACCGAGGACAGCTGCTGCCCACACTGTGGTAAGTCGCAGATTTCAATCAAAATTGTTCAATCAACATTTTGAATCAAAATGTTCAAGTAACACTATATATCACATCATCGGGACAACACAATTAACAAGCAAACAAAACACAACCACCAAGAGATGGGTCGAAATTATTTTTAGTTATGCCACAAATGTACTATATTCATCTTAGCTTTTATTGAACCCCTAACAATCCTTTGAAGAAACATAACATTTTGTGTTGTACTGCAATTTGGTAAATTAAAATTAAAATAAATTACTATTATTATTATTATTATTCGATGGACTAATACACAAATTCTACATTTATTTTTCTATCAGTGCCCAAAGATGTTTGTGTGTACAACAACACTGAGTACCAGGTAAGTAAACCTCTGGCTTTATTGTATTTATTTACGTAAATAAAGTAAAATGAAGAAAAGCCCTATACAGCATGAAAAAGTTAACTTAAAAGCCGTTTCAAAAGTTTACAAGTCATGTGAATTTAAATGATATTAAACTGACTCGAAAAATCTAGTTGTATTTCTCACAACTAATAAAATTAAGTTTTATCAGATTTTTTATGCCAGTTTAAAGTCCCTGTGAACCGAACGTAGAAATCGCTTTTACTTCCGTATTCAGATGCATTTCTGAGTGAAACGGAATTTTGAAGAGAAAAAAATAGTGGGCGTGCTTTGTTTGTTCACGGCGATTTGATTGGATGTATAAAAATAGCTATTGCATTTTGAAATGTAACTGACAGCAGACTGACAGTTGAAGGGGGGGAGTTAACGGATGCTCCGCCCAAGCCGTCTAACATGTGTCAATTAAAATGGATAGTCACTAAAGAACTTAAGCGCATTATCAGATTTTAACTGAAGATTATGAGGGCTGACCCACATTGGTAAGCTATTTACTATATAAACGCTGCAATATTTCATGAAAAAATAGGAATTGTAATTTTTAATTTCACTGGGACTTTAAATTCACATAACTTGTAAAGCCAATGTGATTTAACATAACAATTTAAGGCGGCTTTTGAACTAAAGTTTTTAAGTGATTTTACATTCTAGTATTTAAACAGAGCGACCGACAAGTTTTTACTGACTTTCACTGTCCTTTCGTCTAGCCTGGGGTCAAAATCCCCACAGATCCTTGCACTAAATGTACGTGTGAAATGGATATAGATCCACAAACTAAGCTACATTCTGTACTTTGTGCTAGTGTGTCCTGTTCAACTTGCGATGAGGTAACAATTCCAATTTATGTTTGTTGTGATAAAAAAACACATGAATAGTTTTAGATAGATTAAACGTTATCAGGTCATGTATTTGAAAATGTACAGCTGTAAACATGGCATTAGATTTAAAACTATTATCTTGCTTATGCCTTCCAAGGGCTTTGAAAGGGTGACGGTGGAAGGAGAGTGTTGTGGAATATGTATGCCAACAGGCTGCATTTATGATGCACCAGACAACACCAGAACAATTCTTAAGGTGCGCTTTCAGAAATGTCTTCAAATTTCTTCACGTCCTCACATGTACTTCAAATTGTCATGTAATCTGTTTTTAAACTATTTAGGAAGGAGACGTGTACAAGGACAAATGTGAAAGCGTTTCCTGCCGTCAAATTAATGGCAGCTTTGTGATAGAGAAGACCATAACAAGCTGCCCTGCCTTCGAGTCGGATGACTGTGTCCCTGTGAGTAAATATGACATACAGTATAAGACATACATGTCCTGTTTGTATTCATTTCTTAAAAGAAAAGTGTATAATTTGATTAAATGCTTCTAAGCCTTTAGGGCTTTCAAAACATTGTTGTTGTGAATATGAGGTGGGACTACCTGTTATGTTATTTACAGTGGGCGGTAGTTCACTCGAAACCATTCAAAATTCTTGTAGTTGCATTTGGTGTCACTGGTGGTGGTACATAAATGACAACTCACCTTAGAGTATAAAAATGTCGGAATAATGTATGAGCACGCTTCTATTTACATCCTTGCAGGGAACCGAGACACTTGACGCAGATGGATGTTGCAAGACATGTAAGATGAGATCGGTTTCCTTTTACAAGACATACCTTGATGTCTATAAACAGTAATTTTAATAAGAAAAAAAATGTCATTTAAAAGTTATATTATGCACTTTATCACAAGTCAATCACGAACTTACATGTCTCTAACATCTCAGGTCAGCCTAAGAACTGTGTTCGTGCGAAGAACACCACCCACGTCCGTGTAAAAGACTGCATCTCCATCGAGCCTATAGAAGTGACGTCTTGCAGTGGCCACTGTGGCACCCAGTCAATGTAAGAACATATTTACACCTGTTTAATGATAAACAAAGTTCTCATGAGTTCTCAAATAAACATCTTAGTACATATTTATTAGAACTTATGGCTTTAAAAACAATACAACTTTAATGCCAATAACTGTTTGTAGCACCAGGGAGTAGTAACACATTGGGGATATTCCTGTTATACCAGGATCCACTAAAAAAGAAAGTTTAAACTTACCTGACTGGTGTTTATTCTTGGAAACCTGCACAGGTATTCAGTGGAGGCGAACAAAATGATGCACAGCTGTTCTTGCTGCCGAGAGTTGAAAACCAACATTAAGAAGCTGACGTTGAGGTGTCCCGACAACAGTGAGATCTCTCACGACTACGTCTACATAGAGAGCTGCATCTGCAAACCAACAGAGTGTGAAGACAAGATGACCTCCGGATAAAAGATCAAGGTCACTATTTGACCATCAGAGCATAAATGATAAAAATTACTTTGGTGAAAGTTTGCACTGTCTGTACTGTTCATCCTGCTGTTTATAACATAATCGTGTTGCCCTCTCCCCAATGGAACTCTAGGGAGCTAAAGGGTATTTTGAGAATTGCATTTCCTTTTCTGCTTTATCCTGTATGGTATTACAAAATATAATGGTATACTGTATGTTTTCCTAAATTAATGATGTAATAAATAAAGCAAATTAAACTGCAGTCTTCTTGAGGGATTCTTCACTTCAGAAAACTTTTCTTTACCTATAATGAATTTTTAAATAAAGCAAAAAAGCAATCTGTCTAGTTTTAAACTCTTTCATTACTTTTATCCAATGTTTAAAAATGACAAAAGGTCAAATTGACCATCATTTCACTCATTTCAGCTTTGTTTTTAATATAATACATTTGAACTTTTTCCACAATAAATTTAAAAAAAAAATCCCTGTCACTGCTATCACCCCACCAACATCAATGATTTATTTAGTTAAGAAAATATCATAAGCATGTGGCCATTACAACAAGTATTTAACAAAATGCATATTTGGGGTTTCTGAAACACAACTATCACACAGTAAAACAAAAGTAATGGCTGTAAACACATGGTCCTTAGAAGTTATTAAAATCTACTATGTCCCTGTATAGACGGTTTCAACGGACACACGCATCTGGTCCAAAGTTAACTTCCAGTCTTTGTTTGCTTATAATATAAGTTATTTTATATTTAATTAATATTAATATTTTATTGTATATCAACTGTATTGAATTGAGTTAAAACTACTCAACCGTTATTGATTCTGTGCGGAGGTCTACCGGAAGTCAAGTTTGGGCCGCATAACGTTTGTTTATGTTGTTGCCACTCAAACTGTTCTCTCCATGTTATACATGTAAACTTGTAAAAAAAATACTGCTGATTAAAGAATCGATTTCACCACTCCAGGACATTTGATAGATTGTTCACCGTATATATAAAAAAATCATATTTTAACATTTCCTATAGCCTGGTATGCGTTATGCTACACCAGACCACACCAAGTCAAGACTCACCAATTTCAATGCCAACTTCAATTTTTTTTAGCTTTTCTGACGCAAATAGGATAAATTGTAACGTTTTATGTACACAGTGTAAAAAAATATTTTTTGTTTTTGTTGGTTCAATTTAAAAATGGATGCCTTAAATTTTTTGAGTTATTCAACTTAAAAAATATTAGTTACCTCAATATTTAGTTAACTTATTGAGTTGACTAAACTCGTTGAGTTGACTAAGTTGAATCAACTCAAAATTTTAAGGCAACCAGGTAATTTATTTAAGTTTAACCAACTTTTTTACAGTGGCATGAATGTAAAACAGAAACGAAAATAATTAACTTTTTTAACCACACCCATTGCATTAAGGCGTACATGTCAAAATACGTAGGCTGTTGTTGAAAGAAAGTTTTATAAGCAAATAACAGTATTTGATAATAGTATCCATGTACTTTACTAAGACAAGATAAAATGACATTCATCAAATACACATTTAAGGATGCTGATTTTAAATAAACAGAAAATTGATGTGCAAACATTCAAATGTTTGCCACACATGTTTGCTGTTGTATCTAGAAAGATCTACAACTACAATGTGACGCCGATACAAAGTCTTACAATTAATTCATCTTTCATTATATTATGTAGTGCTGGATTATGTATGAATTGATTCACAGCGAGCAATCTAAGAATTTAACAAAGATCTCGACATACTTGGACATAAGTATCATCCAATAAACAACATCAATCTCATTTAATATGAATAATTGGACTTTAAAGTTTACTTGATATTCTGTTTACAAAAAGCAAAAAATAGCAAAAGCATGTTTAGGGTGCTAGCCACTGTATTTAAAAGCTTTTTCACGTATTGAGATCACTACAGTCGACAGCAACAGATTCACTAAAAAAACAAAGCACATACAGTCCTGTCGAATCAAGTGGACGTCTGAAAACCTGTGTAAAATGTTCAAATCTTGTTTTACATCCCCCTAGAGCAATTAACAAACAAAGTCTGACTGAGGTTGTCATAAAAATGGTTAAAAAACTACTTTTATATTGTGCAAGAGTCACATCCTTGTCTAATTCAAACACACTGCACGACAAAAGCATCATTGTTGTGTGACAGGACATGTTACTCACTATTCAAATACACTCTTTAACCTCAAACGCCACCTAAAACATTCAATATTTGTTTGTTTCCCAGCATCTACAAGACCCGAGGCGAAATTCAAGCTTGGGTTCCCACCTTCTGATCACAAATGAAAGCAAACTGAATGGCATTATAAATAGGTAAGCACTGATGGGACGACATGTTAGCTCGAGCAGAACAGATACGTAGTCTCTATGGGGACCGTGAGGATGTCCCAAATGAGGATGCTCAGATGGGCTATACTACTACTGGGGCTCCAGTCAACACAAGCAGGTTAGCAAACTAAAACAAAATACACATCACTCGTTTAGAAAAAAGAAAACTTTCTTGAAATAAAAAAAATCGATATTTCACTGTAAATATTTGTCTCTATCTTTTTGTGTAAAGAATTTTTCCTCGATGTTGCGGACTCGACAGAGCCAACAGATGTTTTTTGGTCAACGACAGGTAATTGATTCATAGTGTGCTGAGTATTGCAAACCAATCGTGTTGATTTGTAATGTAAAAAGCTCTAGATTAGCTTTAGATGCTCGGTCTCAATTTATTTTTAAAATCATAAATATTTCAGTGTATTTCAAGCGTTAGATTCAAGATTTTATTTGTCACATACACTTTGTAAACATGTACAACGTGCAGTGAAATGTTAATCTGGTATACTCCAAAGACTGTGCACATAGAGGAGAATATAGAAAATAGAGTTAAATAAGATGTTAAAGATCTATATATATGCATCCCACTGTTTGTCTAAATTAAATCAGAAAACTGTACATGAAATACAAATAATTAAACGTCAACTTTTTACATAAGTCAAACTCAATATGTTGAGTTTTATTTATGTACCTGTATACAACCAATGTACTGCATAATAATCTTAGTAATATTAAAAGCTTTAAGTATGTCAAAAACCCCGACAATATCTTTTGTCTTCTGCTTTTAGTGCTCCCCACCACACCGAATCTATTGATAACAACAGGTATTTAAAATCTTTTCAGACTAAATTGTGTAATTTTGCAAAACAATCACATATTAATAAACTCTCTTGAATCAGCTGGACCAGATTTTGGTCATCAATCCACCATCTGCAGCACATGGGGAAATTTCCACTTCAAGACATTTGATGGTCATTTCTTTCAAATGGCTGACACGTGTAACTACGTTCTGGCCGTGATGTGCGACACCGCTGTTTCTGATTTTAACATCCAAATGCAAAGAAAGATTGTGAATGGCTCCGCCGCATTCAACTTAATCACAATACAGCTGGAGGGAACAGTCATCAAACTAAGGGATGGCAACATCTTCATGGACGACCAAGTGTGAGTTTTTCTTTTACTTAGCCGTTAAAATGAGTTGAATTTGTAATGTTAAAATAATGGGATTATTATTTGGTCAATTAAATAAAGCAAATTCTTTCTTTCTTATCACTATGTTAGCAACACCAAGATCATGGGTTTAATTCCCAATGTATTCAATGCACGGCAAATAGCTTAGGATAAAAACATTTGGAAAATGCATACATTTAAACATAGTCAAATATATATATTTATAGTTTGTTTAGTTAGAAAATGGCACGTATAATTCAAATAATTAAAACAACAGTTTGTTATTAATTATATTTCTCAAGATTTTTTTACATTTTTGTTTGCACAACAATTAGTTACAATTTCCAGTATTTCACCGTAGTAAAATCCAGTTTGAAAGAAGGGTTATAATAAAGCCAATTTATTTTTGTCTGACATATTAGTAACTATTGAAACTTCTTTTTTGTTGCAGGGTGTCTATTCCGATCAATCAGAATGGAATTAAAATCGAGGGAAGCTTATCAAGTGCTAAGATCTCCAGATATGGTGCGACTGTCTTTTGGGAGGAAGCAGACCAGTCTGTAGTGGTACGGTGTATTATTACTGAATCTTCGAGAAGATCACAGCAATATTTGCCATCGACAGGCCAAATGAAATCTGTGAAACTGGCAAAATCTGTTTATCGCAGATAAGAGGAAACAAAGAGGGTTTTATCCGGCGGCCTGGTTTCTCTGATTAAATTGCAGAAGGCCTCAGGTTCTTCACAAATGCATGATGACTATTTTACTTTTGTGCAAACACAAAAGGCTTTAATTGATAGTTCACCCAAAAATAAAAATTCAGTCATCATTTACTTACGCTCTTGTCATTTCAAACCTGTATGACTTTCTTTCTTCTGCAGGACACAAAAGAAGATATTTTGAAGAATGTTAACTGGCCCCCATTCACTTGCATTGGTTTTGTGTCCATGCAATAGAAGTGAATGGGGGCCAGTGCTGTTCGGTTACCAGCTTTCTTTAAAATATGTAATTCTGTGTTCTGTGGATGAAAGAAAGAAAGAAAGAAAGAAAGAAAGAAAGAAAGAAAGAAAGAAAGAAAGAAAGAAAGAAAGAAAGAAAGAAAGAAAGAAAGAAAGAAAGAAAGAATGAAAGAAAGAAAGAAAGGTTTGAAATGACAAGAGGGTGAGTAAATGATGACAGAATTTTCCTTTTTGGGTGAACTATCCCTTTAAGGGTTCAATGTAATTTATTTTAATAAAGAGTCGATACGTTAAACATCAAGTAGGACTAAAAATCAAATACGGAAAAGAGAGAATTAAATTAGATAATTTATATCTTAAAATATTCATAATAACAATAATAGTCTTTTTTTATTATAACATTATTTATTTTCTTCCCCCAGATTCAACTTGCTGAAAAGTACCGAGGCCAAACATGCGGACTCTGTGGAGACTTCAATGGCAACAAGAGAAATGATATTTCTCTCATTGGTAAATCACCTAGTTAAGAATATTTTCTTTTAATTTAGGGCCTAATAAAGAGACTTGCATTCAGGTTTTTACATTTTATCTGTACATTCATCCCATGGGTATCAAACCTGTTATTCTGGTGTTGCTAGCCCCATGCCCTAGCGCCATGTTCTCATATTTACAATCTGTCTAAAATGGCTATACAAACATAACACATTTTAATATCCCTAATATGTTTAATAGTTTAAATACCTGATACATTTAACATGGGGTCTATTTAACATCAGGTCCAGACAAATGGAAGGTGTCTTTATCAGCTGAACCCTGTGAAAATGTTACATTACAGCCCAACGAACAGTGTGACAGCCAGGTAAAAATCAAGACTTTTGAAATTATGTGAAAAGATTGTGGGACTGTTACCTTTGTAAGAGTCTTCTAAAAGCATTTTTTTTCAGGCAAACATGTGCCAGGAGTATATCCAGCGTTCAGGGTTCGACGACTGTCGCCGTGTGCTGGACATGAGTTCGTTTGAGAAAGTTTGCTCAGACGATCTGTGTCAATGTCATGGCAACCAGGAGTGCGTCTGCAACACGCTCACAGAAATATCACGACAGTGCGCACACGCTGGTGGCAAGCCGGGGACATGGAGAACAGACCAACTCTGTCGTGAGTATGATTTCTGGAAGATTATGTACACATTATCACGGTATACTGTACTTGCTTTAATTATGTAGGATATTCAGAGCAGCAATGACGAGTGTGTCTGACAAACCGTTTTGTTGAGCAGCAAAGAAATGTCCACTGAACATGGAATACATGGAGTGTGGCGGGCCGTGCAAAAACACCTGCTCAGATCCAGATGGAAGCCTGTTGTGTACAGATCACTGTGTAGATGGCTGTTTCTGCCCTGACGGTAAGAATCTGCTTTTGAAACAAAGATGTTCCTTTATGAAAATATATTTTACAATGAGTAACAGGGCAGATTTAACAATTAACTCTGATTTCTGTTGTTTCAGGCACCGTGGAAGATGACATTGGCAATGGTGGGTGTGTTCTCATAAGTGAGTGTCCATGTGTCCACGAGGGAAGAATATACCAGACAGGAGAGTCATACGAACAGGCATGTAAATCATGGTAAGTCAGTAACACACACTCAAAAATTTGATTTGTTGAATTTATTGTTGAAATTACACTTTAGTTGTATGAACAAAATAAATTTAAGTAATGTTGACAAAACGTTTTTGAGTAAATCCAAACCATTACGATTGTACCAGTAATTTTAAGTTAATTGAACTCAATATTTATCCTTCTCAATGGTACTTTTTGTTGTCATACATAACTTATATACAGTATATACACAATGAGCAAAGATGAGAGACATCTCAGTACTGGCATTAGCACAGTTAAAGCTCATTGAATGATGCAATAGACATCATGGGCGCGCTTTAACCTCTCACAGACTAAGCATATGTACCACTCTTCTAAACAATGGCAATCTTAAAACTAAAAAATACTCTTTTAAACCTCAAAGATAAATGAACATTAAGCACAAACAAGTCTTTTTTCTTTACTGAAAAACACTTAAAATAACAATAAATTTCGAAATGTACTGCCTAAATGCATTCTTACGCAAAGCATGCTGGGAACTGAAAATCCCCCTCAACCAGTCATGTTGAATTAACTTGTTTATATTAAGTAAACTCAACAATAGGTCCAATATTATAGGGTTTTGGGTTCTAGTTTACCAGTCAAACACTTGTTAAGTAAAGCTGACAGATCTAAATTTTTAGTATAAATAACATAGTTAAGTTACATTAATTCAGTTACTTGCATTCTTATGTACTTTATGCGAACAAGGATGGGTTAAGTAAAACTAACAGCAGCGACAGTTCATTTTTTTGAGTGCATGTCTACGTCAAATGTTGATTATACAGTGATAACATTGTTGGCGTATTGTGACAGCGTGTGTGCTGCTGGATACTGGACTTGTACGGATCTAGAATGTCCTGGAATCTGTTCTGTTGTGGGAGGCTCTCACATCACCACATATGATGGAAAAAGCTTCAGCTTTAATGGCAACTGTGACTACACCCTTACTAAGGTCTGCGACTGTCAATTCAACAAATGCACATCAGCTATTACTAAATACTGACTGAAATCACAAATTTTCCTTCACAAAAATTGTTTTTTCAGCACTCCAATGACAGTAATATTGCCGTAATTGGAAATCTGGCAGTGTGTGAGCCGACCCGAGCAGACACATGTCTAAATTCAGTTTCGCTGATCATGTTGGGGAACAGATTGACAACTGTGAGTGTTTATTATTTTATTTTCTTATATTTATTTTAGCATGTCATAAATTCCATATATTTTAAATTCTAAAATTCCACTGAATTGCATTGTGGGCCTCTGTAAACTGGACGTTAAATCAGGTGAGCTGGGTATCTCACGGATGGAGAACTTGCATACTGTGCATTTTGTGTACATACTACATAATCTAGTCTAAATACCTTTATTTAATAACAATCTTTCTTCGCTCTGCTTCTCAACTTTGGTCAAAACTGTTTTTACTTTTAAACAGATAAATTTTTCGCCCAGTGGGACTGTCACACTAAATGGAATCGCTTCAAGTGGGTTTCCGATCTTCACAGGTGGGTTCGTCAAATATGAGAAACATTCTCTAACCTCAGTGTGAGACAAAAAAAGAAATTTCTTCTTAGAAATGCACATGATTAAGTGAATCTTCATTCTTAAGTTTCATTTCTTACCCAAACGTTTCTATCACAGAGAATGTAGTCATCTTCCAACCCACCTCTTCCTATATTATCGCTGATATGAAGGGTCTTCGCCTAGAGATCCAACTGACTCCAATCATGCAGTTGTATATTGTAGCCAGCGCTACAGAGAAAGGCAAATTTAGTGGTGAGTTTTGTCATTTGGTTGTGCTAAAGAACGCATATATTTTTTTGCTGTTTTAAAGTAATGACCTCATGCTCTCAATAAAAGACAAACGTATAAAGATAAACAGAATTTTGTCCGTCTAGTTTAATGATGACTATTGTTGTTCTATTCAGGTCTGTGTGGGAACTATAATGACATCCAATCAGATGACTTCAAAACACAATCAGGCCTTACAGAGGGAACACCAACAACCTTTGTCAACTTTTGGAAAAAAAACCAATACGGTTGTACAGACATTGAAAACACGTTCAACAACCCCTGCAGTCTGAGTGTGGAAAGAGGTACTTGCACTACAACATCAAAATCATTATGAGAGCATACAGAACATTCTAAACGACAAGCAGTGTTAACTTTAGTGGAATATTCTTTTTTGTTCATCAGAAAAACTTGCAAAGGACTGGTGCTCCCGTCTCACAAACCCAAATGGAACCTTCTCCTCGTGTCATTCAGAAATATGTCCTAAGACATACTATCAAGTAAGATTCACACTTGTTTTCTTAAATATACGTGTATACAAGACATATTTGCTCACCTTCATGTTTGGGCTTCATCTTCTGCAGAGGTGCATTTATGACACCTGTAAGTGTGCTGATATCGGGAAGTGTATGTGTGCCGCCCTCTCCTCCTACGCCCACGCCTGTGCTGCGAGAGGGGTCGTTATCCAGGGATGGATGGATTCATACCCCTGTGGTGAGATATTTCATTAACAAAACAATAACAACAATATTCTGTTCTTGCATTATTGGTGTCATTCACATCATTTTGCAGTACTTTTAGACCATTGCAATAATAAACAAACATGTCTGCTGCTCACAGAATCAAACGTGTGTTCAAACAACATGAAGTATTCCTACAACACCACCAGCTGTCCCAACACCTGTCGTGGGAAGGATTACTCTTGCAAAGCATCATTCACACCTGTAGATGGCTGTGTTTGTCTTGAGGGCACCTATCTCAATGATGCAGGCACCTGTGTGCAAGCGGAGCAGTGCCCTTGTTACTATGACAACCAGGTCATTGTCCCTGATGGGTCCATCTACGTAGATGGTGCTAAATGGTATGAATTTCACATTTCACACCCTCGATGCACTGTTGACAAAAACCCAGTTGCTCTTGATAACATCGGTATGTAATAGTTTATGATATGCACCATTTTGTCATGTTGTAGCACCTGCACTTATGGCAAACTGCACTGCTCCGGTCAAAAAGGTGAGCTCCGACCACCACCACTAAATACAACTAATGAAAACACTGGTACGGTACAACAATTTTAGACTCTTCATACATGCGTGTTTTGTTTTTAGAATGTGTGGCTCCAATGGTCTACGTCAACTGCTCGGTCACCGAACATGGAAAGAAAGGGACAGAGTGTCACAGGACATGTCAAAGTCAAGATCTAAACAACTGTGTGAGTTAACACGCATTAGGTGGATGGACGGGTTGATCGTTTGGGTTATATAAAGATAAGCGTGGATAAAGCATGGACATTATCCATAATGTATTGGTTGCTACTGAATCAGGCTCTTTGAAAGCAGCTGAGGAAAAACACTTACATTCTTGCTTTCTTTCGGCGACAGGTGAGCACTGGGTGTGTATCAGGTTGTATGTGCCCAGATCACCTTCTTGCTGATGGAAAAGGCGGGTGTGTGGAGATAGATAATTGCCCCTGTACCCACGATGGATTAACTTATTCACCTGGGAACCAGATTCAAGATGAATGCAACACCTGGTGAGCCATTCATTGGATCAATGTAGTACAAGAGATCAACAAATCACTTTTTAATCTCTATCTTTTATCTCTTTATTTTTTAGCACATGCAAGAGCGGGATATGGGCTTGTACGGATAAGGAATGCTATGGCAGCTGCACCATCTACGGGGAAGGTCATTTCCAGACTTTCGACGGCAAGAGATATTCTTACCATGGAGACTGTGAATACATCCTAGCACATGTATGTTTACATCAGCTTATACTTTAATTTGACTTTACAAATATTCAAATTGTTAAAACAGTTTCAAATTCTGTTTCTGAGCATATGTAAAGCCAATGAATGGTGTTTTTGTATGATGCTTTTTAATCATTAAGCTGGAAAACTGTCAATATGTTTTATGGAAAGTATTTATAACATCTGACCTGAAACATTCTGGAACACTCTAGGATCACTGCAATACCGACCAGAGCCCATATGGGTTTCGCCTTGTAACAGAGAACATTCCCTGTGGCAGCTCCAGTTCCATTTGCTCAAAATCCATCAATCTTTTCTTCGGGGTGAGGCTAGTTCATTGTTTATAGTCAGCATGAATAGAGAATAACAGTATGTAAATGTGCAAAATACTATAACTATTTTATTATATTAATAAATGTGGTTCACAAACGATAAAGCAAAAACCTAGCCATTTTAAAACTACATGATTTACTAGAAATCCAACTAAATGCAATTACCAGTCTCACTGCAACTTACTTTTCAAATCCTGTAGAGATACAAGGTGATTTTATCCGAACCTGATGGAGTCAAAGTTGTCGAAAGCAATGGAACCGATTACCAATATCAAATCCATTCTGTGGGAGCACACATTATCATAGAGGTCAGACAGCTTTTAAACTTAATTTGGGACGGCAAAACAAGTCTGATGCTCCAACTCCATCCAAACTTTAAGGTATGCGTAACCACTACATACACTACACATAGCCTCCCTTAACCCTTTCTTCACCCACTCACCTAAATGTTCATATGATCTCTATGCAGGGCAAGGTTTGTGGACTGTGTGGAAACTTTGACAGCAACGCAAATAACGACTTTGTGAAGCACGATGGAGAAGAGGTCACAGATGCAGTGGTGTTTGGAAGTAGCTGGAAAGTGACGTCCAGCTGCCCGGAAGTGAACAGCTTGATGAATCCTTGTGAGAAAAACCCACACCGGAGTGCCTGGGCCATCAAACAGTGCAGCATCATTACAAGCAACGTATTCAAAGATTGCCATTCACATGTATGTATCTTTGCCTAGATTGCAACCAAAAGTCATTTAGTTTTTATAACTGAACTTCTCAGATTTACATGGATCCTTCACATTCATTAGCCATTGTTGATTCATGCATGTAATAAATGACAATAATCTACTGTTATAAAGTTCTTGGGGTCTCTTGTCTCTAGGTGGACTCTGCCCCATACTATGATGCCTGTGTAAGAGACACCTGTGCTTGTGACACTGGGGGGGACTGCGAATGTTTCTGTACCGCAGTGACTGCGTACGCTGCTGAATGCCGTAAAAAAGGAGCTTGTATTGCATGGCGGAGTCCAAACATTTGTCGTAAGTCCCAAAACTCTTCTGGGGTGGCTGTGGCTACTTGTTTCAAAGGAAGGTTGTTACAGGGCCATGTCTTGAATGTTTAAAAAACCCTGAAATTTAAAGAATTATAGTGATCTATCCTTGAAACTAAAATTACAATATGAAATCAGCATAAAATCTGATAAACACAATGAGTCAACAAAATAACACCACACTGTTGCTAAGACTTCAAAGTCCCTATCCAGAAGCTTACCATTAAACCTTATTAATACGATTTTCATACATATGCCATAAGTGATGTTTTGACTACTAAAAATGACAATACTGACTGAAAGGATGCTTTTGCAGCTTTATTCTGTGAGTACTACAACAACCCACCGGGTGAATGTGAATGGCATTATAAAACCTGTGGTTCAACCTGCATGAAAACATGCGGAAACCCATCAGGGACCTGCTCCAATCAAATTCCTCTCCTAGAAGGTATGACTATTTTGAAATCTCTAAAAAGATGTTAATTTACAGAACTTCTGAAAGAATTAACCACAAATGCCTTTTTATATGATTCTACAAATACCTGTGCAATCTATACTAATTCTGCCCATTTTATTATTAGGGTGTTTTCCTCAGTGCCCTTCAGACAGGCCATTTTTAAAAGAGGAAACCAGAAAATGTGTTACAGAGCCACAGTGTGCTCCTGTATGTGTTTATGATGGGAAAGAGTTCAAAGTTGGAGAAACTGTGTATCACACCACAGATGGGTATGGCATGTGTTTCATTGCTGTGTGTGGACCAGATGGAACAATAAACAGAACTATTGAAACATGCACCACAACAGCTCCACCATTCACTTTTACTATTCAACCCGAACAAACACAAGCAACAACACAACCACTTGGAGAAGCAACAACACAGCCATCAACGACCACTGTAACTCCTGGTCCAACTCCAAGACAACCCACTACAAAACCTCCTACAGAAGCAACAACACAACCACCAAGAACCACTAAAACTATTAGTACTCCACCTCCAACACAACCCACTATACAACCTTCAACAGAAGCAACAACACAACCATCAACGACAACTGTATCTACTGGTACACCACCAACACAACCCACTACACAGCCTTCAACAGAAGCAACAACACAACCATCAACGACCACTGTAACTACTGGTACTCCATCAACACAACCCACTACACAGCCTTCAACAGAAGCAACAACACAACCATCAACGACCACTGAAACTACTGGTACTCCATCAACACAACCCACTACACGGCCTTCAACAGAAGCAACCACACAACCATCAACGACCACTGAAACTACTGGTACTCCATCAACACAACCCACTACACAGCCTTCAACAGAAGCAACAACACAACCATCAACGACCACTGAAACTACTGGTACTCCATCAACACAACCCACTACACGGCCTTCAACAGAAGCAACCACACAACCATCAACGACCACTGAAACTACTGGTACTCCATCAACACAACCCACTACACAGCCTTCAACAGAAGCAACAACACAACCATCAACGACCACTGAAACTACTGGTACTCCATCAACACAACCCACTACACGGCCTTCAACAGAAGCAACCACACAACCATCAACGACCACTGAAACTACTGGTACTCCATCAACACAACCCACTACACAGCCTTCAACAGAAGCAACAACACAACCATCAACGACCACTGAAACTACTGGTACTCCATCAACACAACCCACTACACGGCCTTCAACAGAAGCAACCACACAACCATCAACGACCACTGAAACTACTGGTACTCCATCAACACAACCCACTACACAGCCTTCAACAGAAGCAACAACACAACCATCAACGACCACTGAAACTACTGGTACTCCATCAACACAACCCACTACACGGCCTTCAACAGAAGCAACCACACAACCATCAACGACCACTGAAACTACTGGTACTCCATCAACACAACCCACTACACGGCCTTCAACAGAAGCAACCACACAACCATCAACGACCACTGAAACTACTGGTACTCCATCAACACAACCCACTACACGGCCTTCAACAGAAGCAACAACACAACCATCAACGGCCGCTGTAACTACTGGTACACCTCCAACACAACCGACAACAGAGTTTATAGTGCAAACAGAATCAACTAGACCACAAACTCATGCCACCTTACCCCAAGAAACATGTTCTTGCACATATGCAAATCAAACATTTGCACCAGGTAAATACCCCTTTCACAATATTTTCTCCATTAAACTTGCTTTTGGTATTTCAGGTATTTTTAAACATTAACAATGTTACTCTGTACTTCTGCATTTTTTATAAATAAACAGGGTCTGTCATATACAACCAAACTGATAAAGCAGACTGGTGTTACTTTGCTTACTGCAGCTCTAGCTGTACTAGTCAAGTAACGCAGAAACCGTGTCATCAAACCACTACAGTTACACTATCAACAGTTGCCAGAGATTGTACTGATGTCAATCGAAAGGTAACCTGAAAACAAACAAGCAGCCATAGTTATGTACAAATTTCAATTGCATAATATACACTGCAAAGAAGAAAATGTTTAAAACTGTAGGTAATTTGGGATCTTTAGATATTTGTGATATTTTATTAATTTCTAACAGAATGGAGAATCATGGACTGATGAATGTAGCACGAAAACATGCATAGATGGCCATGTCACGTCAAGCCCTGCACAGTGTGATCCAAATGATGCCCAAATACCTACATGTGCCAATGAACTTACACCCGAGAAGGTGTATTATAACAATAACTGCTGCTACAAATATGAGTGTCCATGTAAGTTTACATATGTTTTTTTTATTTTGCATATAAATGATAATGGTTCTAACCAAACAATTAACCATTGTGCTTGGGAAGATATTCTATTTACCTTGCTTCAATTTGTTTTCTAAAACAACAGGTAAATGCAGTGGCTGGGGTGATCCTCATTATAAAACTTTTGACGGAAAATATTACACTTTCCAAGGGAACTGTTCCTACGTATTGGTCCGAGAAATCGTTCCAAAACATGACATCAGTGTCTACGTTAAGAACTATTACTGTAACAGTGCAAGTAATTTTGCTTGCCCTGAATATGTGGTTGTGAATTACAAATCCTATAAAGTCAAGATGACTAGCGACAGCGAACAGATCCAGGTGAGTGAAAGGCATAGTTCACCCGGAACAGAAAATGTTGCTCCGAACACGTTTGACTGTCTTCCATAGAACACTAATCTGCTTGTCGGTTTTGGCACATTGCAACATAATGTCATTTAAATACTTACAGGTCTTTGTCAATGATGTTATGAAGATCCCAACCTTCATGAATGAAGCCTTCATCATCACATCCTCTGGAATGGCAGTGACTTTAAACATCCCTGAAATCAAAGCTGAGATATTAGTTAATCATCATGGCTTTGAGATCAAACTTCCATTTTCCAACTTTAATGGTAATACAGAGGGACAATGTGGTGAGTACACATTAGAGCTCTCCTATCAAAAACACGAAGATGATAAAGATGTGCAATTATTTTACATCTGTCTACAATACTTTATTTCATGTTTGCTTCTACAACGAAATTTAGGAATCCTGTTAGTTTTGCATCTCAATTTCCTGACATACCATAAGCTGGCCTTGTCACAATTTATATAACTATCGTGATTTGAGCTTGTCTATTCAAATAATACAATTCTGTTGGTGATTTAAGGGGTCTGTGACAATGATCCAACAAACGACTGCAGACGTCCTGATGGAAAAACTGACGAATCATGTGAGCATATGGCACAACTGTGGGCAGCCACCCCAGAATGTCAAACCCCCCCACAACAGCCACCTGAAGTCCCACCCACCTGTACAGCAGAAGCCTGCGAGCTCATCAAAAGCGAGTAAGGCAGAGATGACCGCACATTCATTCATTTCACTATGTAGAAACTGTTGAAAAACGAACAGAAACAAATTTAGAAAAAAGTACTATGAAAACATGACAAACAGATATAATTGACAATTTACAGCGTTCGAGTTTAAATGTTTACCAAAAATTTTTAATGCTATTTTTTCAGTTTGTTCAACAAGTGCCATGAAGTCATTCCATATCAAAGCTTTTATGAGGCATGTAAATATGACGTGTGCAACAAGAAAACTCCATCGTTAGTCTGCACCAGTCTGGAGGCCTACGCACGGCAGTGTGGTGAGGCATCCGTCTGTGTCGACTGGAGAAACGCAACTGAACTCAACGGGCTCTGTGGTAAGAAGTGAACACAGCAAGAACCAACCAAGCACAGAAACAGTCAATTAAAAAAAAAAACGTTAAACCCAATGAACTTGAACTGAGGAGCCAAACTTTTAAGAAGTCTTTTATTAGCCAGTTAAATAGATTGAACATATTATTGTTCATATAAACATAAATTGTTGCATATCAAATTACAGATCATTAAAAGTCTCAATTATTGTTGGTTTCCATATTAGACAACAAGTGCTCCAATCACAAAGTCTACAAGGCATGTGGGCCTAAAGTGGAAAAAACTTGCAGTTCAAGGTAAAACAACTGCATATCCATGCAAACAACAGTCCTCGGTGTGTTGTGAAAATGTAAAAGCACATGCTAAATTCACTTTATTTAACACATCTGATATGTGCTTCTATTGTATTTTTCAATTTACAACCAGATACAATGAAATGTTTGTGGACAAAGAGTGTCAAAGGAACGAAACAAGGTTTACAGAAGGCTGTTTCTGCCCAGATAACACCTATCTATTTAGTTCAACGTCAGATACATGTACAGCTAACTGCGGTAAGAAATGCTACTTTATTTACGTTTTCTGTATGTAAGATTAATGCACCTTGATGTAATATCTTTGTTTATGTGTTTTAATCCCATATTTGCAGATTGCATCGGCCCTGATGGATCACCTAGACAGGTATAATTTACATGGCATTTAGCGCTAATGCTCTCTCCAAATAAGAATGAAACCATAGGCTTAAGTGATTTTACTCATTCTAAAACAAACAAAAAGGATTTGAACAGACTTTCATTACAATACCTAACAATTGTCTACATATTTTCCCTTCTGTAGCCCGGAGATACATGGACCATTGGCTGTACAACATATAAATGTTCTGATGAGAGCTTTGGTGTTGTGAAAGAGCCCGTTATATGTCCAAGTATAGAGCCATGTGGTGAAGAATACAAAACAACTTTGAGAAACTGCTGTCCAACCTGTGGTAAATTATCAGTACAAGCCTAATATTCCTAATATTCCTCTTTATTCAATGTGATTGACTTAATTCGAACTAAAGAATAAGACTAAACAGACAAAAATAAGGCAGACATATATGACCCTTTTTACATAACACATAGTGCAACCTTTAAATTAAACAGACATAAATGCCTAAAAATGCAATAAAATATTTAACAATTTTCTTTAAAAATGCCCTCTTTTTCTAAAATCAGAGTGCAATATCGAGTTGTGTCTTAGCAAGAAATGTGATGTGGGATACGAGTTTGCAACAAATGCATCTGGGGAGGGTTGCTGTCCAGCCTGTGGTAAGTTTATGATTATGTTATGTTTATGACTTACATCAAAGATCAAATAATTGTACACACAGCAACCTTTACAGTGTTGGTATTGAGCTGAATTTGTTCTACACAACACTATAAATTGGCAAATATATAATAATTTAATTGTTTCAATAATTAAACTATTTCTAACATATTTTTTTCTGATCAGTTCCCAAAGATGTCTGCGTGTACAATGGCAATGAGTACAAAGTGAGTATAAGAACCTTTCAGAAGAACCTAATGTGTATAACCAACAAATCAAACACTTTAGGCTTTGTAGCGCTGGGTTCACGTTTCCCTTTTTCTCTTTTTCTCTAGCCTGGCATTAAAATCCCCTCAGATCCATGCAACCATTGCAGATGTGAAATGGAAAGAGACCCAGAGACTAACCTACATGTTGTGCAATGTTTCCCAATGATGTGTGAACCTTGTGGTGAGGTAATAATGACTATTTATGCTTTCGAATGGGTTACGTCAATTCATGAAAAACAATACTTGAGGAAGGTGAATTTAATAGAATATGAGGGTCCAATGTTAAAATTTTTGAAATGATCAAAGAAGTTCATTCATCGTGATATTGTCCATTTTAATGGATTTAGTCAATGTGACAATCAACTGTCAACTTTGCACACCAAAGGGTTTTGAAGAGGTGAGGGTGGAAGGAGAGTGTTGCGCAACATGTAAGCCATCGGGATGCATCTACCAAGGCGCCAACAACACCATACAAATTCTCAGGGTACACAAACATTTTCTTTTCTTAACCTTCTATTTCAGCCAAAGAATCTTTGTTCTTTAGTCTTCATCCACCCTGACTTTTGTTTTATTAGGTTGGAGAAGTGCACAGATCCGCATGCAAGACTTTGACCTGCCATGAAGTCGATGGGTCATTTTTAATAGAAAAGATAACAACACAATGCCCTGAATTCAATGCAGATGACTGTTTGCCCGTAAGTACTATATGTAGCCAAACATGACATTCTTATACTGTATTTTGTATGAGGTATGACTTACATTTGACTGATGATTAAGAAAATGTGTTTGGTTGTGATGTCTTATACAGGGGACTGAGAGACTGGATGTAGATGGATGTTGTCAAATCTGTAAGATATCCATTTAATCTTTTGCCACTAATAGTAAAGTTTTAAAACAGTAAAAAACAATTAAATAATCACGTCTATGTGGGATTTATTTGTAAAAGACAGAACAAGATCAAATATATCATTTTTTAATGAAATTGTATATAAATATTTATATATTCATGCAAATAGATACATGTATGTGTACGTGTATGTGTTTATAAACACAAAATAAATATGCACAGTGCACATATTACATAGGCCTATATCATGCAGTGCACACATTACATATATCATGTAAACACAAAACTTTTATTCCGGATGCAATTAATTGCAATTAATCGTTGAACAGCTCTAAGTATCAGAAAATGTCAATGCATCTGATGTACTGTTTCTCAATAGAGCCCATTACAAGCCTATGTCTGTTCATTTAGGTGATCACAACGACTGCAACCTCATAAAGAACACCACACGTGTGAATGTAAATGACTGCACATCCATCGATCCTATAGAAGTGACGTCCTGCAGTGGCCACTGTGACACCCTATCAATGTGAGAGCATGTGCACATGATTTTTTTCATCCTTTAATAAACCGTACATTCATAAGTAAACTTCACAAGCGTACAATGCTCACTTACAAAGTCTTACAAAGTCTTGAGCTATATGAAGAAGCCTTCCACAGCCACATCTTACAATACAGCTATTTGGCCAAACATTTTGCTATTTGTGTCTAGACAACCATGGCATGTAAAGCTTCACAGATCAAAGGCTCATAATGTACAAACACACACACAAAGCTGCAAACTAAGGTCACACGTTTTAATGACATTTTGTGTACACCTGCACAGGTATTCAATGGAGGCAAACAGAATGATGCACAGCTGTTCTTGTTGCCGGGAGTTGAAAACCATCATGAAACAAGTGAAGCTGAAGTGTTCTGATAACAGCGAGATCATGCATGACTACGTCTACATTGAGAGCTGTCAATGCGAGCTGACCAAGTGTCAGGACTGAAGACTGGACAGTGGCTAAATTCAACCTCTACCTAACTTGCTTTGATTGAATGAGACTCTATTACAATTTAAAAAATATTTGCAAGATTAAAAGATAATGGTGAAAGAATTAAAAAATCTTCCTGCTTTTATTATTATGGCAAAGCTTTCATTGTAATCACTTTAACGTTTCTCTCTAATGTGACTTAATTGTTTTCTTTAATAATCTTCATTCTTCTGTCAAAATAATAAAATGACATATAAAGTAGTTGATTTTAATGCACAATAAACTATAAATATTATTTATACACAATAAAGTAATCAACCTGCAACAATAAACAACCACTGTTTATCATTTCACACTTCATCGCACCAGTGAAAACACAACCACTAGGGGCGCTACACTATTATGCTGTGTGTAAAAACGTAAAATACTGTTTAACGTTTCCATCCGTACTCCTTTCTTTCTGCCCTTGCAATTGTTTACAAATTCACATGATTACTGTATAGTAACCAAGATAGTTAACGATAGTTCCAATTCTAACCCGTCAATGTAGGAAACAAATCAGTGTGACAGACTGTGGCCAATAAAAAGCATTGTAAATAAATGTATACTTCAAACGCCTACTCACCTGTTGAACGACGAACCACTTTTTGGAGTAAATTTACTCCATGGCGTTCAGTCCTACATGTATACTGTATCGATGTTATGACTTTGATTTGATTTGATCACTTAGCGTCTAGTTTTAAAGTGTGTAAGACGTAAACAAGCCTGTCGCGAGCAGCACAACTAGCTGAATTCATTAACTTACGTTTAGTTAATAAGAAAATTAGCCATTTGTATGTATTCTCTTCGTTTACACTGGTAAAAAACGACTTAAATATAAGAATGACAGTATTTAGCGTTCAAGTCGTTGTGTTTATGGGGAAAGTACGTTTTTAAAACCCCTAAGCCGCTACTACCACAAAACGTAGGGACATGCGGATTGATCCTTAAGTAGCGTTACAGTATAGAGGGTATGCATTGACGTCACTTTCCCACGTGAACACGCCGGGACACGCTCCCGTGAGTGGTAAAACTAAGGCAAAATGGCTGCATTCAATAGGAGGAACAAAAACCGGGACTAAAACACGCAATTATTTGCTGAAACTACAAGCAGCTGGACTCGACGGTGATCCTTACGACTACCTTATGACTTACAAAGGAATCTGGTGTTCTTAAGATACTCAAATGTTGCGCGGAATTGCGTTTCCTGATATTGTAACATTCATTTTGCCCAGTGCTTTACCACTCAAGCAGGCGCGTTCCGACACGTTCACGTTGGAAAGTGACGACACGTGCATACCCTCTATTCTCACATGAAAAACTGGCCCTGAAAATTTATTTTGATAAATATTTTATCGGTCTGAAATTGAGCAAATGATGGTACGAATAAACTTCAGTAGATTAAAATCAGTGTGTTATGAAAAACCCTTCCATTAACCAATTCCATTGACCTACTGTGTCTGATAGGAACTATTTATCCTTCCGCTCATCTGAAGATACAAGCAGAAGTGCAGTGTCAGGATCGCTGCTCTTTGACCCTAGTTAACGAAGTGAGAAATATAAATATAAATCTACCCCAGAATTCATTCTTGTGTCCTGAAAATCGTATGACTTTCTTTTAAATTTTCCCTGTTAATTAACAGGTATAAATAAATATGTTATATAAACATAAACTACATCTGAACCGCTAAGCCCCGCCCGTCGCTGCGAACAAGAGCCAATCATATATGCAGAGGGAATGACGTAAGAGGAAGCGTGTAAGTAAGCACTGGCGGGAGATTTTGTTATGAAACTTTTTGTGACGGGCTAAAAACAAGAGACATAAGACAACAGTCTATAAACACGTAAGTGTGTGTTATTGTCAATATTACACCACAGTTTATCTGTATGTTTAAATGCGAATGTAAGTTAAGAATTGTACGTCTGACAGCTGCTGTTCTATGATTTGTTGCTATGTTTGCATTAATTCGTCTTAGTGCGGACGGTAGCACGTTATCCCAAATATCTCAAAGATGCAAACGCATGCGTTGTTTTACTTATATCCACAGGTCTGTGTGCGTAACGTAGATGTCTACAATGAAAGTGACGGCGGAGAAAATTACTTCGTTATCGGAGGAAGATGGTATAGACGAGCTTCAGAAACATCTTACCTTGCTGTCTGACGATAAGGTTTGCATTTGTGGGGTGTACTGTACTCGTATATTATAATATTTATACATTATAAATGTAGTGTTGGATGTCGATGCAAATTGTTTCATGTTAAAGATAGCACCACCAAATGTAAATCACAATTAAAAGAGCTTTTTAACTTTCTGTTCCTGCTGTTTAGCTCACAACCATGATAACAAATAGTGCATTAAAAGGGAAAGAGACCGGTGTCCTGATCAAAGCCATATTTAAAGGTAATATTTCTGTCAACTAAACACGTTTTTTTTCTATTAAGATATCCAACTTAGTAGTTAAGCAATTTCTATGCACCTTTATTGAATAGAACATAAGCTTTAACATGCACAGGACAATATAAAACATGTGTTTGTGACACATTAGGATCACCGGTGAATGAAACCAGTGGTGCAAACCGCAGGCTGCTGGTGTACAAGCACTGTATTCCCCTCTGTGAGTCTGGAGACCTGCAGCCAGAAGTGGCTTCAGATATCATTGGTCTCCTGATGTTGGAGGTAAGGACTTTTTACCTACAGTACACAAAGCAATGTGATGATGTGGTTTAAAATCTTGTCTTTTACAGACACACAGTCTGCCTGGTTCTGTATTGGCAGCGTTGGGGTCTCTGTATGTGGACGCCATTAAGATGGGTGAAATGAACAGTGGGAGGTCACTGGAACTCTTCCCTACGGTCCTGACTGCTCTTGCGGCTACCGAAGCATTGGCTTATGGCAAAGGTATGATGTCTTTCATTACGCCACAAGTTTTCTGTTAAAATAGAACTGTAGTTTAGTAGTTTATACTTACAATTAAATATGTTCATGTATGTTAAGTGAACAAGATTTAAAAGACTTAAAAAAGAAAAGTAAGGATGTAAAGTCTCTATTGTGCTTTACATTGTTTATTTCAGGTGAGCTCAGTGGAGATGAATACAAGAAACAGCTGATCAACAGTCTTTGTTCTAGCAGGTAAGATGCACTGTTTATTGCTTTATTAATAGCTTTCAGACCGTATTCATAATAGGTCTCGGTCTTTACTGAGTTCGAGTATATAGACTGATGACTTTTATGATTTGGCTGTCAAACAATTAAACGTGATTAATCGCATCCAGAACAAAGTTTGTGTTGACATAATACATATCTGTGTACTGTGCATATTAATTTTGAATTTATGAACACATACACGTGTACATATTTAGAAATGTTTACATATTTGCATTTATTTATATGTACCAATAATTTAAGTCATACTTAAATGTTTATTCATTTTTATATTTTAAATATATGCGTGTATGTGTACGTTTTTATTAATACATAATTAATACACTTAAATACACAGACATATATTATGTAAACACAAACTTTTATTCTGGATGCGACTAAAATCCTGATCCATTTATCGCGATTAATCGTTTGACAGCCCTAATGACATTAAGCTATTAGTAGTCAAGCTTACAGTTTTACACCGGCTGCTTTAGGAGATTGTGGTTTTAGTAATATACTTCTCTGATGTGTACAGATGGGATCCACAATGTGTCATCCACCTTACCACCATGTTCAGGTATGTTGAAATCTGTTTTGCTTGCTGGCCACATTTTCGAACCAGAAGAAAAAGAACATGTTTTGTTCTGTTAGGGATGTTCCATTGTCTGCTGAGGAACTTCAGTTTTTGATTGAGAAGATTCTGCGCATGTTCCTAAAGTTAGACCTGCAGGAGATCCCACCTCTGGTCTATCAGCTACTGCTTCTATCCTCAAAGGTCTGACGTCAATCCATTTCTTGGTGTAGAAGTACTTTACAGTGCGTTATATTCCAGATTCTATGTTTCATTTAGGGTTGTAAGAAACTCGTTCTGGATGGAATCATCAATTACTTCAAAAAGCAAGACCAGCTACAAAAAGAGGAGCAGAAAAAAGGAGAGTGAGTTATTACTTAGAATACGTTTTTTTTTATCTGATTTTGTCTGATTCTTGTCAAATCACCAGCTGTTATAGAGCTTACTTAAATGAGTGATCTTGATGTGCTGGTGTCTGTGTTCTTAGGAGTGAAGACGTGGAGGTACAGACCATCCCACAGGATCAGCTGCGGCACGTGGAGGGCACCGTCATCCTTCACGTCGTTTTTGCCATTCGTCTCGACCATGAACTTGGCAGGGAGTTTTTGAAAAGCCTCAAGGTGAATATCTGTCAGTGTCATATGAACACTTTTTTTAAGAATTAGATCCTACTTGGCTGATTGTTTTTCTGTAGGCTTCCCAGAGCGATCCATTGTGTCCCTTCAGTATCGCTCTACTGCTTTCGGTGTCCCGCATACAACGTTATGAAGAGCAGGTGTGTTATCTTGGGTTTTGTTCTTACACAAGCTCAACCTAGACAGTATTGTGTGGCATTGTTAGAATGTTCAAAGACATCTGTCTACATAGACATCTCACTTGGGTTGAATACACAGCCACTGTCTCGTACCTGTTATTTTGTGTTGTAATATTTTTAGGTGTTTGAGTTCCTGAAAGGCGCCATCACCAAGAACTTCAAAGATGATCAGATTCAGCAGAGCTCCAAGTTTCTGCAGGACCTGCTGCCTCAGTGTAACAGTGTCTCCGACATGATCCTAGACACTGTGAAAAACAGGTGAAACATCCCAAAAGCAGAACAATTTCTCCTGTATCTCCCTTGTAGTTGTTTTTTTTAACACGTTTGTGCCTGTAGTGTGTTTGGCTGGGACCACGTCACTCAGGGTCTGGTGCAGCTGGGATTTATGCTCATGGATTCTTTTGGGCCTAAAGCTGGAATGTTTGGAAAGGTCACGGAAGGAACGTCCACTACGGCTAAAACACCAAATCAGCTAGCATGTCGACTTGGCGGACAAGTTCTCTTGGAAAGTTTTAAGGTATGACATTTTGGTTGACTCGTTTATATCCAAAGTTTGTTTCACGCAACTGAATTGTTTGTTTGAGTTCGTTTCACTTTTGTACAGATGCATGAGCCAATCAGAGGGGAGATCCTGGAACAGGTCTTAAACCGACTGGTGACCAAAACGGCTTCCCCTGTCACTCATTTTATTGGTTGGTGGGAATTCTGTACTTATTGCTCATTTTGATTAAAGCGTATATATGTTTGTTTATTTGTATTTTTCCTCTTGATTTTCCACAGACCTTCTTTCCAGCATTGTGACGTCTGCTCCCATGATCCTCTTGGAGTCCTCTTCCAAGGTCACAGAAACATTTGACCAGCTCTCATTCTTGCCCCTCAGCACAGTACAGGGTCTTCTCAAAGCTGTGCAGGTAATGTTACTCTACCCTCTCTCACACACCATTTTAACATCCAAATGTGTGATGCGATTGATATTTCCTGTGTTCTCAGCCACTGCTCAAGGTCAGCATGTCCATCAAAGACGCCCTCATCCTGGTCCTCCGGAAGGCCATGTTCTCTAGGTAGCGCAAGAAAAATGTTGGTTGTGTGTGTGTTTAGCGACGACTACGTCCTAATGAAACATCTCTTTGCAGTCATTTAGATGGACGGAAGTCAGCTGTGGCCGGGTTCCTGTTGTTACTGAAGAACTTCCGGGTTTTGGGAAGCTTAGCTTCTAGCCAGGCTAGTCAGGCCATTACATCCAGTCAGGTAAGATGCTGACGTCTGTCCGTTTCACTTCAACTGTATATTTGTGCACAAGTTAACGTGACTGATTCTTGTTTGCAGATCCAGGCAGACGTCCACTCGCGTTACAACGCCGCAGCTAATGAAGCCTTCTGTCTGGAGATCCTGAGCAGCTTGCGTCGCTGTCTGAACCAGCAGGCTGACGTACGGCTCATGCTGTATGAGGTCTGGATCTCTCAGATAAAACAAGAGTGGAAGAATTCTGCTTTTTTTTTTACTGGTCCTTTTTCCCATTATCCTTTGCTGTACTGAGACAGTGATGCGTTTTTATTTTAAAGGGTTTTAATGATGTTCTCCGTCGTAACTCTCAGCTGGCGAGCTCCATCATGCAGACACTCTTGTCACAGGTGTGTGTGCGTGTTGTAAGTTTCTATGAAAGCCATGTTAAAAAAATAACTTTATAAACGATATAAATAAAAAAGTTTTTTTAATTTAATACATTTATTTAAATGAAATAAAGAAAAATACACTTGTCTATACCTCTTGTTTTATAGCTCTCCCATTTCTTTTCTAAGACACACATTAGACAGTGGGTTTTATAAAATTTTTAATTATCTGTATTAAGGTCCCTTATGAATGGTCTTTTTGATGGTACGTACTGTGTTTGTGTGTGCCAGCTGAAACGGTACTTCGAACCCGAGCAGGATCTTCTTCCTCCCCTGAAGCTGGAGTCATGTATCAGTGCGCATGGAGATCAAGTCTTCCTCCAAGAGCCTCTGGTACAAATTTTGTCATTGCGATTCACTCGAACGTGTGAAAATTCAGATGATGAATGTTAAGATGATGCCATCCAGGCTCATCTGCTCTGCTGTACGGTTCACTGCCTGCTCTGGGACCAGAACATACGCTCCGATGGCAACTTGAGCGACGATGAAGACGATGAAGATGAGGAGGGTGGAGTCCAGAAAGAACTGCAAGCCATTCTGGAAAGCATAACGAAACGGATGATTAAAAGTGAACTGGAGGATTTCGAGTTGGTACGTTGTAGATATCAGTTTAGCTGATGACTAATATAGACCTACTGAATATGTTTTTGGTTCAATTCAAATTCTAAGTTTAAGATTAAAGGAGTAGTTCACTTTAAAATAAGCCTCCATTGTCTTTCCATAGTAGGAATAAAAATTACTACGGAAAGTCAATGGGGGCTTATTTCAAAGTGAACTACTCCTTTAAGTCTTTATTTGGGGGGCCGCAAACCAATGCACCCTTCACAAAGGGGGCCTTACAACGAAAAAGTTTGAGAACCACTGGTTTAGCAGATACTATGCAAAATTGTTGAGATGTTTTGTAAATTTGAAATCTGTTTTTGCTAAGATTAGAGAGAACTCATCGAAAATTGTGGAGGGACTATAAATAACCAAACTACATTATCTGGGGCCAATGCAAGTCGCCTCCATGATGTCATAGTGTTGTTATGAAACCTATTGGGGTTCTTAAAATACTAACTGTCTGCTACTAAATGCTTATCACAGAATAAGACTTGTTTCATCACGTGCGTGTTTTTCAGGATAAGTGTGCCGAATTTTCACCAACTTCCAGCGTTGGAGTGAAGAACAGCATCTACGCCGTGTTGGTGATGGGAGTGAACGAGGTTCTCATGGAATACAACTTCATCACCGCCAATTACAGGTCGTGTGCTTGCGTCTTCGTGAACGTAATGTAAACCATCTTAATTTGTGTTTAACCTGCTATTCTGTGTTGTGCAGTAAGAACCATATTGAGGAAGTTCTGGAGCTGTTCAGACGCTATCATAAGGTGTCTGACATCCTGCGGGAGAAAGCGGGGAAGGGCCGCACGCCGTCCAGCAAGACTCCTCGCAGTCTGCTGTCTCTGAGCTTTGTGTCGACACTGCTCACTGCGCTGTTCAGGTAATGTTAAAGTAAGGAGGAACATGAATATATACTTGTGCTTATCGGGTGTACCTGAATGTTTAATTCTTATTTTTAGAGACAGTACTCAGAGTCGTGAGGAGAGCCTGTCGGTGCTGCGCTCCAGTGGAGACTTCCTGCGGTACTGTGTGAGCGTGGCCTTGCAGAAGATCCAGCAACTGGAGGAGACCGGACACACTGATGGACCAGAGGGACAGAGTGCCGATAGGGCCTTCCGCCATCTTTGTGACATCACCAGGTCTGACCTTTACATCACATGAAACAGACCAAAGAATTTGATCTTGGACAGCGCAAGAATGAGACTGGAATATGCTACCTGTATCCCTCGCCTACAGCGTGCTGATGTGGCGCTACACCAATGTGCCTTCGACTGTGGAGGATGCTGGGAAAAAGGAAAAGGGCCACAGTGTGTCTCTGCTGTGTCTGGAGGGTCTCCTGCGAGTCTTCACGACCGTGGTACAGCGATACCCAACACGAATGGGCAACTTCCTGTCTTCTCTTGGTGGGGGTTACACACCGCCCGAAACATCTCTAAGTTCTGATTAATGGTGTTTGTAAGCTGTTTCAGTGACAAAATGTTTGTCCTAAAGATGTTTCAGGGGATAGAGACAGCGAGGGCTCAGATCTGACCGAGCAGACTGCTTTCTACATCCGCCAGTTCCAGGTTCCACCTTAATTTTCAAATCCGACAAAATGGTTTCTTAATCAGTTTGCTGCTACGGTCAGTTAGTTTTACCTGTAAGCTGAAAGCTCATTGATTTTTGTACAGCGCGCTCTGATGACCCAGCTCAGTAGTGGAGAGGAGGAGTTTAACAGTAAAGAAGCACAGTTATTGGTCAGCATCCTCAGCGTGCTGTCGCGGCAACTCAACCCCACTTCTCAACAGGTAGTCGCGCGTTAAACAAAATCGTTTCAGTGTAAGTGGTGGCCGTAAACCTCAATGTACTTCTGTTCTTGCACGCAGTTTGTCCAAATGATCACCTGCACCGTGAAACTCTGCAAAGAAACCAACTTTGGTAAGCAGACTGAAGAGATCATTGCCAAATAGATAACAACAATGAAAAAATGATTACGCATTAAAATATTTAAAGAACTATACATTATTGAGCTAAAACTTATCACTTAAATGTCACATCTTTGCAGCCATATTCAAAGTTACTTGCGTGTGTGTTTCAGAGGACATATCCTTTAGTAAAGGCTTGATGTCTCTGCTGTTCAGCCTGCACGTTCTCTATAAAAGTCCAGTGTCTCTGCTGTGGGAGATGTGCCAGGACATACACAGCCAGCTAGGAGATATCGACCAGGTAATTTAGTGTTTAACTTGAACTACACAGTGACTTCTCTAGGGTAGTGGTTCTCAAACTGTTTTGTTGTAAGGCCCCCTTTGTGTAGAGTGCATTGCTTTGCGGCCCCCCAAATAAAGACTTCTTAAATCTTAAACTTAAAATTTTAATTAAACCAAGAAAATATTCAGTTAAACAATGCTAAAACATCAATTCTTTTGGATGGTGGTGTTGTTTTTCTGATGTTTGATTGCACAAAATGTATGATAAATATCTATATTTCTAAAATGCCACAAAATCTGTGGCCCCCCTGAAACCATCTTGGGGTCCCCCAGGAGGCCACGGCCCCCAGTTTGAGAACCACTGCACTAGGGCCCTAATTCACCCTCTTTTACTCGCTCTGTTTCCGAGCAGGATGTAGAAGTAGAGAAACAGTCTCACTTTGCCATCATCAGCATGAAGACAGCTCCATCCACTACGGTAAGAGAACATTAATTTGTTTATTGAGAGCATTTATACCTTCACACACACTCTCATAATAGCATCTGCTGCCTCTGTCCAGCTTTTAGTGTTGTCTCAGGTTGGAAAAGTGTTGGATGAAGTCGACTGGCTGATTGCTAAGAAGAAAGGTCAGATAAGTTCCGACAGAAGCATTTCAGGTAACGCACATTCCCAAACAAACTCTGCTGATATCGATGTTTAAGATATATAATGCTTTTGAGCACTTTCTTGTTTTAGGAAATACCCAGCAGCCACTGGTCCAGCAGGACCCAATAGAGAAAGCCGTGACGATACAGTTAGGGACGTTGTTGACGGCTCTGCACGAGTTGGTTCAGACCGCCCTGCTTCCAGGACCCTGCACAGACACACTGATGCGAGAACTCAGCCGGACATACAGTATTCTCACTACACTTACCAAATATGTGAGTTCTGTCCTGGGGCCGGATTCACAAAACTGTTCTTAAGATAAATTATTGGAGGTTCTTAAGAATTTTCCTTCTAAAGGTCTCAAATCTTCATAAGAATAAAATGACATATGCTATGTAAATCAATCTTGAGGAAAAAAATTTTTTCTGGAATACAAAACATTCCTAACAATATGGCAGTTTTAAGAAGCATTTTCTTCTTAAGAATGTTTTGTGAATCTGGCCCCAGATTTACTATATTGATATGCTTCATTGTCAAAGAGTTAAGGGGTCCCAGACCTTCTTAGGGTCCCCATCCTCAAACTTAGCTGGCAACGAAATGATTGTTTGAAAAGTCCTAAAACCTTTGTATTTTTATTTTCAGTATATTCAGCTTTGTGCGACCCAGCCAGGCCAGCTCCCTGCACGCTTGGAGAAATTGGTGAGCTTATTTTTTAGGTTTAGTATCAGCCGAGGTGGACCGTACATTTAAATTCGAAAGCCAGATCAAATAGTAGACGTACAATATATATACACAAAATACTTGCACGGATCCTGAATCTTAACTTCTTGAAGTTTGTGGAAGGTTTTTGAGTTAAGATAAACCTCTCAAAATCTTAAAATGTAACATGAACATTTGCTTTAATTCCTGAATCATCGTCTTTTCATCTCGTGTTCAGGTGAAGCTGTCAGGATCTCATCTCACTCCTCAGTGTTACTGCTTCATCACGTATGTACAGGTAAGCGTGCCTACGGCCCGTTTCTTTTCTGGTATATTTAAATCTTCACCATTGTGTCATATTATCAAACGTTCCTCACGAATAGAGTGGAGAGCTGACAGCAGGAGGCTCCGACAAGACGAAGAAGAAAAAGAAAGAAGACGAGGCAGTCGCAGCCGCTTCAGTAAGAAAAATTCCAAGTTGGTGATGATAACGCCAACAAATTCAAGAACAGAGATATTTGTATTATCTCTTATATTTTATTAAAGTTATTTGTCTTGGGTAATTTTGACAACACAGTCCTTTAAGTGTCTGATGTGTTCTTTTTTTAATCTCAAGGCTAAAGTTCTTCGTGAAACGAAAGCCATACCAAACCTCATTTTCAACATTGAACAGTATGAGAAGTTTCTCATTCTTCTCTCCAAAAAGTCGAAGGTAATGTCTTTCGTTTTATTAATCCTAGGCTATATATACAGCACATGAATAATTTAAATCCCATCTGTGAATGTCCACGCCTATGGCGCCCTCTACAGGTCAATCTGATGCAGTACATGAAGCTCAGCACCTCCAGAGACTTCAGGATCAACACCGCTACTCTGGAAGCTGCACTGCAGGAACAAGAGCAACAGCAGGACGACAGTCAGCAGGTTTGTGTCTCTTTAAATCGTCATCCAACACCTCCGTGGGTTTGGTTTATCCTCGGTGATGTTACTTTTCATTTCAGACTCAAAGTTCTCAGGCTTCAGAGGGAACTCAGGCCCCCAAAAAGAAGAGGAGAAAGCAGTGAGAAGAGGCGAAGACTTTGCACTTTTTGTTTCAGTGTGTTCACCCTTTGTTTTATGCCACAGATGTTTGGTTGTTATATTATTTCCCTTTGGCCAAAGATCCTTTGGTGATCTCTATAATCTGGTAGATATCCAATGCTTCACCTGATGATATAAAAACAAGCGTGTTATGTTCAATGTAACAAAACAATTGGAGCAACTTCCTGTCTTTTTATTCGTACTTTTTTATGTGAATTTGTCAATTTCTTTTCGTTCAAAAACTGCTGCTATAATCTTAATAAATATAAATGCCCGTATCTGATCTGGTGTGTTTCTTGATCTGGCAAGTACAGTCCAGGCCTCAAACATTTAAAAATATTTCTTTGAGACCCCACTGTTTTGTTTCATTGTGTTTAGCTTCTGTGAACTGTTCTTTAATCTTACCTTGTGCTAGGCCGTATCTTCGCTCAACTCCTGAAGGGTTCGATGGAGTCACACAGTCCATGGTGACCTCCTTACGTAAGCACTGATCGATATCCACAGCGCTGAAGAAAGCCACTGACTGCGGTAGATCTCTCATTCCCAGTTTATAAGCAAACATACACCTGAAGACAGAACACAGGATACAGGTGTGAAATTTACAAGTTAACGTCAAATTTAGAATACAATAATAACTAAAGAATGCTATTTACCTGATCAGCAGGTTGGTTATTTGTAGGGCCAGCGCAGCTCTGTAGCGATCCTCGCTGCGAACCAGGTATCGCACTTCGTCGTGAATGCTGATGCAGAATCGGCCGTCGATATCGTACTCCTCAAACAACCACCGCATAGCCACCAGCATGAGATGAAGATAATCCACGGCTGAACTCTGCACCACCCAGTTCACCCTGCTGGTTATGAACTAAAGTGAGAATAATAGAAAGTGAACGAACCGAAGACTATCCAACACATTTCTTCAATGTATGAATAAAAATGATGTCATCATTAATTCACCCTAATGTAGTTTTCAACCTGTATATGACTCTTTCTTCACTGGAACACAAAAGAAGATATTTTGAGAAATGTGGTTTTGTGTTCATACAATGGAAGTCAATGTTGTTTGGTTACCAACGTTCTTCCAGATAGCTTACTATAGTAGTCAATAGTGGCCAAGAAATGTTTGCTTTCCTGCATTCTTCAAAATATCCTCTTTTGTGTTCAACAGAACAAAGATATTTATAAAGCAATTCTTCCTACTATGGTAGTCAATGGTGGCCATGAACTGTTTGGTAACAAGCATTCTTCCAAATATCTTTCCCTGTGTTCATCCGAACAAAGACATTCATACAGATTTGGAACAACTTGAGGGTGAGTAAACGAAGACAGAACTTTCATTTTTGGGTGAACTGTCCCTTTAAATCCTTCCCTCACCTCATCTTTAACAGCAGAAGGTTCCAGAGCTCTGGAGATCCTGCAGCTTAGCACCGGAGTGGCTGGTTCATCAGAGTGAGCGATATTCTCCAGTTTATTGAACATCTCCGACTCCGTGCCGCCCGCCCACACGCGCTGCCCTGCGAGATTCCATCTCCTCTTCCTGCGGGTGCTACAGGAATCAAAATACAAGTGTAACATATGGATATGTGTCAAACGGCATGCGTTTTAAGGTGGTCAGCTGACCTTTGAGTTGCTAGTTTTGAGATCCTGCGGAGTTCCTGCAGCGAGATGGTACCGTCGTCATCTCTTTCCACATCCACTTTTAACTCCTTCACCAACCACTCACCTTCCTCAGACAGATGATACCTGCAAATAATAATAAATGATCTGCTAAGACATTAACTAGCAACAAAGTTCAGTGAACCAAATACAAATTTAAAGGGACAGTTCACCCCAAGATGACAATTCATTTTACTCAGCCTCATGACATTTCAAACCTGTATGACTTTCTTCTGCAGAACACGAAAGAAGATATTTTGAAGAATATTGGAAAAACAAACAACATTGGCCTCATTGACTTCCATTCTATGGACATTTCTCAAAATATCACCATCTGTGTTCCACAGAAAATAGAATCATATAAAAGTTTGAACGACATGGTGAAAAAATAACGACAGAATATTGACTTGAATCATAAAAGGAAAGCAAAGGCACAGAGGCTTAAGCACAAAAAAGATCGCAGCAAGCATTCAGACGGTTTTCAGCGCACCTGCGCAGTCCTTTGGTAAGTGCATACATCTGTCGAGCTTTGCTGCCTGCTTCCTGTTGGCTCAAGCGGTGATTAAACTGTATGAGCAGTCGCTCGGCAAACGGCTGGCCGGCCCCATAAATCCTGCCGTAGTTGAAGACCTTGGCATGCTCGCGGCTAATTCCAACAGCGTCTGCGGTGCGGCTGTGCAGATCCGTGCCTTGACTCTTCTTTCCCTGAAGTGTCATCCACCCGAACGCAGTGCAGCCTGGGAAACAGAGGCATAGTTTATTTTGTCCCACAGGGCCATCATATTGTCTTTTGCTAACGTGATGTGTATCGGACTATTATACTTTTATCTTCTATGATGGTTTAAGACTGAGAACACTGACAACAGAAATCATACCATGCATCCCAGCAAAGTGGGCTTCACCCAGCACGGCAGCGATCCACAGCTCTTGGGAATCCACATCTGCTCCCACCAGGTGATAACCAGGTGGCACCTGCACCATGGCCTTCAGTTCACTGCCCACTCGATCTTTCTGCACACGCAATATAATATGAACATAAAACAAATCAGCGCCCTATGATTGCAAAAAAATCGAATTATTTATTTGTCACCATTTACTTTCATTCAAAAAAAAAAATAAGCATCTATTTCTTTTACAAAAACGTTGCACCAGAATTATATGAGAGTTAGTAAATGTCAGAATAATTGCTAAAGAAAACAAGTTTCGTCCTTGTAGTTGCCATACCCGAGCATTGCTGGCAGTCAGCCACGTCGGCTCTACGGCTCTGCGCGTGACCGTTCCAGCCGTGATGACCTGAGGTAAAATAGCTCCGTACTGTCCTTCCTCATTGTAGTCTTCATGTCTGATGTCATTACAAAGATAGGGTTAAACAATACGTTGTGTTTAGAAACATGAAGCTGTATTAGACCGGTCACATACCTGCTGACAGTGCGTGGCTGCTCTCCTCTTCGCAGCCATACCACCATTTGAGAGCTGCACGAAAAAAATAAAGAGATTTTAGATCAATTATTCTCCGTCCCCATTCCCTTTCATTATATAAAAACAAAAGATGCATCAATATTCTCATTTTTATATTTTCTTCTTGAGTAGTACGAGACCTGCATGAGCACGAGACTGACAATTTTCAATTTTGTGCGAGCTATCCCTTCAAGACTGCCGAAATAACTGCATTCAAGGACAGCGAATGTAAAGAAGACACAAACCTGATGCGTTTTTGGGCGTTCCTCCAGAACGAGATCATCTTGTTGATCTCCAGGGCCCGCGTGCCGTTCGTGCCCCCCCGCCTCGCCTGAAGCGTACCGTCCTCCATTTTGGACAGGAAGTCTTTAGAGAACGGACTTCCCACGTTGTTGTCGTTTCCATCCTGTAATTACAATCCAACAGTTTGAGTCGATGTTAATAAAAGATGAATAAGTGTTTTGTACGATAGAAATGGAGGTTGTTCGACACCTTGTGTGGCAGTTTGAAGAACCAACAACCAGGGATGTTGACATCATTGTATGGTCCGTTTCCATGGTGATAACGGCAGTCACTGTTCCCATTGTGAACACTCTGAAGAGTAAACAAAATGATCGTTACTTAGATACTAATAATATTAATATTAAAATGTATTAATAATAATTGACTAATTTAATGTTTGAATATTTCATTAAGAAATACCCATATTAAAGCTGTGATCCTTAACTTTTTTGGTTAAAAATAAACAAAACCTGTACATAAAAATGAACTGTTCAAAACTTTTCTCCGGGTTTGAAACGGTAAATAAGTATAATCTGATCTGTTCAGTCATACTAGCTTCAAATATGACTTATTTGGACTCTAACCTTTGACCTATTGGATGGGACTGCTGTCGTATGCATTTCATCATCAGACACCTCCAAACGACTCATTTCTTCCACCTACAAACAAATATCCAGACGTAAGCCAAAGGGTGACTTCCACAGAAAATACACTCCGTACCAGCACTAAAACAAAGACTTGGTTTGAGCAACTCTTACCGTCTGCCACACGGTGCTATCCGTCAACATGAGGTCAACAGAAAGCGGGCCGTCCTGACACTGCGACTGTCCCTTCCCTTCGCAGTATTCCTTATAAACTTTCTCAATTTCTCTAAACACCATCAGAACCGCAAAAGGGATAGTTGCTGTAAAGTTCCTCACATTATATAAGCATTCCAAAACAATCTTTATTTTACCTGTAGGGACATACAGGTCCCTCGTTGTCTTCTGAGATCTCCAGGTTATCTTTGCGCCCCGGTACCAGGTAACCCCATCCGTGCTGGTCGGTGTAGTGCAGGGGAAAGCCGTCCCAAGTCAGTCCCATGAGTTTGGGTGTGACCCTCATCTGTAGACTGATCAGACTGGCTCCAGGAGACCAATCCTTGGCTTCGGACATCTTCACACACAGCTTACGGTACCATCTGGGAAAAAATGTATATAGAATAAGTGTAACGCTATGTAAAGTGTTTTTTTAAGACAAGGGGCGGATCTCACCCGGGGTGGGCGGGTAAGTGCTGTCTCCTCTTTGGCAGGCAACTGATGGTCTCCTTTAGTTTCTTTAGTAGTTCTCTGCTGGGGTGTGGAATATTCTCCTCCTCTTCTGAAGGGGGACCAACGTCTGAATCGGAAAGTACACAATTTGATCGTTCCCGTTACCTTGAGGGAGTCAGTGTTCTCTTCCAGGCAAGAAACTTAATGTGAAGATTAAATAAAATACGTACCATTGTCCCAGTAATACGGGATGTCATTATTCACTAGTGCTGCTGGTGCCGTCTCCTCCTCCTGTTTGGCTTTCTTCTTACTTACAGGCACTTTCTTCTGCTTGAAGTCTTGAACGTCCCAATCCAAATCCCATAGCCAGGGGTCATCTTTATACCTAATACATAATCATCAAAGATATGATCATCAAGAACGAACCCAGTTTCACTTTTTTATCTTAAAAGTAGAAGTATTTAGCTTAGTGTAGGTTCAAATTATTTTTACCGATCATCCTCCAATAACTGGCAGGCATCATCGGCCAAAATCATCAACGATTTTTTCATTTCCCTCTGCAGCTCCTCATAAGTGTCGTGAGCGTCCTCCAAGTACCGCCCCCAGCTCTGATTGACAGGAAGATAGCACATGCCCATTTCTAGCATACCTGCGAGCGTCACGGGATGAGGACACCTACGGACACACAAAATGACATAAGTGAATGATAAAATGCCACAGTGTAGAATTCAGAGCGGACCGTGGGGGGCGGGGTTATGCAAATGAAGGTTCATACCGCTCTAAAAACAAAGGCAGCTGCTGAGTGAAGACCTCATGGGTGGCCTGTACATCTGAAGCACAATACTGCATCAGCTCCTTAAACGGCAAAGACACAAACTTCAAGATTTTGTTATGCAGACGCGGTGTAGGAAGTTTTTTAGGAATTCTTCCTCACCTGAAAGTTGGTCCGAACATCGGACATTTTTCCCTTCACAAAAACATCTCGGGCTTCTTTCTTCAGCGGCTCCCCGCCGACGTACAGAGCGTGAACATCAGCAAGATTATTAATGCTGCTGATATCAACCCATTCCCATGATCCAATCTGTAACATTACAAAACACGAATATATTTTAAAAAATATGTACATTTACATTTAGTCATTTAGCAGACGCTTTTATCTGACGTACAAAGTAGGGATAAACAATAGAAGCAATTTGTGCAACAAAAGAACAACAATGCATAGGTGCAGTAAAAACTGGTCGCAGTCAGCCTATTACAGTATACGAAGATTTTTTTTTTGTTATTGTTTAACATTAATGTTAATGTTTTTTAATGCAAATGTATATAGAGTTCAGGCATGAAACTCTAACTAATCGCTAATTGGCTCATTCAAACGCGTCCCGAGCCAATCAGAAATACTTCTCTACTTACGTATCATATATATATATATATATATATACTGTATATTAGGGCTGTCAAACGATTAATCGCGATTAATCGCATCCAGAATAAAATTTTGTGTTTACATAATATATATCTGTGTACAGTGCATATTAATTTGTATTTATAAACACAAAACATACACATACTTGTCTATATGTTTAGGAAATATTTAAATGTATTAATTTATATTTACCAATCATTTAAATTCTAAATAAACGTTTATTTATTGTTATATTTTATATTTTTCTAAAATAAATGCATTTATGTGTATGTGTTCATAAATACAGAATGAATTAGCACAGTATACCGAGATAAATTACATAAACACAAACTTTTATTCTGGATGCGATTAATCACGATTAATCGTTTGACAGCCCTAATATATATATATAGCATTCTAACCTGTGCTCAGCATGCTGCGCGATAATGAAAACCTATTTTATCCCTCCTCCTCCCCAGCTCCACTTGTAGAGATCAGCTAGGGGGTTCTACATTCTTGCAGCAGCCTTCCTTTGTTATTTTTGACTAAGCTGAACTTTTTTGTATTATCGCAGCAACATAGCAGATCTCGTCTGCCAAAATAAAGCTTATGTACATTTCATATCTATGCTAATAAATGCTGGTTGAAATCATCTCTCCGAGAGTTGTCATGACTGAACTGTAAATATATCAAATGAATGTTAAATATTGTCATTTTTATCATTTCTTACAGTGACGCGGGGGGCCCAGAAATTACACATCGCTTTTAATATACTGACTAAAGTCACAAACCTTCGGTCCCTCCGAGCGCCGGCCGAGTCGCTTCATGTGCTCCTTAACCTCCTGCAGGCCTTTTCTCTTGCCGTACTTGCTAGCCATCCAGAGAGACCGCTGAAATCCCGTCAGCCCCGAGACAGCCATGTGGAGACTCATAGTGTCCAGGAAACGCAACTTGGATCCCTGCAGGACCAACACACACGCGCATTAATACTGTTGACAGTATATCAAAAATAAACATGCAGAACATCAGACCAAACAGTCGAGAACATCTGAGAAATAAGTACGTACCCTACCTTTAGTAAATACTGCTCTTTAATGTGCGCTCGATCAAAGCTCACATTGTGTCCAACCACAAGCCTCTCCTGCCACTCGCCGCCCGGTGGTCTGGTGGAGTTTGTGGGGGTCTCCAAAGGAATAAGATCAGCCAGAGTCAGGTGACTGGACCAGGTGTACCTTTCTTCTATCAACCTCTTACTACACCATGAGTACCTAAAATAAATCCAACAAACATACACTGATGAATTTGTTTTGTTTTGTGTGTTGCAAGTTTTAAATACATCATTATGGAAAACACTGACTAGTTAGTGTCAATAAACCTCACCAGGCAGTTGGAGAAACCGCCACGGCCAGCGTCGGACAATGTCCTTCCTCCATGCAGACTTCCACATCAAACACTAACGCCTTCTCATCTGGAAAATCCACCCTGTTGCTTTTTCCGTCCGCCCCGTAACGCGTCCATCCCACTTCACAAGCCCATTCCGTGGGCATGTCGGGCAGCCCTGCGCCCTGAAGCTGGCTGGCCGCATCAAGGTAAGGCAGGCTCTGCGTTTGGGCCAAGGTGCGAAAGTGTCCGTCGATGTCATCCCCGTACATGTGGGGTAGTTTGAGTTCTACGTCTGGTAACAGATCAGTCTCTTTCCCCCAGAGTTTGTGTTTCTCCAAGTGTCTGATGCTGAGCTCGATGTCTTCTTCTGCGTACTCCTGCGTCCGGCCCCGAAAGATCTGTTCCTGCAGGTTCCTGGACAGCATCTGGATGTTGAGCGGGTTCAGACGGGTCTGGTGGGATTCGGGCTTTACTGAGGTGGAAGAGCATCTTACCCCGAAGGTTTGCCATCGGTAACGAGATATCAGACGATGTATCATCTCAGGGTCTTAGAAAGATAAACCTGGTAGATCAAACATAAGCACAATTGTAAAAGAGATGCACCTCACAATCTACATCTTACTATACTTTTTAAAACTATTGAGATTTTATTATTGACATACATTAACACTGATGTAAAAATGTATTGCTTATTGTTTCGTGTTAGATAGTAAAGTGTTACCGATCAATCTTAATTATTGTTTTTATACAGACAAATGACATAAGTGTCTACTTCTTTTCATAAAGCAATGATTCTATTTGACTTTATCTCGATAATTCAGATGTAATATCAGCCTCAACTCTATATGCAGGATTGTCATAATCACACTATGAATTGAAAGCAGATTTAAATACCTGTTTAACCACCGTTGGATAAACAGGGCTCTGTCTGGCTACTCATGTTACCGTAAATGCAGACAATTGTCTGTAAAGTCATAGATTTGGTTTAAAGTGCAAATAAAGCATTCCTTTGCTCAAAACAAACATTGCACATGGATGTACTTGAGCTCCATTCGAAGAAAACGGATTGCGCTTGTGATGCACATCTTGACTTATAGCGCCATATAGTGGTTTGGTTGAAAATCTACCAAAGACTACATACCCTAACAAGACGCTGCAGTGGCAATAGTGCGATTGGGAGAGAGTGCAACGCTCTAGCGACGGAAGTCCCGCCTCACGGGGCGTTAAGGAGAAGCAACCTGTAAAAAATCGGTATTCAAGTTTAAGAAACATTGTGACTTGAGCAAGCGATGAAAAATCTACCTTTCCCAATTAAAGTAGTCATCTTAGACTTTCTAAGTCAAATTTGCGTTGCAAATAAGATCGCGGAAGTGCGGAGACTTCGCTTTAAGGGACTTTGAACAGACATTCATCACTAGAGGGCGCAGAGCGGCTCAAAAGACCAAATTTCTTACAGAAGCGCCGCGCGTAAAATACGTATTAAAATAAACTGCCTGCTTAGAAGTTACCAATTCTATTTTTCACACCTCCTGAATATTGAGTAGCTAAAATGACTGAAAAATTACCATGCAACGTTATCATAAACGAAAGATACAAGTGCTAATCCGTTGCTTAAAGATTCACAAATATCTCCGATCTCCGTTATTGTATAATAAGTAGCTGCTTTGGGTGTTTTTATATAACGTACCTGAAAAATAAGGTCTCCGACAGTTCACACTAAAATAACATCGTACCTTGTTCTCATACAAAAGAACAACAGAAACTGGATCAGACGTACAGTATTGTTGTATTTAAGGCCTCGTGGCCTAATGGATAAGGCGTCTGACTTCGGATCAGAAGATTGCAGGTTCGAGTCCTGCCGGGGTCGAGACTTTTATTCTAACATGCATAAATCAAACAAATAAGTAACTAGTTCAAATAAAAGATGTACACATATATTCTATATAAAACACAATCAGATAGCATGTACCATACATAATAAAACCAATATTAAACATTGAGATAAAAATTTGACATACTTTAATTTAGAACATATTTTGAACAGATTTGTATGCGATACTAAGCAACAGTAAGACACTCTACACACATAGTTTTAAAATATTAGTTGGTGAAATCGCCCTAAAATTATTTTCAATGAAATTTCCGTCTGATCCAAACTTCCAGTGCATTTTCTTAACATTACCACATGGGGGCGACAGCATCCCAGTCCAGAAACAAAAAGGCATAAAGAATTAAATAGCTGTTTAAAGATGACAATAAACACGTTGGTGTTTATTTTTATGGTTAGATATCAAATATGCAAGCTATTCTAATGCCAATTTTAGTCACATTTTAGTTTGTGGTCCTAATTTGAAAGGCCTATGTATTCTCTACACCGAAACAAAAAAACACTATTTTAGTAATGTAAATATCTATATATAAGCTGATCAACTAAAATCTGTAAAATCTATTTGTTAAATTCTGAAGTTTAATAAATCTCAAATTTTTACAAATGTTGAAAACATTTTTTTTCTCAGGCGCTGGACCTTGAGCATCCTAAAAACAACAACTTGAGAACAAGCTTAATTAAAACATCAGATCACATGTCTCTTTAAAGACTGTTGTTAGATTCTAGAAGTTAGAGCGTTGATTCCTTTAAAATACGAGTCTGTGGGTGCCTTCAGAGGTCCCTCTGTTCGTTGTAATTAGCCTACAATAAACCTGCACTTCATTATACAAGTTAATTCCCCCAAGAACTGGAATGTATACATGCAGCTATATAATATGTTTTTATATTCAAAAGGCCATTTCTGACACCTCCCATAATGTGCAGATTATTATGGGTTCAGATTAGGTAAATGTTCTTTCTTTCCTCATCTGTGCAGCCCTAGAAGGCATCTGAAAAGAAACTGCTTTTCTCAGTGAATGAAAGAGTCCTTGTTAGATCAGACCCTTAATTTTGCCAAGTGTGCAGCTCGGAGAAAAGAAGGGAGGGAAGTTTGTCTGTGTATGTAACTGAGAGAGACAGAAAGAGGGAGATGTAGAGGGGGTTGTGTCTTAAACAAACTTCTGTTCGTCTGGGCGAAGGGAACCCAGGGGGGTGAGGATACATTAAATCATCATGTTTAGGAGCTTAGGCACGACTCTGGTGGATGAAAGGCCTGTCCCGGCCTTCAGTGTTGCTATTCATGTTCAAGGGAAGGAGGTCAAGGGGTCAGCGGGGTTCACAGGCTCCAGCGCTATTGGTATGCAAACGTGTTGTATATATATCCTCAGGAACAGACAGAATCCTGAAAGTGAAAGAAATCAATTCTGTTGACTTTCAGCTAATAAAGTTGATACAATGGTGGTACAATGAAAATGATGGTCTGGAGGTTTTTCCTTCTTTCTTTCTTTCTTTCTTTCTTTCTTTCTTTCTTAGAAAAGATCTATCTATCTAACGCACATTATGCATTACATAATGAATACTTTTTTAGTCTGATATTCCATTCGATTCAATAATTCTACCTCATGATGCGTTTTGTCTCCACCTCTATAAATGATCATGGCTTCATTGACCCCTGTGTCATCTCTCCTGGCTGGTCACTGGGGAGAAAGAGGAAATCGCCACTCAATTAGCAGTTCTTGACCTGCCACTCTGAACTTTGACCACTGTCGGGTTTATTGTCCTCCAGGGAGCGACCAGTGGGTCACCGTCCATCTCCATCAAGTATTTAGTTTGGACTAAAGAAGTCAAGGTCATTACCGGTAAAGGATCCAAAGTCTGACATATATTTTTATTTCCGTTTAGTCAGTAAGGGTGTTAAAGGGCACGCTCACAGGGACGAACACGTGAACCCATTCGTTTAAGCACGAGGTTTTCAATATAACTCAAACGTGTAGTTTGTTCACGAATGAAATGAAATCGAAATGTGTAAACTAAAGAACCTTTGAGTGTGTATAAATAAAAAGTTATGTAATAAAAAATGTAAATCTTATATGGATTTTATATATCATTTCTTAACGGTTTCATGTCTTTATTTAAATATGATTTGGAAGCCTATTTTAGACCTGTGATTTGTGGGCACATGGATTTCCATTGGTTAAATTACAGACTACAACTCCAATTGTTCTTGCTGAATTGTTTCGTTTAAATAAGATAGCCATTTAATTTAGTCTATTATGTTTGAAAATTGTAATTTCTTAATGAACCGACTAAAGTACACAATTTATTTGTATGTTATATTTTTTCTATAGCCTAGTATTGCGACTGGAATCTGGCACAATAGCTAATCTTCCTTCAAATTACACATTTGCTGAAAGCAAGTTTGATTGGGCGCATGTTTGCATATTATCTATTATAGATTTTGAAGACCAGCCTACTAAAAAATAAATATAAACATAGGTTGTGTTATTTGGTTGTGTTCGCCTATTTGTCGTAAGAGTAGCGTGTTTAGAATTTTTATTTAGGCTAAATCTCGCATTTTAATTTATTTTACCGTGTTTTTTTTATTGTCTAAAGCATTTCCATATTGAAATGGTTGGCATTATAGCTAACCCAGCTCATTTTATTAAAGCGTGTCTATCAAGGAAATCTCTTTAGGATACCGAATAACCAATCCTACTATGGGAAAACGCAGTTCTTGAATATTAACAAGGTCTCGTTGACGTTGCTTGGTAACATTCCAACTGTGATGGTTTGTTTCTTTAATATTAAATGAGCCTCGCTGACGTTGCTTGAAAACCATCCAATAGCGACCGTTTGCTTCTTGAATATTAAATAAGTTGTGCTGACATCGCTCAGAAACCTTCCAATGTCAAAGGTTTGATTCACGCAATATGCGACTATCCTTTACCATAGTAAACTGGGGTAATTCGCAATTGGGATATAGCATGCTCGTCAGATCTCAATGGCTAATTAACTCTTAATAGTAGCCGTCTCAGAGGTCACTAGAGAATTTCTCATTGGCATTTGTTTGAATCCGTGTGGTATTACATTACCTAATATAAAAATAAACTAGACCTGCGCTGTCCTTCGCGCTATAATTTGGTTTTATGTTAGGAAATATAGTGTAGAAAAATAGAGACATCCCTCCAAAATTTACTAAATTAGCATTACACAACTTCTCGGTTCTTGTGGCAAAATGCAGGAAGCTTAAAAAAATTGTGAAGGTTATTTCTCAGTGTTTGTGCAGATTCATTTCTTCAAATAATTTGTTTTTTTTTATAGAAAATGCATGTATAAATTATGTGCAATTTATTTGTTCTCTTACAATATTTTAAACAAAATGTTGTATTGTCAAGTAAAAACAAAAATATATTTGACGTCCAAGAGGCTAGCAAGATTATACAAACGTTTTCTATAAGTAATAGAAGACAATTAATGTCATAATAATCGCTAGATAATCTTTTGTAAAAAAAAACCTTTGTTTTTATTTCAAATTTTTTAAATGTCCAGAACAGTAAAATATAATATATATTTTTATTTACAAGCACAGCATGTACAATATAAAAACGATCACAAAGGGGAGGAAAGAATAACTAAAATAAACATGGCATTTGGATATAAAATAATGCACAAATGAAATGGTAACAAAACACTAGTAAAATCAGTTAACACACATTACATTACATTCTATATGTAGGCCTAAGTGTACAGCAGTTTGAATATTAAAACAACATGGTTCATCTAAACAGAAAAACAATACAATTCAATTTTTTGTTTTCAAGAAAAAATACTGTTCTCCTCTCTCTCTCTCTCTCTCTCTCTCTCTCTCTCTCTCTCTCTCTCTCTCTCTCTCTCTCTCTCTCTCTCTCTCTCTCACACACACACTCACATACACACACCATCACCAACATGGTTTTATATGCCTCTCAAACTTTCAGGTGCATGGGCTTTTTCCTTTGTTCCTCCAGGCCTAATTACAGTTGATTTTCATTCATTTCATCCCACGAGGATATCCCAGTGCAGTCCACTTTCCATTCTGTAAAAGACAAACACATCAGCACTTTAGCACGAGGTTCATCTGCAACAGCTGCTTTCCCAAAGAGTGGGTGACTTTTTTTAAACTGTGTGGACATTATGAGTAAATTAGGCAAATTATCAAAGTAAAACACTGTCATTGTCTTCCTCTCATGACACAATTCATTACAGCTTCACACAGAGAGTTACAGAGGCCGCAGAGCGATGATGATATCATTTTAATATTTCCATGAGTTTCGCACTCATCAAAAGCGAAATAAATGATCCGTAATCAATCTCTTTCTCTCTTCTTCAATGGGCCTTTGTAAACAGTGTTACAGCTCTGTCACAGTTTTAAATATTATGCGTGGAGGTTCCTGCCTCTATTCAGCGCCACAGCTTCATGTCTTTCTCCGGCAATTTCCACCCTCTCCCCTACGCAAACCCGCTCTTTCTCTTTCTGTCTGCACAACGTAGGATTTGTGCTTTATCTTTTTGTTGTTTTCCTCTGAACACCCTCTTCGGGCTCCATGCAGCTTATGTAAATGAAGCCTTTTATTGTAGCCTCCTCCCGCCCGCCAATCGCACGCATACGCACCCTCGATTTCTCACACACACATTCTTACACACGGTAATTCTGTTTCCGTCTCCAACAAACACCTTCGGTGCCAAAGCGCAGGCAACCAATTACAAGACTGCCAACCAACGTCGGTTGCACTTGGCAGAGATCCATATGGACATTCTCATTTATACCTCCAGTGCAATAACTCGACTGTAACCACGCTCGTGATACACCACACACTTGCATTAGGTCACAATTACAAGCAAAGCCGATAACGTACATCATGCTTATGATGGCCAGGTGCATTCAGGCATTCTAGATTTGAACTTGGGCTTGCGGTGAGACCGCAGATGGTGGGGTGCGGGTACGGCTAGACTAGAGTGATGGGGTGGGGGCACGTCTCGGTGGGGGGTGGAGTAGGTCTGAGCTGGCGCGGAGATGTCTGATGAATCCGGAGCTGGAAGATTCCCAGGCTCCGGGACCGTGCCCAGCTGCGGTCGGAGGCGGGGAGGGGGCACATCATCAGACAGTCCTGACAGCACCGTCTTTCACAGGCACATTTCTGAGCCCTCTCGCCTCCGTTCCATAGCAACTTGCTCCCAGGTCAAAGGGCAATAGCCCCCCTCGCCGAATGCGAAGAAAGAGGGGAATAGAGGAGGTATGGAACGGACCGTGTCTAGACATCTGTGAACTTGAACTTGACTTTCTCACACAGTGATGCACATAAGGACCTTCGTGCATTTGGCTGACACTTTTATCCAAAGATTTATCCACAGCCCATGGGTTTTTATTTCACATGTGCCCCCTTGTGCCACAGCAGCACATTCTGCCTCCCAAACATGCTTTTCTTTCCCTACATCATCCACAACTTCATCAGGTTCGGCTTGTTTTCCACCACAGAGGCTCAATTAAACTCAGAATTCTAAAGGGTTGCAGATGCTTTGCATCAGCTAATGAGCAGCCTAATAAATAAACTATAAACATCCTTTTCAACACTCGACTAATTGACGCTTATTTTATCATAAACAAACCCACATACTTCTAAAGATCGTGAGCCTTTGCTCGACTCTGTCCCTAAAGACTCTGGACAACTGAATTATCCCCCCACCAAACACCCATACAGAATCAGGTCAGACGCCGTGTTGTTGTAAGAAGATCAACAGCTTGTTGTACTTGTTTTGTCTCTGCTTTTGTTTCTGTGACTGTAGATGGTCAGTTTCAGGACCCTGCCAGGACGTGTGCGGATTGAGAAATATCCGTTGTGACTTAAGATGTCTTTAAAAGCGTGGCTTTGTCGTAGATTACTTCTTGGCTAAAGTTCCATTAGGAGACCAAGATTAAGTTTGACCTACATTGGATGTTATTAAAGACTCCGAATGGCACATGAAGGATCGGTTATATATTTGACAAAGTTAAATGCCAGATTTAACAGATACTTATTTTCTCACAACCTTTTTTAAAAAAGTTACACCGCATCACGTGCAGATAAAACTCTCAACACCTAAAAAAAGAACAATTAATTTACACGATTACTTTTTTTCTTTAACACTTAAACATCAAGGTTTAGTTTAGTTTATTTAGTTTAGTTTAGTTTAGTTCATGTCGAGCAAAGCTTTATCCCAGATTAACTGGACACAATCACAAATATGTAAAGACGACAGACTTTTGCTCCTGGCTCTTGACCTAAATACACAGCAGCCATGATCTTGATTTAATCTTCCTGGATTCTGTTAACAGATAACGCTCTATTGACAGCATGCTGTCTTTCACCACTGAATATAATTTTGACTTGTAAATAAGTTTGCAAAAACAAACAAAATGTGTATGGAAATGCACTTGCTCGCCGTAGACTTCTATAAAGACATAATTGCACATCAGCGCATTGTTTGTTTTCACAGACTGAGGCACAAGACCATTTTTTTCTTTTGGTAACTGACAACATCAACAGATGCTATAGATAGACCTTCAATTATTAGATTACAGAACTGGAATATTAATTTATCCTTTTGAGTCTTGAAATCTGATTTTAAACTAAATGCAATGAACTCTGCCGAACTCTAACATTCTGTTCATTTTGTTCTTAAATGAACGTATGAAATGTATGAATTGAACTATTTGACGTGCACAATGAATTGTCTAAGTGCTAAGGTGATGCCATCGTGTTGAAGCAATGATTTTTTCATACATCTCTTGTGTCGCTTTTCTTGAATTAGTTAAACCGTTGCAATATATGGAAGTCCAAGACGTCTCAAAAACAATTGTTTATGAGACCAAGTCGAGTCAGGAGCTGTTTTGCGACTTACTGTAATCTCGAGTTTTGAACTCTGATAGACAGTAACATTTCTGAAACGTATCCTGCTTTAATTCCTTCCTAATAATATGATCCTACTGTGTTTTAATTAGGTCAAATTAACTTATTTAAAGGATATTAAAGCAAATGAAGTCTAAATCCAACCAGAATGAGCTACAGGGCATAATTGCCCTCTCCTCAATTCTCGATTCTTTTGATGGCCTTCTCCACAGACGCCCAATTTTCAGACACAGAAACCCAAAAGCACAGAAAAAATCTTTACCACCTGTATTTGACAGAAGCTCAGAACTGTCTGATGAACGTAAAACTAAACACGGTTCCACATCACGTGTCTACTTGAATCTAATCTGACGTCATATGACCTTCATCGCTGTGGTGGTGAGGTAATTTGCTAACCTTTATAGCCGTGTATGTTAGCGATCTATTAAATGCATCAGAAAACTGTAGTTCTGTACTGTAGATGCAGAACTTAACATTTCTATTCAAAGCATTGGATGATTTTGTGACAGGTTTTGAAGAAAAATCGTAGAAAATCTTTTCAGATTGCAGTGCAAAATAGTTAGGTATATATATAGAATAATAGAGATTTATCTTCATTTTTTTCTACATTTTTGCTGTCACACCATTTACAGCATATTTGCCCATTAACCGTATTCTGTATATATTTTCTTATTTTTAAAATGAGATGAATACGTAAACATACATCGTGGCGCTTTCAAGACGACCTGAACAGAAAATAACCTTTCACAAAGCGTGTGCATTCTGAGACACGTTTCACGTTTACATCTGCATCTCGCTCAGACACGTATTAACTACACGCAGACTCATTAAGACGATCAGGTGGCCTGTAGCCTCCGTCTGTAAACATACACACACCCCTGTACACACAAACACACACTCTGCCTGACAAAGGCCCTGCGATCTGCATAACCGTCTTGTGTCTTTGGCATCTGGTGGTGTCTGGTCTGCATCGCCGTTTCCCACCCTGCCCCCTCTCTGGTGGTGATGCAGGAGCAGCGCCCCTGACAATGGTGGGAAAGCGGAGCTCTTTATAAAGGAGGGGGCCTCCATTGAGTGAGAGGGACCGGCCGCGAGCTGGGCAGAATATTAATGGCCGACACCACGTTCTGTTCATTAAAAGCACGCGCGCTGCAGCTGCCGGCCTGGCCCCACGGCGGCCCTCGTACCAGCCTCGCCCTCTCTCAGCGTTTCATAAAACCTCAAGCCAGATCGCCAGGGGAATGCCTGCCGTTTTTGCCAGGACCTTGAGCGTGAGGGGGTGATTCATGCTGTTGGAAAAATTGTTTCTGTGTGAAAGGCAGAGAGCAACATCAAGCCGTAATAATGTGACTTTAACGGTTGAATTTGTAATTGGACAGCTAATGCATAATATGTCCATAAGCTTTTTTGAACAAGACTTTAGGTTGACATTTATATGAATATATAAAGTAAAGTGACTATAGATACAATGTGAATGCTAAAGGCTTCTTTAAGGGGATAGTTCACCCAAAAATAAAAATAAGGAAAAATCTTTCCATTTCACACCTGTATGACTTTCTTTTATTTGCAGAATACAAATGAAGATATTTCGAAGAATGTCGGCAACCGAACAACAGTGGTGCCCATTCACTTCTTTTGTATGGACACAAAACCAATGCAAGTCAATGGGTTGTTCGGTTACAAACATTTTTCTAAATATCTTCATTTGTGTGTTCTGCAGAAGAAAGTTTGAAATGACAAGAGGGTGAGTGAATGATGACAGAATTTTCAATTTTGGGTGAACTCTCCCTTTAAGTATTGGATCATTTTTATTTTCGCTTTTATTAGTTTCTTTTCTTAAAAAGTATTTTAAAGGGTCTTGTGGTGTGCCGAATTCTTTCATTTTCAAGAACATACATTCCAATTTACACAGTATTTATACAGCATTTAATGCAACTATCTAATGTAATGATATGAACTAATATCATTCATCTTAAAATCTAGTTTACCTATAAATTTGACACATTTTTTACAAAGCGTGATAATCCATTATTTAAATTGATGGTGTTATTCAAAGGAACTTGAAAGATGATCAATGTCTTTATGCATTAATATATTCATGCATGTACTTATTCAATAATTATGCAATAAATATTCAAGCGATTTCTTTCATTGAGTTATTCCATCACGTAGTCTGCAACGTTTCAGATGATAAATTTGTTTGTGTGAAGAAAAAAGTCCTGTATGGTGAGTTCAACACTCATGAGAAGATGTACATGGACTCTTTAAAACCCAACACATTCACTGCATCTGTGTCATTCTTAGCTTAGCGCCACTCATTAGCAGCCCAGTTTCCTTATTTTCATCTTTTGATTCCCTCCCTCGTTATCCGTTCTCAGCTACAAACAATTAAGTAAGAGATTTGAATTGTAAATAAGCCCCTAAAGAAGAACACTTCTGTTTGTGTGCAGTGCCGTTAGGGGACGAACAATAATACGTGTGTATAATAGTTTACAAGTGAAAAAGTAAAATCCATCACCTCAGCTGAGGTTAAATGGATGATTTTTATAGTAAACTGATATTTTGATAGGCCTCAAGTTTGAAAAATGTGATATATATTCAATACACCTAAAAAAAACTCTAAATTATGCACCTAATAGTATCTGTCTTTTATAGACATATATTTTATTGCTGTATTGTTATTAAAGATATTCAGCTTTTTGAGAATTTAAATCATTTTTAGGTTCATTAATTGAATTTCTAACCGAATCGAATTTAGCCCTTAACGAATGATGCGAGATCTCTCTTAACATATCAGGGCGCACTGCAGCATTAACAAAGGAAAATTGCAGTCGCCGCTACAGTCGTTCAGTTCATGTTTTTTCTGTGCCCACCCCCTCCTCGCCAAGCCCCCGCCAAAACCCTTTCGTTAATTAGCGAAGAGAGATCAGATAGGCTACAAGCAAGAGAAGCAAATTAAAGGAGCTGTAATATCCCCCATAAACACGCACACAAAAAGACCATGATGCAACTCACCTCACATGTGTCAGCCCAGCCATCTTAGCTTCTCCTGAAAGATCTCTGTCAAGATGGCCTCCCTCAGCAGTCCGTGTTGGTGCCAGGACGCTGACGAGGTTTGCCATGCCGCTGGCACTGGCATGGGTTCTCCCCAGCCCCACGGGGACCCAGGTGGCACTGGGCGGTTTCTGGGAAGGCGGAGAAGGAAAGATGCCACGTTCCTCTAAGCATCTCCGGCTCTTTCGCAGTCTTCCTCTCTCTCGGATGGTTGTGCTGTTGCTTTATTGTGCCATTTTGTGGATGGAAGTATCGCTCTGTATGCCACAAGATGGAAGAAGGGGTGAGTATGGGATACATGAATAAGGGGGATTAAAAATACTCTGTTATTATTGCCGAGCTGATGCCATGGCAACCGTCTCCTGGTTTGTTTCATGATGGCTGCACAGGATGGGATTTTATTTTAGTTCTTCAGTCTTGTGTGTTTTATATTCGCGCCAGGATTAAAATGCTTGGGTTAGTTTGGAGGATAGGGGTGGATTTAAAATCTATTTAAGATCATGAGAGGGTTTATTTGGTTTATTTAAAACAATCTGTCAATTTGCATTTTTAAAGATGTGCATGCATGCTTCTAAACAACCAGTGAATAGCCTCCATTTTAAGGGCAAAAAAAATTCCAGCAATGCATGGGAACATCCTCACCGGCCTTTAGAAACATACTTCACTGAATCCAACCAATTAGCCAGCACAGTGTATTATTAACCGCCGCAATAGAGTTCTGCTCTGTTCAGAGGTTTTCCAAAAGAATTAAATGCATCTTCATTTAGGGAAGTGCTGGTTTTGTGCAATGATAGGCTGCTCCCCCTGCGTGTGTACACACAGGCCATGAATAAGTGTTTGTACTGCTAGCATTGTTTCTTTCTTTCACACGGGGAAATCCAGCACAAAGGGCCTAAATGGGACTACAGGACAATCCTAAGGCCTCCCTTTAGGGTAGAGACCCCAACAAATAGCCCTCGAGTACTTCTTTTGTTTGGTGAACTGGTGAGCATCTCACCCGCCAAAATCGAATCTCTTTTACTAGATATAGTCACGATACACTGCCCCACAAAATGGGATTCTTTTGGAAAAACATATCACAAGATTATACATCAATGCATATTTTGTAAATAAACCAGTCAAGTATCGTTATAAATGTATATTCTGCTAAAGTAATTCAGGAGAGAGATTATGTTCTGCAATGTTATGTGCAGCTGGGTTATGTTAGTAAATTACTAACTTTCAGTATGTTCAACATCATCATAGAATATCACAAACATTACAACACTGATTTTCATTAGTATATTCTTTATGACTTCTTTTTAATGAAAATATAAAAATGCATAAACAAATGAACAAAGGAATTACCTGAGGTACTCTCTGGTGTCACCCCTGTTTGCAGTTTTTTGAGAATTATTTCTACTTTCGGTTATCTAGCTTTATGAAAAGTGTTATAACTCATACAGCTAGATAACCAAAGACAGAAACCAACCCTCTGAAAGAGGCTTTGGGCCCAAGTGATGATCCTGATGCTAGGACTGCAGTACCACATCTATAAATAAATCACAAATACATGTTATATAAATTATACAATTTCAAAGTACAAAGAAAAGAACTATCATGTGAACTGTATTATGTACTTCAAAATTAAAACATTAAAACGGGTCATTCATTGAAATAATGGATCATGCTAACAGACGAGAAATTTCGTTTTACAAATTTTTCCTTATCCGTCATCTAACCTGTCACAAACTCCCGGTGTTTCCTCATAGAAAGAGGAAAACATAATTTACAGAGTGTATTTTACAAAACGAAAATGTACTAAATGAAAGATGAAAACGTATTATTATTAAATCATAATAGATATGTTTTTCGCAAAATAATCATTTGAGTTATAAGGCCTATGGCCAATTCACAAATTTATCAACAAAGACGTATTTTATTCTGACCAAATGGCAATTCATGTAAAGCACAATACCCGTAACATTAGTTTAAAATGCACAAAACATTATATAGGCTAATATAATAACAAAACAACGTTTCAAAGATAATCCACGGTTCCACGATGAAAAAATTCATATTAAACTTCACACAATCGTTCACATTGTGAAAACAGACCAAACCTACACAATCTAATTGACAGGTTATTTCACCCGTACAGTGTTAAATAATGCATTTGAACATTTATTCAAGTTTTGAGAATGTAAAAATGGCACAATTTTATGATATGCAGCGTAAACCTCTGTGAAACCTTTTAACTAAACGTGTAAAACACTTTCATCGTGAATTTTTTCATGCCCAAAGCAAACTTGTCATTTACATTAATTTTAGAAAATGTGCTTGTACCTAACTGTTGGATACATGATATTAGACTTCTGTTCTGCTAAATATATGAACTAATATTATAATGATATTAACAAGATGTGGGATGTTACGAAACTTACATAAGTTGAGTTTCGTCTAAAAGAAAAGGCACGTGATGGTTATATTGCATTGGCTGAACGGTCAATGATGAACGACACCCATTGGGTTACTGCCCTTTTCTCTGAACGAATATAATATTTATGCCATATTTGTGAATACACTTTAACATTAAATATATCTAATAAATTAGTAAATGGGTCGCCTGCATCGAACTGCATTTAAAATAAATATCTTCATTTATTTGTCTCTATAGCTTTCTCTAAATCTAACAGACTGTCCTGAAAACAAAGCACATTTCATATTGATATTATGTAAGAGTGTAAATCGTACCTCTTGATGCCCTCCGTGCATAATGGAATCACCATCAGTATCCTCGCGCGTTGCACATGGAACGCATGAAATGTACCGATGCATTGCAACATGCAGCATGTCTGTAATCCACAACGTCTTCTTTGCTCCCTAGGCTCACAAAATAATGGATTTTTTTTCTCCTTTCTGTCTTAAAATAACGCGCTCTAACCTTTCCGGACCCGTGCCGCCTTAATCAGTTACAACAGGTGGCAAACTCTCCAAACCACCATCGATTATATCGATTATGATGATGATGATGGTGCTGCTGACGCGCGTCCTCTCCTCCTGCTCGCGCAGCTTTGGTACCAGTCCTCAGCTTCCTGCCCAGTATGTTCTCTGCTGCAGTGACGTCAGCGCGAGACCGACCAATCACAGGCGTAGGCGCGCGCTGTCCTGGGGACTGGCCAATCGGAGCGCAAGGACGCGAGGCGCTTTTGTGCGCTGCTCTTGTAATGATGTGACCGAGCATTCGCCGATGGCAAATTTCTTAATTAACAGAACTGACTGCAGGTCAGTGCTTTGATGTGTTTGTTTGTTTATTCATTTACTGATTTTCGTAGTTTATAAAATATGGTTAAGAGGGACTGAGATAAACAGTTTATACAAACAAACGCAACAGGACAAAAATAATTTTGGATAATTCACATAAATTCACTAGCCTGTACAAATTGTATTGTCCTATAAAAATTTAAAAGAAACTACTGGTAGCACAATGTATATTTGAAAAGGTTCAAAAAGTTCAAAACACAGTTGGGCACATTGTGACACATCAATTTGAAATAACAAAGAGCAACATTAAAATAGGTTTAAAAAAAACTTTAAAATCATTTAGAATTACTGACAAAAGTATGTTCAAATACGTATATTGCTAAACAAGAAAAAGAACGTACAATTGTCAAAAGGTGTGTTTTTTATAAAAATAATTAAGTTTGTTTGCATTTATTGTCTGCCATCAAGACTACTTAAAGATTTGATAGGCTAATTAACAAAAACAAACGACAATGCAGACAAGTGTGAACTATCAAGTCAATGACTATTAACATTTTTACAGAATGTTCATTTATTTTTCGTAATTGTTAGATTTATATTCACATTTTGTTCTGGGCATTATTATTCATATGAATACCCCAATAAATATATCATTATTATTAGCAACAGTAGTTTATTTTATACATATTTGTTCTCCTTTAGCTTTCGTGAGAAGTGTACGTGAGGACAGAACGTATACAAAAAAAACAGCAACGACATGTATAAAAAAACTAAAATGTATTATATATATATTTCTCAAACAAACATGCCCTTGTGGTAGTAATATATTTGAAAATATAAATAAAAATAGCCACACAGTTCATAAACTGTATTATTGTCATACAGAAGTCAAAATGTATTGCTGACCAACAAAGCAGAAGAAAGAGAAAAAAGAATAAGTATGGAGTAAACTTTAAAAGAGATACTCTACATTATTGTATGTGATGTGATTAATTATTTTCAATAAAGTACTGAACCAAAATTTAAAACACTTTTTTTTTTCACATATACCATTTATCTAAATGTGTAGAATCTTTCCTGACATTTATTAAAGTTTGATTTTTGTTTGTTTGCTTTAGCTCCAACGCCTCAACCATGCATCTTCCACCTCAACAGTTTTTACACTAATACATCAATTTATTTTATGTATGTGTTGTATATCAAAGAAACTTAATATAATTTACATACCACTTTCTTATAGACTGTTGGACAAAAGTTTGTGTCAAAGGACTTTGGACTTGAACTTGAGACCTAAGGCATCTGCCCCACCAGAAGAATCTGCTGTCATTTCAGAGCCTTTTGAAAGACAATAAAATAAAATGTTACATTTACATGTAAAAATATTTTAATAAATTTATTATGTTCATATAATTATGTACAGTATAGGTGAAACATATGTTTTAAAAGACCAAACAAACAATTTTACACTTCAATTGTAAATATCAATTTTCAAAAGTTATTTAATGACAATGTTCCATAGTTTTCATTCATATTCTTTTATTCTTGTAGATAAATGAAATACAATCTGTGTGTAGGATTCTCTAACAACATGTCCCAAGGAATGTGTGTCTACATTCCTCCATTCTTAATCACGGCCTTAATGCAACATCGACTCGTGCTGTGGGGTAAAGTGAAAGCTGGTCTTGACCTGTGACCCCCGCTGTCTGGAGAGCAGACTGCATTGCAGAGGGGGTCATGGTTCTCTCAGCCCCTGTAGGGAGGATGGCTGTCTGGGAAAGCTGACCCAGACAGTACTAGAACACGTCTGGATAGGGAGGAGAACAGAGACATGTTTGGGACAATGTGGTACCCATATATCCCAAAGTCTGAGGGTGTCTACCCCACCTCAGGGCCCTGACTGGGGCGTGGGGTCCAGACAGATCGAGCATGTGATTAGCATACACAAACACATGGGACACGAAAAAGCAAGCAGTGATGCAGACAGGACCACAAATGGCACATGATCTCAAATTATTCATGGCCTTTACATAATGATTCATATTGTAATATTTATGAAATTAAAGTCATTAAAATACAGTACGTCTCTTACGTGGATAATTTGACATTTGTTGCACTTAGCAAGTGTAGAACTAGCCGTGACAAGAGTCTTCTCATGCATTTACGAAAACGAATAAAACGTGTCGAATCAAGGCATCTGCCAAATGTTTACATAAATTGTATAAATAAATGTATATGTGAGCTATAAATTAGGAGTCTCTTATAGTTCAATTAGGCCTACAATGTGATAATGCATTTTTCTAGATGCTGTTCAAAACAGTATCAAAATAAGTCATAAAATGTGGCGCAATCTTTGAAATCAAAAGTTATGTTTTTAACTAGTAGAATTATGTATCTAATTATGATGTAACAAGCATTAAAGTTTGATTTCAACCATTAATTTCACTATGATGTCAATTTTTGACACGGTCAATATTGGAGATATCAATGTTATATTTTTATAGAATGTTCTTCGTTGGATGATTTCATGTAGAAAACAGTAAATCACAAAAAAAGACTTGGTTGGGTTTTCACACATTGTGTCACAAATGGTGAATCATGCAAAACTGCATCTATACTCAAATGGATCATTTATAAATAACGTTTAATATAAAACTTTCTGAAAATGGTAATAAAATAAAAAGAAATGTAAGAAAGGAAAGGTAAATAGCTAAATAATAAGCTAAATAGATGTCAATGATGTGATGTCTCACTGCTTGATACATTTTGGTAAGAGAATTAGTTTTAGCAGTGCTTTCAACACTAAATTTAGACTGTGGCCACTGACCAACCTTCTGTAAAAATGTGATGTTAAAATTGCTCTTGATGCATTTACAAATACATAACCTACATTTGAACTGTTCCATAAATAGTTGTGTATGTGTTAAATAGGGCTTATGTGATGTGATAAAATTCCATGTTACATAATAATACAAATGTTAATTACACTGAGCAGTGAATGCTATAGAAAAGTGTTGCAATTTCATTTCATGTGTTTCTTAGGAGTTGCTTTTCTAGACTTCTTGGTAACACTTCACAATAAGTTTTTATTCATCAACATGAGCTAATGCATAAGCCAACATAAAGTAACAAAGAGCAACATATTTTTACAGTAGGTTATTTATTAATGTTGGTTAATACAAATACAGTTTTTCATTGTTCATTCATTTTTACATTGTGAATTAACTAATGTTAACAGATACAACATTTGATTTTACATAATTACAAAATGTTAAACTGGAACTAAAATGAATAGATGGAAATGCAGAAGTTTTGTTAATGTTAATGCTAACAAATCAAATCGTTTAGTTAAGTGTTGCCAGTTTTTATAGTGTGACACAGAGGACTATGCTCAGAGGTTGCTCTGTCTCTGAAGGAGTTCTCAGTCGTTTCATTTTAGCTTCAACTTAGTGTCAAATGTTTATCCTAAAATTGCTTAGGAAAAATAAAAAAAATGAAAAAAGAATGAGATACATATTATAATATAGGAGTATGAACATTAAAATAATGTCAATTGTATAGGCACAATTATCTGGATTTGGGTAAAGTTGATGAGAATGAGTTCATATTGAGATATTTAATATTGACTTTTGATTGCAGACTTGGCAAATCTGAGCTCAGTTTGTGACATTGTTGAGATCTCTAATGAAACGGATTGGAGACATTACTGAGATTTCTTGGTCTTTTTTTCCATTTGATCTCCATGTTATTTTAAAGGTCTATGAGAAATAATTGAGAAATTAAAGATATGTTTCTTTATGAGAAGCTAGCAAGGTGAAGACATTTCTGTCAAGAATGGCTGGATTTAGGACTTCTGCAATTCACGACGTTGTACACACAAACATTCACAGACTACACAACGAAGATTGCGAAATTATTTCACTGAAACAAAATGGTCTTCAACAGAACCGCTGGCATTAAGCTTTTTTTCACGTCTCTGCCACAAAAGCAATTGCCAGGCTGTCGAGAAATGATGCACTTTCACAAAGCATGATGGGAAACGCGTCTTCCGCACCATCTTCAGGACGAACAGCGCAACGCGCTCTCAAACAAACAGGTGCCTCTGGTGTGGAGAGGCGCGGGACCCCGTGCTCACCAGATCGCGCATCAAACGCTAACAGAGACGTCTTACACACATCCACAGTGGCATCCTCACTTATTTTGCCTTTCTTAGCAACCACCACAGCACTGTGAGAGAAAAGGCTTTGTCCACAGAGAGCACCAGCAAGTCACCGTGTTTAAGCGCATCTCAGTAGCCTACAAGGATTCCAGCGTTGACCCGTAAACCACAGCTCCTCTGGGCGAGAGTTAGTAAGGGGGGAGGTGGATTGGATTAGGGTTCATCTCTTGTTCCTCACCGCGGTGCGCTGACAGGGGCACTTACCGACCCTTTGAGTCACCGGATACCTGGAGTGTGCGAGGCGCGCAGCCGGCAGCGGGTCCGAGATCATGACAGGTGGTGGGGGGTGAGACTGTCAGGCTCGAGGTGAGATGGAAAGCCGGCCCACTGTACAAACAAATGACCAAATTACACATTGGAATGGCAAATAGGCATTTTTGACCCACACTGCATTATCAACGCAAATGTCGTGGAGTAGACTCCCAAAGAAAACATATAGTACTACAGTACAGTGTAGTAGCCTATACTTTCAATGCGTCGTTTGTAACGCAATTTGGCAACTGCATAAATGAAAATGTACTTCAAGACTACTTTGTGAATTCTATCCTTACATAAAACACAACAAAAGACAAGAATAAAATGAAAGTTTTGTTTCATAACAAACTATACTGTGGGTTTGTTAACCTATGTCAAGTTATCTGGCATGTTGTAAATGCTCTAAAAAAATAAATGTATTCATTTATACCTGAATTGTCTTTACATTTTACTTTTTAAATAAAATATAGGGTTATTAAAGGACCTTATATAACCTATAAGCCTTGTAACCCTTTACACACTTTTAAAAAAGGATGCGTTAATTATGAACACATTGTTTGTGTTTTGCAATTTAACACATGTTGTTTTAACATGTTTTGTGTTGATTTTGTATTAAATAAATGAAAGGGACAAGTTGTGTTGAAAACACAAAATGTGTTTTCCCAGAAATAACACAAAGATGTGTTCAATTAAGGATAACACATTTTGTGTGTTGTCCTTAACCAGACACAAAATGTGTTGTTTTAACACGGTGTATATTTAACAAATGCTCAAATCATTTATTTAGGAAAAACAGTGGAGACGTTAAAATAAATGGCCAATTATTGGCAAATCTGTCTAAGCATGATAGTGGTCAATCACTAAAAAATAAGGAATACCCTACAAATCACCCCAGCAAAAATCCTTTTATCAATATCACCTCTAAAACTCTATACTATATAAAGGTTTTACAGCGGTTACAGTGTCTAATGAGTCCTAAGACTACATCCCATAATAATAAATGTTCAGACTGAGAACAGACTTAAGATCAGTTTGGCTGCTTTGTAAACGTGTTTATGGACCTCAGTCTCACAGGCAAGAACAAATTTACGGGCGTGTTTATAGAGCACACAAGCACTTGGTCCCTCATAATGCGAGGCGTTTTACTGGGTTACACAATACACATGACACCAATAGAAAAACAGAGCAACACATTTTAAAACACACATAAAAATGTATGAATCTAATTGCATTAGATAAAAATATATAATCGCCTTGGAATTATAAGGGACATTTGTGTCAAAATGATTCTGTGACAACTTATTTACATTATGTGAAGTTTTATTTCTTTGCATTGTGTACATTTTGGGACTTCATGTTTAGAAAACAAAAAGGTTTTATCTACCAAGTCAAATGGAATGCAAAAACGTTCTCTCAAAACTGCTCAGAATGCAGAACCAATTCCAAGGCACAAATTTATTATGGATTTTGTGACGTAATGATGCCAAACATTTTTTTTTTAAGTATACTGACTTTTAACCCACCGATCTTAAGGAAAGTTTCTCTTAAGTGGTGAAGTTCAACACATTACTAAGATTTAATCAAATATTGTCTTTGATATACGGTTTCAAATATACAAATGCAACATTAATCAATCAACATTTTTTACATTGTACATTTAAAACAACACAAGTGCTTTACACTTCAGAAATGTCAAAAAAAGCACAATACCACTACACACAAACACTAATAGCTCATAATATCTATTGTTTTTTTTTTATCAAACACTGTTAATGTATATAACAAGGAATTTAACCTATTAAAGTTTATAATCAAAATCAGATTAAGCACACAAACACAAGGGATTTGTTGTCATTACAGGAGCTCTACAGCATAAGAAATAAAAAGTATTAGACTTAAAAGCATAAAAAGGTAAAGTAAATAATAAATAACAAGGTGTAATGAACGTTATTACAGCTGTGCCTAGCAAGCAAAATGTGTATAATGTAAATTTTAATAATCATTAAAAAAAATATGTACTAAAACAAAAATGATGATGTTCCCCTTTCTAGTGACTTTCATTATCAGAATGTAAAACAATTTTGGCAAGTTGGCTTTAAAAAAGGTGAATTTGACTAAAATGTCAGTAGCTTGCATCCCTGTATTTTACAAAATCGAGTTAAATGTTTTGCTTACATTTTTTTATATGTAATTTTGATTCATATTTTGCAACCTAATTTCATGACTTTCGGGCGTTTGTATCCAAATACTTTCTGGGAGCCCCTATGCAATGAACTCATTTCATTCCATTTGATCATCTCTAATCTTTGTCCAACATTGATTTTAATATTCAACATGCTAAAGCAGCTATAATGGTCACAGCTAATTACAGGCATGGATATTCTCACCAAAGCCCCTCTTGTCACACTTTATTTTTCACAGTTCGACATCAACCCCACCCAGAAACACACTCCCAATTTTCCCACCCTTTGGCTCGACACCGCCTGTCAATCAAAAGACAGGCAATCAGTCATCAGCCATGAAAAGAGCCCTCTCTCTCCCTTGCCTCATTCTCTCCTATAACCTTCTTTTATTTCTTTATCCCACTCTTTCTGAATGGGCCTGACATATTTAATCTCCATCACGCCTCTTCTAAATTCCCGCCGTGGTCCTGACCGTGTCCGCCATTGGCTGGCCTAATCACAGCAGAGGCAGACAGTGGTGTCTTTTTTTAGGGGGCTATAGGATCAAATCGGCCCCCCGCCTCTCCCCTCTCTGTGTCTTCAGGGTCAGGCCCCCCCTCGGAATGGGGCCCTTTGAGCGCGGAAAACAGGATCATGTCGTGAATGGGGCTTGATTTAGTTTTAACAGGGGGTTGCGTCCGTCAAATAAGTGGTAAATGAATATACATTAGCCACGAAAGGACCGCGGGGAGGAGAGAACAGAGAGGCACAGATCTGAATGCTGAGAAGGTGGAGAAGGGGTGTGCGAGCGCAAATAGAACGGGGGGGGGGGTTCCCACTTTCCTCCACAGGAGCCCTAAAGCAGTTAATTGGAACGTTCGTTTGTTCCTTACCGTCTTTGAGATGGGAGCTATAAGATCTATGTCACATGCTGATTTCCCACAGAGGGGAAATTAAAGGCTTGCGTCTACAGCTTTAGATTGAAAAACTATTTGTTTGTGCCTTTGATATTGTAAACCATCAGCGTCCCGCACTACAAACTGAAAGTCTGGACACACCTGGGCATTTTTATTATTAGAATAACGACTATAAAAAAAAATGAAGAAGTTTATAAAGTGAGGTAAATATTTAGGAAGTTTGTAGTGATCTTACCAGTTTTAGTTTTCTTTGTCCATTACGTCTCTGCAGACTCAGTATTGCAGAATGCTGGATGGATGTGGCCTGCTTTTTTCTTTACTCCTACATTAAAAAAGACAAATGTTGTTTTTATTATATAAATGCAATTTCTATTAGGCACAATTCAAATCCAAGATACTGTTTTGTATACACAAGATATTTGAATCATTTAAGCCTTAAGATCAAAATGTTTTAAGATCATAAGAAACGTATTTTACGTCCAACTTTTGACTGGCAATAGACATTTCGCTTATTTTTACACATTGACCAAAAGCACAAATTAAATTTAGGTTGTTTAAGATCATGTTACCAATCTAAATAAATAAAAGCATTTACCTGTGGCGTGCTTTGACCTCAAACATCCAGTTATGTGTTTGGTATTGTTGTTAATGGGACGGACATGTGGCATGGTCACATCTGACACCATCCAATTGACCCCAGACAAGCAGATGTCAGGCCCTTTCACCCCAACATGAGTCCACAAGGGACATCAAGATGGTCACTGGCCACATAGGACAGGAATTGGTTCAAAACTTAAATGTAAAACTTCATGTTTACACAGACGGGTTGGTAAACCAAAGAAAGCATACAGGATGCAGAACGAGGCGTTGCTGTCCATTGCATATATTCAAAATACTGATGTTTTACATTTATAAACCATTCTTCATCAATCGAAATCAGACCATATGATTTTTTGGGTCATTTTTGTCAGAAGTAGCCTATATGTTTAACTGATGCTAGTGATTGTAGACTGTAGAAAATAAACGATTTAATCTCCTGTAACAATTCAATAATTTAATCTGGCAATAAACAATAGATTTACAACTTTTTTAAACAAGGATCAACAAACAAGTATGATACAATACTGAAGAAAAATTTAAAATATAGAAACAATTACATACAGATTGCACATTGTTGTTGTATGCATGCATGCTGACTAACATGAAAGCAATTCAAATTATAGGAGAAAAAAGATCTGTAAACAAAACATTACAGAATTTTGCTTTTGTTTGAATATTTATATCCTTTGGTGAAGACAATGTGCGGTTGCTGATTTAAGAAAAACACAGACTCTAACATTTAAAACAATTACATTATGATCAACAATATCTTAAATTTACACATGTAAAATTAATTTATTTCTATATACTCTAGTTTAAATGAAAATGTATCTACTAGGAGGTTTAAAGGTTGTTGTTTTTTGCCACATTTTCTCTAAACACCTTATCAGGAAATTGATCATCAAATCTGTTTTTAAAAGAAATTAATTAATCTAGTTTCACCATACACTTGACTGATCAATAATCTGATGTTTGTGACACACAAATATATTAAGACCGTATAGCGACATACAAATACATTAAGACAGTATTTACATGTCATTTAGGATATAATAAATATTCTGCTGGATGAAATGCATCTCCAGGTATTCTGCCAGGTTTGTGCTTCATAAAAGCCAAAAGGAAATGTCCGTTTCGTTTTAGGTTTGGCTGAATGGTTGTTAACAGAGAAAAGCAGCATGGAATAATTGCCATTGACACAGATCACAACACTGCACACGTGTTGTCTTGTGTTAGCCCTGCTCCACGAAATTCGTCTCTGTCCTGCAGGAGAAACTGTGTGTCACTTTCAACTTACAAACACATTACAGACAATAAAGACTTGCCCGTTAACTCAACGCAGTCTCCATGCGCCACCTTGTGGCAGAAAGAAGTAATACACCACCTAACTGCAGTGCTGCTGAGAAACGTGTAGCTAATTGGTTTAATACGAAAGCTTCTACACAATATATCCAGTCAACTGAATGAAATAATATTTAATAGCAGGTTTATTTTACATATAAAGTCATTATTGAGGTGTAAAAAACAAGTGTAGGCAGGTTTGAGATGTTTCGATCTTCAGCGAATATCCAGCTGACTAAATTTACGTCATAGCTGGATCTTTCTCAGACCTTGTAAAATAACCAAAGAACGTTTATTATAACCCCCCAAAATATTTTATTTCATACTATTATTATAAGGTCGATTTTTAAGAACAAATGTCAATTTAAAACGTTAAGTGAATGGAGGATTCGGCGCACAAGCGCCCCCTGGTGGAGCAACAAATACAGTTTACGGGTAATAAAGGAATTGCGAAAAACTATTTAAAACTGTGAGATTAAATTGTTTCGAGTTTAGCTAAAACCACAAACAGCTAATAACAGTCTGTAAAAAGCAACTAAAAGAAAAAATACAAATATAAAACGACATCATTGTCGTGCACCACTACTCACATGTCTGCATGTTTGTTGGGGATCATGTGATTGTTGTAAGCCAAAATAGGTGGAACACTTTCCTCATCCTCAGGAACCTACAGCCATTAATAGAAGAAACATTTAATACAATCATAGACTAACAGTACAAAACACACACATACAGCATCACATTTCTAAAATATAACTTATGCATTAAATCAGTTGTTGTAGATTCTGTGGGGCCTGCTATATGGCAAGCATGTACGTCTTAAATAGTTATTGAGAACACAATAATGTGTGTTAAACTGAATGATGCTCTGCGATCATAACAAAACTTACCTCCCAGTAGCACTCATCATCAAAGCAGTTCTCATCTGCTGGATCGCCCCAGATGGGCAACTTAAGAATATAGCCTGTGTGTTAAAGAACAATACAAGTTAAAACGTTAAATAATAACGAAATGTAGCATTTCTCCTGACACTAACACATTCATTGAAAGCTAATGAAAGCTTGAATCACACTGTATTTTCTAGGATTCATGTTACAAACACAAATATTGCAATATGCACATGAAATCTAAAGAGGCTGTTTACCAACAAAAATGCCGCCTCCTACTCCAAAACATAAGGCCACACAAAGTGCGGCTGCCTGAAATCCTCCTTGGATAGTGGGAACTCGCTTTCCAAAATCTCCAAAGAAGTCAAATGTATTTTTCAAGCTGAAATAGAAAAAAAATAGATGTACATGTGTGTATTTTATATTTACGCTGTGTGTATGAGAGATTTGATGTCATTTTTTACTGGCTCACCCTAATGCCCCATAAACTGGCTCGCTGGCAGCGGCGGCTGAGATGGCGCCCACAATTCCTCCGATGACCCCTGGCATGGCGTGCAGGTTATGAATGCCGCAGGTGTCTTGAATCTTCAGTTTCTCCTCCAAGAATGGCTGAGGTACAATAAACATCCCATCATTAAAACACGCAAACCAATACAAGTTTGAAATAAAAACACACAGTGTGGTTGACAGAAACCATTTTTGTTGACACCCAAATTGAACTTTAGAAATCCAAGCAACTAAAAATAAGTGTTGCATTGTGAAATCTACAGTTCAGCTATTGTGCATCTTTAAAGCCACAACAGCACATTACAATTGAATGATTGCAAGGACGATGCACTGTTTTCTGAGGAATTTATGCTTTGCCATCACAGATAGAACAGAAGACTGAATTAGAGTATAAAACTGCATAACGAGAATTCTTTCTGAAACTATGCATTTCTATGTTTGGTCTTAGTCAATAGAATCTGTCATTTTATAATTCAGTAATGAACTTCTGAAGAGTAGTGTATCTCAAAAACTATCATTTGAATTGCAAAAGTTAAATGACTACATTGGGATTATTGTATGAACTATTTTTTTACTCCTCATTTTAAATTTGTTACAGAAACACTAATACCAGCAAAATGGATCATTTAAGATCACCTAAAACAAATCTGACAGGTAAAAAACTCACCGATATATAAATGTAGCCCAATGTTGATATAATTCCACAAAAGAAACCTACGATCAAAGAACCGTACGGGGACAACATAAATTCAGCTGCTGTCCCTACAGCAACTCCTCCAGCCAGTGTGGAATTCTGGATGTGAACCTGAAGAGAAAAAACTGTGTTTTAGATTAGGGATCGAGCATGGATCAGATGGATCATTTCAATCACGTATCTTAAATACAATCTGTTTTTTTTAAATGGGCATTTCCATGATGAAAAAAAACGATATAGAAGAAATGAGTTTAAATGAACCACTAGAGGGCGATACATGTGAAAGAATGACTCAAAGCTTAGGTTCAAGTAAAACACTTGAACTGCATCCAATTGAATATTATCTGTAAATATGGTATGTATCTTATAGTATACATAGTAACACAATCCAAATAACTTGGAGTCGGGATTTCCGAGGTGCTTCCAAATAGGTCTTGTGAGAACACAAGTTGTTAACAAAATTGAAAGCCACCACGCCAAAATGTTTTACAGATGCTACCATGTCTAGTTTTCCCGTTTTCTCGAACAGGCTGGACATTGCGACTGAGGTCAGGACGGTGGAGGCCAGAGCCAGGTATGTGTTGATGGCCGCTCTGTGCTGACCGTCTCCATGATCAGCAATGGCAGAATTGAAACTGGGCCAGAACATCCACAGGAACAGAGTGCCTGCGTGAACAGATTACATAACAAAACCATCAATATGTGAATATCGTACTTAAGGAATAGTTCACCTTCAAAATGAAAATTCAGTCATCATTTACTCATCCTGTTGTCATTTTAAACCTGTGTGATTTTCTTTCTTCTGCAAAACACAAAAGAAGATATTTTGAAAAATGTTGGTAACCAAAAACCGTTGGTCCCCATTGACTTCTATTGTATGGACACAAAACTCAATGGGGGTCAATGGGGACCAATGGTTTTCGCTTACCGACATTCTTCAAAATATCTACTTTTGTGTTCTGCAGAATAAAGAAAATCAGGTTTGAAATGACAAGAGGGCGTGTCAATTATGACAGAATTTTTATTTTGAAGGTGAACTAGATAATATTTGTTTCACAGACAAGTCTTAAGGCTAGACCCAGACTAAAATAAATGCGTGACCTGTCTTAACTCAATATAACTTGCCCAGAAATATCTTAAAATATATCAGTGCCATCGTTTTGTCTCAAGATGCGCACCAGTAATGTATTCTTCTCAGGCATTTTTATAAAAGCGACGAAATATCTTAATTCAACTAAGGCACAGGCCTGGCTTAAGCTAAGCCGTGTCTGTGAAACCGGGCCGTAGTGTCATAAACGCAGTTTAATAAAAAATGATAAGATGTAGTTTTACCAATCATGGCAAAGAGGTCCGAGTGGTAGAGCGAACCGTTCAAGTGTTTGCTCTTATCCAAGTCCGGCCGATACAGAACCCACGATATGGACAGACCGAAATAAGCTCCAAACGTGTGGATCACCATAGAGCCACCAGCATCTTTAGCCTGACGGGGATAAAGACATCGCACAGATATTTTCTTCTTTTTAAGAGAAAGAACTGTGAATGGAATATGACATAAGAAACACATGAAAAGTTCATTTGCAAAAACAGATTCTTTTTTTTATCAAAAATCATGTTTTTTTATTGTGCATTACAAGTAATGTCAATCAAACTGCAGTTGGGTTGTTTTGATCAAGTAATCAAAAACAACAACGAAACACTATGGGGTGGTTTCCCGGACAGGGATTAGTTGAAACCAGGAATAGGGCTTAGTTAAATTAGGACTTTTAAGCAGTTTTTACAATCATCCCTTACAAAGAAGCTTTACTGCTGTGCATTTTGAGACAAAACAAGGGCACTTGTGTATTTTAAAATATGTCACTGCAAGCTATTTTCAGTTTTACAGCTCTAACATTTACTTTAGCCTAGTTATCCGTTTCTGCAAATGAACTCTTCATATACGGTTTGTCCAAACAGTGGAGGCCGGGAAGTATTATGTGTGCAAATAAGTGACTCACATGAAGAACATTGAGGATGATGAACTCTTCAACAGCGAACAGCGCGATGCCAAACAGGGTCATCACCAGCAGCTGAACCGGACTGACCTTTCCCAGCACGGCACCGTAAGCTATCAGACAACTCGCCACGCAGAAATCTGCATTGATCATGCTAAAAGAAAACATTCAGAAATGAACCTAGTTGTACTCGAACTGAACAGACGGCAGATAAACGTACTTGGTTGCCTGTGAAATCCAGGTTAGAGTCCCATAATGTAACTATGAGATTACAAGCGTCAAAGTTTGATTTCAACCGTATATTTCACTATGATATCAATATTTGACATGGTCTTACTTAATATATTAATATACGCCAAGACTCAATATACTGTACATCAATATTAAAGATATGAAGGTTATATTTTCACAGTACTTCATTGTACAGGCTTGTGTTCCAATTGACGTTTAAACGCTATACAAATCTCACCTGTGGGGGTTATATCGATCCCGTTCAGCTAACAAAACAACAATAAACCCACAAGGGAGAAGAAACATACTTTTCTACACCGATCTTGATCTTTCCATCGGTGTAATCCAGAGAATGAAACCAGCCTTGCACCAGAAGAGCCCACTGGATGCCGAACGCCGCGATCAGGAAATTGAATCCCACGGCACCGAAGCCGTAGCGCTTCAAGAAGGTCATGAGGAACCCAAAGCCAACGAAGATCATGACATGTACATCTTGAAAACCTGCCGATTGAATTTATAAAACAGTTCAGTTTAACTCAATCAAAGGTGTTTATACGGCACACGCGGATCTTCAGAAGAGGTGCTGGGATCAGACGTGTCAAAAGTTCTTAATGGAGTTTAGACACGCGTGCTGGTTTCTGTGTTCTTTAAAGCACCAGTTTTGTTTTGACATAATACATTTTAAGGACCCTTTAGACAGGTGCCATCAAGAGGACCATTGAGGGACAATGGTTACATGTAATCAGCCACTTACACCCTTACGGAGATGAAAAGGGTTTACACTCCATTTAAAACCGTCACGCCCTGATGTTGACGTTCAAACATGTGCTTTGACGGGTGTAAATGTATGTAACCTGAGGTCAAAAGTAAGCAGCAGGTCATACTAAATGTAGCATATCTGAACACCGAACGAGTTTCTCAGAACAGGACTGGGTTGGGCCGCTCATTTTGTGAAGATGTTTCGAGTATATAGAATGATTTAACAATGAAAATACACCATCACATTCCTGTAGCATTATAAATTAAACAGGTATAGAATGATTTTTTAGCGCAAAAAAAAGACGTTACATTGAAGCGCGCATGCCTGGTAGGATAATGTGACGGGTAGGATGAAATTTCAGGGCGCCGTCAAACGTTAATGACAACAGACAATACTGTGTTTTTTGGACAAGCCCTTATTTGCACTGAGAAAAATACTCTGCTGGTCATTGTTACCATAAATCGACTAGAAACCAAAACAGATTGTTCCTTAATGAGGCTGACAAGAATCATGTTTGACCTTGAAATCAGAGTCAACCACTGATATGAATCTACTCAACAGCAGGTTAAGTGTCAAAACACAACAATTAAAAGACTTCCATCCTTACAACAGTTACATGCCTGGATACCTGCACTGTAAAAACTTCTACGGAACTTTACGGTTCTTTTTTAACAGCTTTTTCATGCATAACGTAAAACAAACCTGTAATTTTGCAGAATTTGATTGTTTCACATATATCAAATTACACAAAAAAAGACTGCAAACAAAAAGAAAATGTGTTTGTTTTTTTACTGTATTTTACTGCCAGCCCAGCAGTCAGAATATTGCCTTTTTACAGGATTTTTTTACAGTGTGTGCTTTTTATTTAAACTTGCTATTAGAACATTCCTATTAACAAGTATACTTTCAGTATAAGTATTTCTAAAGAAAATGGTAGTTGTAAACTAGTGAAACCAGGAAGAAAAAGTGCTCTATCTTCATGCACTAATTTTGTCCTTAAACGGATACTTCACCCAAAAATGATAATTCTGTCATCATGTACACTGTGTCTACACCGACACGACAAAAGACATTAGAAACGCATTAAGAACAAGCAGGGTGTCATGTCGCGTCGCGCCTGTTGTAGACACGGTGTTACTCACCCTTAGATTTTTCCAAACCTGTATAAATTTATTTGTTTTGCTGAACACACGGGAAGAAATTTGGAAGAATGTCACATCTCACGCACCAGATTTGAGGGTGAATAAATGATGACAGATTATTCAATTCTGGGCGAAGTATCCCTTTACATTTAAAAAACTGTCTACTATTGTGTACTCAACCGTGCTATTTTGGGACACCATGAATAGAAGACTAAAGATTATATTTTTAATATTAAAGTCCGGGTGAAATTAAAAATGACTAATCTTATTTTTTCATGAAATATTGTAGCTCTTATAGTAAATAGCTTATCATGTGGGTCATTTACTTTTTTAAATTCATGTACCCTCATAATCTTCAGTTAAAATCTGAAAAGCACTTCCGCTATCCATCTCAAATGCCGTAAACTAGACGGCTGGGCTGGAGCATCCGTTAACTCCTCCCCTTCCACTGTCAGTCTGCTGCCAGTTTTATTTCAAACTCAATGCAACAGCTGTTTTTACAAATCCAATCAATTCGCAGTGAAAAACGCAAGCCACGCCCACTAATTTTCTCCTTTGAAATTCCTTTTCACTCCGAAATGTGTCCGAATACGGAAGTAAAAACGGTTCAACTTCCAGTTCACGGGGACTAAAATGTGAAAATAGAGCACGTTAAGCACACTTATGTCAGTGTACTAAGTGTAAATAAATAATAGTGTGTTTTGGTGCACATTTTTTTTTACCTAGGCGTACTCTTAAAGTATACTTAAAAGTACACTATAGTAATTTAGTTGCAAGTAGTATTCAAAGAACACTTACAAGTACACTAGTACTCGTACTTACTGAACATAAAGTGTACTTAAACTATACTTAACAATTAAGTATTTTTAAGTAATTAAGTATACGTGAAGTGTACTTCGATTATCAATAATAAGGCATATATATAAAGTTGTCTGGAGAGATTTTATACACAAACCTTTTCTACGCCAGATGTACTCTGAAAGGCAAGCATCAGGTGTTGATACATTTGTTTTGTCGACACATTAAGCAGTATCAGATCTCAACCTGCTAACAAACACTACAAGCACATCATCAACAAAGCTTATTTATACAAAACACTCCACCCTGTTTTTATTGCGTCTGTTGTATCAAAGAGGGTTTCCATAATACCCCTCATGACTGACCACCTTAAACTTGGTCCACACACTACTTAGAGATGAACTCCAAACAGTTATGTTTGAGGTAAGTCACACCTCGTCCAGGACAATTGTAGCAAAATGCTTCAATGACATCCGATCATCTCCCAACAATAGACCGTAGGTTTACATAGCACCTGCCATGTAAGACCTGGATCTTCGCTCAATCTTGCAGAGAGACTAGTCTGACATGAGGGGCAAAGCTCTTTACAGGGCAGAAGAATTCAACCACACCTTCAAAGATCAGAAGCTAAAAAATGACACAGATAAATGAAGACAAACAATCCAAAAACACACACCTCTCATTATTCAGTGTTGTACATAAAGATAGATAGATCGTTTGCATAAAGATAGATGTGTTTGTGTTTATTTGATCAGATCTGATCTAAATACGAGACAGAAAAATAATGGGTTTTATTACAAATATAATGAGGAACCTTCAGCTGTTTACCATTAAAACCATTACGAAATTCCTTTATGTGGTGCGTTTTAGGTTCTATTCTAGTAGGACTTAATGGTGTTTTATTGGTTCCCATCTGCCAGATAAAATCCCACCAGTAGAGACCATTATGGTTTCTATTAAAAGCAATACAACTCCCATTATAGCCATTAAATCCATTAAAATGTCTGTGATGTTTCAATTGCTTTTCTGGAAAGACTTAAATGATTCAGTGCTAACCCTAAAATCTAGTTTGTAAATGACATGCAAAACATTTTGAAATATTTAAATATAATGCAAAAATAATAAAAACACTTTTTAATAACAATGGTTTGATAGAAAACAATGGGAAATCGCCAGAGAAATCAATGCACTTACTGGGATATCTGAAGTAGAAGTCATTCTCAATATCACTCGTAATATTATTCTCGTTTCTGTAATCGACCCAGTGGGTGTCTGCCTCCTCATTATACCGCACAAACACCCCAAACAAAATGATCATAGCCAGCTGCCAGACCAAACACACGGCAGGTAAACTAAGGCTCATATTTGTGTTCTTGGGTCGGTCGCAGAAGCTACGCAGGCCGTGCACGCAGTTCCCCATTTCTGCAAGTTATTAAAGAGCAACCTGCTGATGCTGTTAAACCGTGTGAACGCGCATTAGTGCCACTTTTAAACACACCGGGAGCGCGGAGGTGTGTCTGCTTCGCCATACCAACACCGGCCCCCTTAGCAAAAACGTAGACAGAAAAAAAAGTTTGTGGATAAAAGGCCAATGAACATAGTGTGACGTGTTTCGGATTGCTGATTGATTCCAATGCATTGTCCCAGTGATCTGTCACGACGAGTATTCATTCAAGTATTCATTTCACGTTGTATAATGCCATAAAATATTCATTTGAAAGTAAAACAAGAAAGATTAAATACACCAGAGCTGTCACGCTTGGTAATGGTCGTATTTACGTGATGACGTATTGTTTTAACCGTTTCTTTTAAATGCTTGCTGCTTTCTGAAATGAGATAACTCCGTTTTTAATATTTTTCAAACATCATGTTTTTTTAATTGTGCATTCCAATTAATATCAATCAAACGGCAGTTGGCCATAATAACTAAAAAAATACCTATAACTATTTTCATCTTCATATGTCTTTAAAACATTTCACGTTTTTTAAAACACATATACGACGTTTCACACAGCAGCGATTTTTCCGCGATAGTTGGCTACATTGTCGTCAAGTGACCTCGCCGCACGTTTCATTAATCAAGGCACGCGTTTTGGAAGAAAACAATCCGATTTTGTGTGAAAAAATTGCTGTCCTGTCCAATCAAATAACAAGAGAGTTGTTACAATAAAGAAATTCACAGGAGGGCTGCGTTCAGCCCCGACTAAACGTTGCAAAACGTTTTTAAACGTAAACAGTGGTGCGATTGAACGCCCTGTTGTGATGACGCAAGAGTTGAACTATGGCAGCCGAGAAGGCCATTCTTTGAGTTCTTTTTGGAGAATTTTCGGAGCCTGATGAAATCGGTATAAATGCGTGTTTAATACTGTAAAATACATGTATTCTAATATCTTCGATTGTTCCGTATACCGAGCTGCAGCAGACACATTTGTAAACAACTTTAATTACTTCCCATTGTGCGAGCTGTCTCTTTAATACCGCGTGGGCACATGTTGCTGCTGATTGGGCTGAAATTCTTGACACACCCACCAAACAAGAGAAAACGTATCTCAAACCCCGTTGCAAACCGTTTCCAGGAAACACGTCGTTCAACCCGGAAACCGTAGCAAAACGTTGCGCACCGGTTTCAGCTTGAACATTTTTTTATTATTAATGTCATAGTGAATACAAAGAGAAACATTCACATTATATCAAACAAATATAAATGTAAAATCAAATAAGCCAGAGTCTGATTACTTATAACAAAAGAGAGAGAGAGAGAAATTAAATAAATAAAAGGATAGGGTTAATCAACAATAGCATATTTGCTTGTCATTTTAAAAGCTCTGATTGCTTTTCTATTTGTACAATTTTGTAAAATATTACAATAAACATTACATTCTGGAAATGAGAAAATGTTGGTTTGGAGTCATCACCGTTTCATTTTATGAATGTGAAATTTCCCCAGTAAAATTAACAATTGTGTAAGATATATTCCATCTTTATCCAATCCTTGATCATTAAAGTATAGTAATATGTCCAATCCCGTCAGCTGTAAAGCAATGTTTTTGAGCTTGAACATGCCCCTGGTGTTACTCGTTTTTCTCAGGTAATGGGAAGTCAACTAAAAAATACACTGCATTATGGGTACTCTGGTATTCCATGCATATTAATACATGCTATGCATGCATATAAATATGTGATAAAAGTTTAAATATCTTCACTTTGCTTATTACCTCATGTCATTTATTTCTTTAAAGAAATCATGAGCCATTGACACACATGCACTAAATAAAATAAAATAACATTAACTGTACTGTGATTCAGCTGGTCCGCAGCAGCTTTTTGCTATGTAATTCTGACTGACTTATTGACTCATTTTTGGTTCATATAGTACATAAAGTACTCACGCGTGTCTGTGCTTTAACCTTTTTCTGTCCGCAGGCAATGGCTGTGTGCACGCTGGTCATTCTGGATATTGTTCTTAATGACCTCATTGTTACTGATTCATTAAACAGAGAATGTGCCTGTACACTTGAACTTGACTGACTTTCTGCTGTTTCCACTTGTAATTGCTTGTGGTTACTGAGAAGTGGACATGATGGTGTAACTCCTAAGGGTATATACTGTAGATCAGTAGTTCTCAAACTGGGGGCCGTGGCCCCTGGGGGAGCCCCGAGGTGGATCCAGGGGGCCACAGATTTTGTGGCATTTTATGAAATATATAAATTGATCATAGATTTTATGCAATCAAACATCAGAAAAATAAGACCACCAGACAAAAGAATTGATGTTTCAGCATTGTATAACCGAATATGTTTTTGTTTAAATAAAAATTTTAAATTTAAGATTATAAGTCTTTATTTGGGGGGCCGCAAAGCAATGCACTCTACACAAAGGGGGCCTTACAATGAAAAAGTTTGAGAACCACTGCTGTAGATCATCATCAATGACCCATCATTAATCCCTCAATAGCTTTTTAGTGCCCAATGCTGCTCCTGGTGACACTATTAAGGGCCGTTTCTTATATTGACCAGACCCGTGTCTAACTCAGTAAATGGTCTTATAGCAAAAGTTTATTATAGTTCATTCTTGATCAGACAGTATCTGCTTTTAATTGGAACTGCTGCAGGGAACCATCATAATCTCTATAACCTGCCTAGACATTTAGTTGACATGGCGGATATAACTTCAATTAGATTCAGACTGATGGTTTTAAGGCTTTCGGTGAAGGAAGTAAAAGTTCTCAGCAAAGGTCAAGTCGATGCTTGCGTCACTCTGTGTGGTGGTGTGACTGAGATGAAGCACCTTGATACTGATGTGTCTGAATGCATTAGCACTTGTGTGGCTCACCCGGTTTCAGGATTGAAAAACATTTTGAAACTAGTGCATCTAAAATATATGAAACAATACTTTAGCTTGTCAAAAGTTAGACAAAATGAATTTCAAGACAAAATGACCATAGCGGACATGCTTTGAATACTGCAATACAGAACAACAATGTTTTAACTTGTCCTCTGTTTCTGTCCACCCTTATTTTACCTGGCAATGTTTAGCCATCACTGCCTCATTTAATTCTGATACTCAGAGAGGTTAATATCAGTTCAATGTATGACCAAGTCTAACCAAATAACGGTCAATGCCTTATGTATCTTCTCAAGGTGTGACCAGATTAAACAGTTAAACATTCATATTTGTATCCTAAAGCCTCCTTTCATATTTTACAATATAGGCTACAACAGATGTTGGTATCACATAGTGCCAGGTTAGATGGCAGATAAAGCTATTGTATACAGAATGCACACAAGGGCTCTTGTTGTGGTGTGAAACAGATGACACAGGTCTCCTCAGACTGGTTTAGTGTTAGTTACAGCAACCATCACCTGGAATTAATGAGTATTTGAGGCCACTAGCCTGGGGAGCATTTAAAAAACTGCAGAATAATTTTTGGATATTCTAAAGCAACGAGAGGACGAATATCAAAATGATGCCAAAATAAACATACACGAGAATAAAATAAAATTCTTAATTGTGTTGTAAAACAGCGAACCGTAAATTAAATTAAATAGGCTAGCGGATAAACACACGTTAGCATACAGCTGGAGTTTGCACAGGCTAATCCTCAGCTTTCCCAGAAGCACAAAGAAGCGTTTTGAGGTGAAATTGCTGTTGGATAGCTTTAATGAGACACAAGGGAGGATCATATGTTTTATTCACCGTTAAAATTGCTTCTGTGTCTGGTCACTTTTGTAAATCTACACGACACGGGTAACAACTGGGGAGGTGTGTATGTCATGTGGCGTAGAACAATGTTTTGTTCTCTTCATCACGATCTGGTTTGATGTCCGTTTACACAACGGTTTCGTGTGAAATACTGAAATTGCACGGTTCAGTTGACGTCACTGAATCAGTTTGTTTGTTCTGGATGAAACATTTTGTTATGGAACTTTGGACGTTATCATAAATCATGTTTGTAGTGTTTTGAGCTCAGATGCATCAGACGGATGATGCACTCAGTTGTAATTTCGTTATTGAATCAGCTCATTGTTTGGGTTTTGAGTGTCATTCAGTGTAATTCAGTTCGAGATATTAATGAACTGAAGAGATGTCTGCAATGTTTTTATCCAATTTATTTTCCTCAATCAATTTATCTTCCAGGTATTACGTTTTTTTTATCGTGGTCTTTTTAATCTTCACCATCAGAGGGCGCCATGATGATAAACTACGAGTGCGAGTGTAAATCGGAATCAATAGAAATAAACTGTACGTCTGAAGGTTGTGGCATTTCTCATTCCGTAAACATAATTTAAAGAAGGCTTTGTCTAAATACCTCATTCTTCACCACATGTTTTAATTGAAATCATTTTCAGAGTCAAACATTCTGCCACGTTTCAATAATTTTGTCACGCATCAACATTGAAATGCAGATGCGAAAACATTTTTACATTTAAAAATTTACTTCGTCATTTTTACTCATTTTCAACAACACAAATAATAACAAACACGTTGAATTATGAAAAAATGAAGTACATATTAAATAGATGCACAAATGTATGTTGTTTGTACTACAGGCTATTCAAGATTTTAAATCAATGTTTAACCCCATTTCAAGATCTATACTTTATGCTAAAACTTTTTCATGATATGTTTTTGCAATTCACTGAATTCTTCTTCAGGCAACAGACATTTCCTGATGATTGCTTTAACTTCCTCCTCAGTAACAGTTTCATAGTCCTTTCTGTTCTTAAAAGGGAGGTGGCCTGCGAGCTCACACAGAGCGACATTAAAAGCAGACTCTTCCTTCGCCCCAAAACAGGACAATCTGGGCCAAATGACGACCCTCACCCCATTTCGGGCTGAAGACGGGTCACCCTCCTTGTTTGGAGGGCAACCTCGGGTGATGAAGAGGTTGTGTGCTATGTTCTTATCAACCATTATATCAGTCAGTTTACATACAGCATTGACTGTCGGTGTGAGATCTGTACCCTGGGTGTAAAAGAGAAACCCGGTTGGAAAGTCGACCAGGCGGTACAGGTTATTTTGGGGGTGAATCAGTTCTGTTGGGGAGCTTTCAAGCCTCATTTGGTGGTTGAGATAGTAACCATGGAGATGTAGATGGTTGACAGAAGCAAATCCACCCAGGCTATTGAACCCAACTCTGAAACCTGGATCAGCACTTAGCAGAACAGTCTCGATCCCTATTTGGACCGCCAAAGGGGTCAGTATCTGCGGGTGACAACGGTCCGGTTCGGGAACGAGCAGACAGTGGCCGAATTCTAAAGGGCTGACGTTGATGATGATTTTGCACTTTTTATTTCTCCCATTTTGGTCGCTTGTGGCTTCAGTTTTAACTTTCTGTAATTCAAACAGCAGCTCTTTCGGGTTGATCTTGTTGAAATGAAACTGATTCGGATCAAAGTTCTGTCGGATGCTCACGATATCCTGCGGTTTTCGTCTCTCGACGCCTCTCAGGATGTTCAGCTGAGCGATGAAGCCACACGGACCGTGAAGGATCCGCGTATCCAGATCACCCAGGTGGTATCGGAACAGCCCGGCGTTCATTTTCTCCGTCCATCCGGACCGCAGAGCGATGTCAAATGTGGACTTGCGTTCACTCGGCGAAGAAAAATCATTTACGAAATCTTCGTCAGTGTAGGTGAAAACAACACAGTCATCCATAGCGTTTGCCGATTAAGGATATCCAAAAGTTGTTGAAGTCTAACGTGATAAATAGTGATTCCGTGCCGGTGACCGGAAAACGGCATTGCAACGCGACGAACGCGTTGAACGTCTGTTGCCAGATTGGGAACGAACGATTCCGTCCCAACCCCGGGAAGCATCTGCCTAATGCCCCTCCCACTCCAACAAAAATCCGCTCAAAAGTTTATCTGCCAAATAATTTTATTGCTATGTCATCTTTAAACAAAACGAATTAATACGAAAATTCGAGAATTTGACTAACATGTCCAGAAACCACTTCAAAGCGGCAATCGAGAAATTAACAGATTTTAACCCTCCATAAAGTAAATAATAATGCATAATTTGTAATGTCAGCAATTAAGAATAAGTCCTTTTTTTGCAAAGTGTACACTTTAATTAATTGGAAAGCAATTTAATGAGCAGGCATAACGCGTTCATGTAACTACTTGCACACACAACAGTCAAAAATGTGCAATAATACGCTTACCTTCGAAATGTGCTTTAACGTCAGAAAGAACTACAGTACGTTTTCGAGAAGTACTGTATATGTTGTAGAACACAATGCAAAATTTGAACACAGTCTGCATTATATACAGTTCGCCCAATCTGGCAACATGGGTCTCTGACTAGACACGAAATGAGTCCGTATGGAACGTGAGAGGACTCAAATCGCTCGTTTAATCGCGATTTGTAGTTTTCTGTCTTTTCTTTTTTAGACGTTCGGGTAAGTACGCAATATGCATTGCTTGACGTTTACAATAAACTTGTTTAAACGAGAACATCAATTTTGTCACAATTAATATTTAACAATATTATTATATAAAAACAAAAAACAACAAAATTATTATTATAAACGTTTTACAAAAGTGATTATATAAAAACAAAAGTAACAAAATGATTATTATAAAAAAATATAGGTAAATAATAATAATTTTTAAGATTATAAATTAATACTATTTTAATTTTCATACATTTAATAAACGTATATTTATTTTTTGCCCTTTTAACCAACAAAACTATGTCCAAAAATAATTTAAAAGAGGTGAGAAAAAAAATCTAGCAAAATTCACTTAGGGAGAGACCCTTTATAACATGTAAATAAACATATTAACTCCTAAAAATGTATATTTTAATATTTAGAATGTAGAACTGCAGTAGGCATTATAAAAAAAAGACGACCACATTTCAAACAAAAGTAGTGTTTATATAAAACCAGAATATATCATTTCACATTCAATAGTTAAAGACTTGAGGTGATGTCAAACAAAAATAAATACAAGATCAATACTTTTGTGCCCTAAATCACAAAGATGACTACATTTATGGAAATCTGTGTATAATTTCATGGAATGCAGAAATATTTAAAATAAATTGTTTGAGTGCAAGTTAAGGAATGAAGGTGAATTAATTGATATTTGGTCTCTTTAGGTATGAAACGTGAGCTACCTTTAAATCTTTAAGATTCAGTATCTCACACTGATAGACTGTTTGAAATCAACCACTGGGTCCTAACCGACTTGTGATTCTTCAGACCTGCCGTTAATTCTTCCCTCATTGCTGCGGATAAGTCCGTGCTCAATAGCCAGATCCAGGCAGCGCTGGGCGGCTTTGCAGATGGAGGCCTGTTTAGGGTCTTCTGCTTTAGCCAGGACGGAGAGGATCTCCAGCGCTTCACTCTCCATCAGTTTCTCCGCAAGACTTTTGTCAGCCTGCATGAGGTTCATTACGATAACCACGGCACGATGCCTCAGGTCCAGACTTTCACTTAGCAACAGAGCCTGAAAGATTTCCAGCCAGTGGCTGGTCTGCAGAGAATGATGACATCACAGACATGATGAATCTTTAAAGAAATCTTCAGATCTTTTTTGCTTTAAGTACAGAAACCGCAGTACTCACCGTTCCAGGAATACGTGAGCAGAGCTCGGGCATCTCACCGGTCAGCACGGCCAGCGTGCCCGATGCAGCCTTCCTCAGACGCTCATCATCTTCACCGCTATAAAGGACCAGCAGCTTGAGACGGTCGTTGTCGGTAGCCGTGTACAATGTCTGCACCTGATAAAAAACACGCAAAACCTACATATAGGTCTTTGAATATCTTGACAGACATTTAAGAAAAAGCACACCCAAGGATTATGATCGACTACAGAATAGACACTATTTTTCAAACGAAACATACCTGGACGTACTGTCACATTAAAATACCAAGTAAATGTCAATGCAGAAGCGTGAAGCATACCGTAACATACCTCAGTGCTCAGGGCCAGATTACACATACACTCCGTGGCTGCCGCACGGACCATATCATGCTCCTCAAACATATAGCCCTCTATTTTGGGCACTGCTTTCTCCTTTATGATCTTCTGCCTGTGGAAGATGGAAAACGTATTCAATAAAATAAAAAAAAAGATAAGTATATTTATTTTCTACAGGAGCCAACCTGAGTCTCTCGCTGATGCCAGCCAGGTTGGTGAGGGCCATCAAAGCCTCAAAGTTCTGCAGCATCGTGCAATCAAGTGCCAACAGACTAAGCAGCGGTCTGACCACCTCATAGACCTACACATGGATAAATCATCACATTACACAAACGATAAATCAACAAACTATAAAGTTTAAGAGAGGTTAAATGGGATGCCGTCTCACCCTCTCGCCCGGGAAGGCGATCTCAGGGTTGGATGTGATGGTGATCTTGGCCAGAGCTTGTGCTGCTTTGATCTTGCCCTTATCTGTGCTCTCGGACACCAGCGGCAACAAAGCCTGAATCAAACAGGTGAATTACATTTTAAAACAGAATAATATTAAACAGACCGCATTTGTTTATGAGACATGTTCTTACTTTTCCTCCACCTTGTGCTACAACTAAACCCCTGTCCTCTTGTCTCTGCACCAGAGCCAAAATAACCCTGTTAGAAGAAGAAAAAAAACTGAAGCTTATTTCTTGCTGAAAGATTCCATTTTGTGCATCAAAATCAATTTTCAGCGGAGCTCCCTTGACAAGAGTAAATTAATCTAGGTCTTAATCTGAATTCGGGAAAGCAGCCGTGCCAGCGCTGGGAAATGGCTAAAACTGATTTGCAAATGAATTACTTTTAAACTAGCAGCATTTGAATATAGCCAGAGGCTTCTAAAGCTTCACTCTGGACTGAATTTCCTTAGCAAGGTGGTTGGGGTGAAGGTGACCCACCTGGCGATACATTCCCTGCAGGCTTCGGTGAGGGCCGGACTCTCTTGCTTCACCATACACACCAACGCTGACACCACCCCAGCTTCCAGAAGCTTCACCACTCTCTTCTCCACAAATGACTGGGCATCCTACATAAACACACATTGAGTCATTATTGATGCTAAAACGTTAAAGGAACAGTACACCTGAAAATTTATTTACCATGTTCCACAGAAAAAGTGTTAATTGAATTTTGTGATATAATGGTCAAGCGATGGAGAACTATATTGCAACAGCTGTTGTTGTCGTGTAACGTCTGGTTTCTACCTTCGGATGCTCTTCAGGTACGTGCTGTTTTGCATATTTAGCAAGTTCCACCATCTGAGGGTCTGGCTTCTCAACGTCATAGCTGTTAGTGCAGTTGACCAACGTTGATCCAACAGCAAACAACACCGTTTTGTCCTCGGACTGCGAAGATCGATGAGCATAATGTCATAACTGTCACAGACTGCCAATATAGGACATGTGTATCTGAACCACTGGCCATAACTTTGGACAAGAACTGTACCTTAGCCAGCTCGAACATAGCTTGAAGGGCTTTCTTATCCTCCACCAGGTCTTCTTTCACATCCGCGTCCAGCGTGAGGTATGCCAGACCCTCGATGGCCCAGCGGCGTGATGTTGGCGGCAGTGCTTCGTTGCAAAGCCACCTGGGAAATAAAGAGACAGTATAGTGACGTGGCCACCTGCACGTGCACTTTTGCATTTAAAGAACGTTCTGCGCCTCTAATGAGTTCAGATTTAGATATGCATACATATGCAAAAACAGCTTCTGCTGCATATGCACAATGAATGGGGTCACTGGAAGAGCAAAGTTTTATATGCAAAGTTTTAATGCTACCCATTTATTCACCCTCATGTCATTCCAAACCTGTATGACTTTCTTTCTTCAGCAGAGCACAAAAGAAGATATTTTGTAGAATGTTGGTAAGCAAACAACATTGGCCCCCATTGACTTCCATTGTACGGACACAAAACCACCGAGACATTTCTCAAAATATCTTATTTTGTGCTACACAGAAGAAAAGAGTCAAATACAAGTTTATACAACATACTTCCTGCACTGCTTGGCGAGTTTGAGCGTCGAACCCTCCGCGAACTGCTTCATGCTGAAATCTGTGCCCCCAGCTGACCCAAGTTTGCACAACCCCTGCAAAACACACAAATACAACTGTAACCACAATACAATAAACCAACTCAAAAGTCTGACTCTGGAAAAATGTTGTGCAGTCGCTTAAAGGAACAGTTTACCCAAAAACCAAAATTGTGTCATCATTTAGTCACCCTCAAGTTGTTCCAAAGCTGTATTAATTTCTTTGCTCTGTTGAACACAAAAGAAGATATTTTGAAGAATGTAGGAAAGCAAGGCACTTTTGACTACTGTTGTCATTTTTCCTACTACGGGAGTCAATGGTGGCCAAGAACTGTTTGGTTACGAGCTTTCTTCCAAACATCTTTCTCTGTGTTCATCCGAACAAAAACATTTCTACAGATTTGGAACAACTCGAGGGTGAGTAAATGAAGACAGAATTTTTATTTTTGGATGAACTGTCCCTTTGAATACGAACCACCAGCGCTCGCACACGTATCCGGTCGTTTTCACTTTTCTTGTAAAGATCTTTCAGCAGAGCCACGCCATTGGCCGTGATGAACGATGCCCGCTTGGCTTTGCCAGCGGCGTGAATGAGCGCCTCTACTGCCACCTGCTGGTGGGTGATGTTCTCTGAGGCGCAGAGGGAAATGACGGCATCTATGATACCGCTGAGCTCAAGGGTACGATTACCCACGTCACTGGGACCCTGCAGCAGGACTGAGACTGTCTGTATCGCACGTAGTTTCCTTTCCATACCTGAACTGCCGAAGTGATGCCTGCACACAGAATGTTTGTGGATGGTGAGAAGAACAAAAACAATATTAGATTAAAGATAACCGATCATAAATGAGAAACCTTGAAAAAAAAAAAAAACTATGTTGTAATACGCTCCAGAAAACACAGCCCAAGAACGTTCAAAAACCAATAAATCATTGAAACCATTCTGTTGAACAACGTCTCAACCCTACACACAATCTGTTAGATCTCACTTACTGGACATATTCCTCACAGAGCTTGCTGAAGTTTTCTCTCTCTTTATCACTCTTCAGGTCATCATAGAGCTTATTGAGAAGAACGGAGCAACTCATAGGTGTGCTGTCTGTGAGTGGCGGCTCGTCTCCCATCTCAGGAACTGTCCCTGCAACTTCCAGAATCTTCTTCAGCCCTACAAGAAAAGCATAAATCATTAAGGTCCAAAATCACTGGATTTAGAAAACCTACATTTGATATCACATATAACGCTCTGTAGCTGTCCTGTCACCAAAGTCACTGGTTTGAGAATGCACACACTGATATTAATTCTGACAAATACATAAATGTTAGAGAACAGGATTTCTCGCTAGGTGATAAGAAATAAACAGGTCTGCAAACACGTATAATCATCCTGAAGGTCAAGGGGATTTTCTGGTCATTACCCTGGTCGATGACCCACAGGGTGAGCGAGTTGTCTGGGTTTTTCTGAGATTTTCTCGGCACCTGTTTGACGAGCAGGTTAATGGCGTTGTCACGTCCCGGTCCAGACACGCTGGATGCGGGCAGCATGTCAATGAGATGACGCAACATGGAACGCAGCTCACGGGAGGGTTCTGCAACACACAGAACAAAACATCCTCAAATCTGCATGACGTGTATTTTATGTTCCTAATTTATGACAGCTGAAGACCTTTATCAGCCACAGGAGATTGTCTGACAATTTAAATATATAATCTAGGGCTGTTGGGCATATTATTACAGCAACTTCTTTCAAGTTCAAAAAACGTTGTCGACTGGCTGATTGTAATTTATCTTTTACGTAAATTCTCGTTTCACATTTACTCTTCAAATAAGCAAGTAAAAAAAAGTAGAACAGAAATTCTCTGCTGGAAATGATTTCCGGTCTTGTCATAAAGTAGGTCGCTACAACTAGCTCTAAAAGTGAAGGTCTCTCACCTGGCAATATGGCCTCATCTTTTCCTCGGATCTCTTTCTTCATGCCTTCCGTAAGGGACTCGAACATCACTTGGACCAGGTGGCACGCCGACAGAGACACAGTAGAGGCACCAGACCCCATGACACCACACAGGCTGTCCATGCCAAGCTCGTTCACAATGGCCATGGTCTACAGACAACAACAGTGAAGATGACAAAACATATTGATAAGATGCCAGTTGGCTAGAATATCAACTCTTGCTGGGGAAGAAGAATTTGATGTTTGCTGAACATTTACCCGTGACTGATGTCCGGTACACAGACCAACCAAAGTTCTAAGAGCAGAGAGAACCAGTTCCTCCTGCTGGGACTCCAAAAGTTTTTGGAGAAGTTTTACTCCATCATTCCTGAAGATCTGCTCAGCGCCTGCATTCTCCCGCGAGAGCACCACCAGATTTTGAGCAGCCTAAATAAATGATGATGAATGAGGAAAATTGCAAAAACTAAAAAAAAACGTTTTAGCAAGTTTACAAGTTGTGTGATTCTTCTTGCCAACCTTCTGTCTGTCTGAAGCCTCCGCTGAGCTGTCCAGGAGGAGTTCGAACATCTGTTGAACTCGTGAGTCGGTGGAGGATAGTTGTGTTGCCTACAACACATAAACAAATCAATCAAAAAGCAAATAAACCAAACAGCAACTCGCAGGGTGCTCTGGTGAGCAACGGTCTTGTAAAAATAACAGTTCAAAACTGCACTTTTATATTTCTGTAAAGAAACGCGAGCGGTGCTTGCTTGTCCAACAAAACATAAGATGGTGATGAGTGGTTGCTAGTGCATTCTGGGTACTGCTTCCCCTAGTCCAAGTAAAAAAAGACCAAACCAAAATGTCTGATTTGTGGAAAACTGAAAATTATTTTCTCACAAACCTGTATGACTTTCTTTCTTCTGCAGAACACAAAAGAAAATATTTTGAAGAATGTTGGCAACTGAACAACATTGAACCCATTGACTTCTATTGTATGAACACAAAACCACTTTTAAACCACCACATTTCTCAAACCATCTTCTTTTGTGTTAAACAGAAGAAAGAGTCATCTACAGGTTTTGAACGACATGAGGGTGAATGTTTTTATTTATTTCCAGGTGAACTATTCCTAACATCACAAAAATGACCCACCTTCTGCTGGATCTGTGCTCCCAGCTGTCTAAGCAAATCTTGGAAAGCTTTATTTTTGGGCTCCAGCTGTGCACATTTCTGAGCGTCCAGAAACGCCTGGTCCAGCCGCCCAAGCTTCTGCAGAGCCTGTGCTCGACGGAACCGGGCCTTGATGTCACCTGGGTCTATGTCCAAAGCTTAAGAGAAGGAACCATAACAAAGAAAACATAACCATAAACCCAAAACTGTGAATCTTCTGCTTAAGAAATTGTCATGAATAATCGATTTACCCTTGGTTGCATCTGTCTCTGACTTGGAATAGTCTTCTAGTTTGAGATAACATGCAGCACGGTTACGGTACAGAACACCACTGTCAGACTGACCATCACTGATCTTTAAAGCTTTTGTGTAGCAGCTGAGAGCATTTTGCACATCGCCAGCCTTAAAATAATTGTTCCCTTCCTCTCTCAATGCAGAGGAGTCCTGGGACATCTAAACATTCATAAAAAAACACTCAGGTAGTAGACAATAAACAATCATGCTGCAGTAAATAACACACATTACCAGTAACTATGGTGAAGTTGCATTGGGCTCGTCATACGTGCTCACTGTCTCACCTTTCTTGGCGTATTTGTTTTTGCTTTTAGTATAAAAACTTAAACGACTGAGTTGTTATTGCAGTCTGGCTACGTGTCTCTATAACACTTACTAAAATGTAGCAATATATTCGTAAGTATAATAAGTCTGTTCACTCCCTTCTGGACCGTTCTGTCTTCTATGCTTCCTGGTTTAGGTGCGCGAAGACGACGCCGACGAATCCTATTGGTTGAACGTCATTAATATTCATAAGGCGGACCTTCGCTGTGATTGGGTTGTAAATTCGCTTCTAGTCCCGCCTTTTTGTCCTGCGACGTTTGACCATATAAGTCCAACAAAGTCAAGCTTTACCCGGCAGGGATGGATTTATTAGAATTCCGTTTTAAGTGGTACAGGTCAGGATGGTAACATGTTATTTATTTGTGTGCTTCTTCCGATTTTAATTTTATTCAAATATACGAACAATTAATTTCATTATCTTATTTGTGTAAAGTTCTTGACACCCTGACTCCGAGAGAATGTGTCTATTTGGATTCGGTCTCCAAGGGAACCTGTCTTATATGGTCCTGGTGTAATATTTCCCAACCCTTCTGAAAACAAAATACTCAGTGAAGTGTGATGGTCGGCTTTATTAAGGTTGAAAATGCACTGAAAACCTGAGGGAACCACATCATAAAGTGTAGGAGAAACAGAGGATGCTTGTTCCATAAAACTAGAATGCTATCATTAGTGAACATACTCAGTTCCTGCCTCCTGATAACCAGTATAAATCGGACAATCTGACCTGATGGCTCTATTCTACGGATACACAAAAGCTATTTTCATTGTATGCTTGACCCTTGTCCATGTGTTTGCCTGTGTGGATTTATTATAACAGACACCATTTATATATCATTTCCCATATTATTAGGATGAACGGCTTCATTGTTTTCCTTACTCTTGCAAGTCTTTAAATGCTTAAATGTAAAACTCGTTTACCCAACAACCATTACAAAAACGCTACTGGGATTTTAATTTGTAAGACAGAATTCAAATTCTTCTCATTAAACTCCCCGTTTGACAATTAACCTCCATCGCTCCGTTTTTAATATAACCGTAAATCATCCGGCAAATTAATTTGCACCGTTTGACATTTAATAACCCCACAATAATAATCTAACCAATCAGCGAACAGTGCGCCTCAGCCCACAATAAACTACATATCCCAGAGTGCTTTGCGCCGATCTCAAGCTCTAGCATAGGATAACAGACGTCTTTCAGCAGAATCGAACGGGTAAATATTTGATTTCCTCAGACTGCTTTCGCTTTAAAAAGCCGATGCCACTTTCAGGTCAGCCGTTGCAAAAACGTTAGAAGTGTCGTAAAACGATTTCAACGGTAAGAAATGTGTTTTTTGAAGCTTGATCGCGTCCGAGTGATCGCGGTTGTATTAAAGAATGGAAGAGTCCAGACCCTGTGTTTAGATGCTGCTTGTGTAGATAACGTTATCGTACGCACGGATATTGTAGATGAACTCTTCTTTTGTCTTTTGTTGAGTGATGTAGTCTGTAATACACGGAAAGATCGGATCTATCGCCTGTAGGCTAGTAACTTGCATGTATGGGCTAAGCTTTGCAGTGGATATCAATGGATATGACAACTGCAACAACCTGGAGGGAGAATAAAGCTGGTTTAACGAATAACTATGTACATTAATGGTCTCACTTAAGTTAGTCTGATGTGGTAATCTTCCATACATTTTCCTGGAAAGCATACAAACATTTTGTTGAAGTCCTGTTAGGATGCTGAAGGTATTTGGGACTTCTTGTATCAGACTGCTTTAGTTTATACATGCTGATTGTTTAATTTGTTTTCCTAAAAATCCATTTAGCTGTATTACAGTTTTTTTTAACTGTTAGTGATAACGATAACATGTATTTCAACATGTTGTTTGTAAAAAAAGTGTTCCCAATTATTCATAGACCAATATTAAAGGGATAGTTTAACCAAAATTCTCTCATCATTTATTCACCCTCGTGTTATTCCAAACTTGTATGACTTTCTTTTTTTGCAGAACACAAAAGAAGATATTTTGAAGAATGTTGGTAACTATTGATATTGAAACAAAATAATACTGATATTGAAACAAAACAACCGAGACATTTATCAAAATATCTTCTTTTGTGTTTCACAGAAGAAAGCGTCTTAAACAAATTTGGCGTACATAAGGACCATTTTTATTTTGGGGTGTCTCTTTAAATAATCAGCATATATATTGTTATTGTCATTGGCCATAACTGTTCCTGTAGCTCTTCACATATTTCAATATACTGTCATTATATCTATCATCAGCCACCTTATTCTCCTGTTGGCCATTGAAAAATTCATTTTTTGGAATAGCTGCTTGCGATTGGTCCGTCATTAGTTGGTTGTGAAAACCACAAAATTTTATTTTCACAGATGCTTGACTCCGCGTTCCTGATGTTTGCTGCGGACGTAGGAGCTTGAAAAAACAACAAATACAGCAAAACTACACTTTTAAAATTCTCTACAATCTGAACCTTCAAGAGCTGATTTAAGCAATTCTCTCTGTAGCCTTCTCAACTCCATGTGGGATGGTTGAGCTGTTTACCAGTGTTGGAGGAAAGACCCACCCCAAATCCTTCTGGAGGGCGCTAAGACACTGCCTGACTCAAAGCCGACAGGATTAACTTCATATTAGATTTGTGAGACAAGAGAGAAAGCACACCTGCTTGAGTTTACAATCCAGGCCACGCTGCTCCCAGTTTGTATGCTTTTCGGATCTCGTATGCGAGACGCCACCTTGAACTGTCAAACTTGGCACGGTTCGCGCACCACCTGAATCGCCTGTTTTTGTAGGACTTTACAAATCCGAATCCATTCAGAATCAAGGTCGGTCGTCCTCGGCTGCCAAAAAGGGACGTGTTCGTGTTTGGCTCCCAGATGTTCACGCTAAAGACTTTGAATTTTTATGTTTGGTAAAGAATGACCATGAGAGGATAGTGCGAAGCAAATGCACATGCATATCTGTATTGCCAATGCCTGAGAAGGCCTTTCAGCCGGGCTGGAAAGAAGAGGAAAAATTCCTTGAGAGAGAGGGGAACTGAACTCGGCTGTTCTCATTCAGGTCCTGTTCTTTTTTCTGTATGGTGGAAGCGTGCGTTCGCGCGATGGCTCAGTCGACAGGAGCAGCCACTGCCTTGTGAAGGTCTACGTGCAGCACTGTGAGTGACACGCGCACACACGTATACACGTAGTAGTTGTGATGTCACTAAAGGCATAGCTCATGCGCAAAAAAACATAATAAATGTTTATATTAAATAATGTATGTATTATATTAAACGATTCTAAAAATTGTTTGAAAAGTATTGAGTTGAGATTAAACAAGTTAGTCAATGATTTCAATAAACCACTAACATCCACAAGCTATTTTAAAAGTGTTGAAGATCGGGCACGTCCCGTTGTAAAAGTTGCTTACGCACACACGCACGTAGAGGGGCTTTGCCGGCGGGACAGTAGATTCCCTGTCTGGGCTCCCGCTGTTTAGAACCGGTGTTCTTTTTCTCTCTCGGCGTCCCCTTGGGTTTGAATGCTGGAGGACAAGGGCTTGAAAAGCTGGAACTGGCTGTGGTTCGGTTGCAGTTCACAGACTGCCGGTCAGATCTTGCTGATCACCGTCCCCTGTGTATACACCCCTAATCCCACAAGCCCCCGCTCTAGAATCTGGAGCTACTCTGCACTTTTTGAGTTTGGGGACCTTTTGTGTCAGTCAAGAAGAGACTGCAAATGTAAATTCTTTCCCCTCTCTGTGCGCCTCATGTGCCCTCCAAATTAGCATCTGTCAGATAAGCAGAGCAGGATGAAACTGAAGAAGCAGGTGACCGTGTGCGGAGGGGCTATCTTCTGTGTGGCCGTCTTTTCTCTCTACCTGATGTTGGACAGAGTCCAGCACGACCCGGCGAGGAGGCAGAGCGGAGGGAACTTTCCGAGGGTAAGTTTTTTTTTAAATGAATTCCCTTGGTCCTGGGTTATATTTTTTCCTCCGGTGTTGCTGTGTGGGTTCATTTGAATGGCTCCATTTATCAAAGTCTTTGTTGTTTTTGCGTTTGAGTGTGAAGCTAGCGATGTAGCCAATTTGTTTCTGGCTGACATTAGATACTAATTAACTACTAAATTAGCTAGAGAATATCTCGCTGTGTGCATTGGGCTTTCTGTACGGTGTCTTTGGTTAACATGGAAAAACTAATGATTAAGAATATATGGTGGTGATGGTGTTCTTGAAATGGCTTCCAGGATGGGATGTAGTTGACAGTGTTTGATGCAGAATAGTTTCTGTACTTATCCAAGCCTCATGGGAAATAAAGCTCATTATGCAGATTAGTGTTGGCTCCCAAAATGTTGGCTTCGGTACGGTACCAGAATCTAATACCGGTAATATCGGTACCATAGGTGATCAATAACCAGCCCCAAAATAAATGATTTGAAAAAGTATTAAGAAGACCGCATGAAACTGCTGTAACTGCTTTAATGCATATTTTATATATTATTTGTATATTTTATATAGCACCATTTTTATTTTTACACTTTTACACCGTATTACTGAAAAACGCTTTGGTTATATAGATTTATCATCATAATCCCACAAATATGAACAATTCAATTTTGAACAACAATTGCATGTTTCAAGTAGGTCTATTTAACAGTAGCATTCAAGATGAAAACTGAATGATCAATAAAAATAAAACACTGCACAGTCTTCACTGTATAAAATAAATGTGCAATGACTCTAAATAAAGCTACAAAAGTTTCATTTTCTCTTTAATATGTGACACAGATGTATTAGGTTACTGTCTGTCACTTTAAGGCAAATTCTTTTTTTGATGCGGATATACATTTAACACAACAGACTGTACTTATGTGAACCTTTTGTGTTTTTGACATAACAGCGTGTGTATTTGAGAGTATAAGAACATATACAAGACGCGAAAGAGAACTTCATGATGATTAGTAGGCTACCTGAGATGTCTGGAACAGAGATAACGTTATATAAGCTATGGGGATGTACAGACGCATCGCAGCATGTGGAATATACGTTACACTGTAAAACAATCTAAAGATCTCTCCGCAAAAGTGGAAAGATCCGAATTTGTAAATAAATCACTCGCAGTGTCTCATTTTAAACGGTCGCAAAAGTGCTTGTAGAGCGATTCATCTTGTTCTTCCATGTTCCCGGTTCTGCGTCAGTTCTGTGGCATACTGCCGCATAGCGGTGAACATTGGAACAGCAGCGTTTCAAGTACCGAAACGAGCAAAATTCTGGTATTGAACCGATTGAAGTCTATCATGTACCGGTAAATTTCCACAACCGGTTTACCGCGCAACCCTAATGCAGATGCTGTTTATATTCAAAGCATGAAGTAAATCAGTAGTCGCTCCGATTGTAAACTGGCTGTGTACCAATGTTTCAGATATTTGCCATTGAAAGTAAAAATTCCACTCGTAAACATCTCCTACAACATTGGGCAAGCATCACTATTTCTATTGCTCATATTCAGGTTTTTGATGTCAAGACCCCCCATATTGTATAAAATTGAGCATTGTAAGCCTGGTCCATAATAACATGCGTCATTTTTGATATCACCCCCTGCAGTACCACCACAAATCCCCTAGGGGTCACAGTTAATTTGTGCTATAGACATAAATGACAAGACAGGGGGCCATAGGATCCATATATATGGAACAGAGCAATCATACAGATTTGCATTTGGGCTATTTAACAATCAGAACCCCCTAGAAACGTAAGAACTTTCACAATGACACCCTGGCAACCACCCACAATCCCCTAGCATTGCGGCAAAGTTTTGTACATTTCGAAAATGTAAAACCCTAGTTTGTATGTAATACCCTGGAACCAGTTCAGTGTTAATATTGTAGATCGTGGTGGTAGATGGATGACCCTTCCTCCCCTTTGTTTTTCAGAGCCAGATTTCGGTGTTACAGAACCGTATCGAACAGCTCGAGCAGCTTCTAGAGGAGAACCATCAGATCATCAGCCACATTAAAGACTCTGTGCTGGAGCTCACCGACACGGGCGCCGTCTCTCCCAGCGGGCACCTACCCTTCCGCAGCGCCAACGGCTCTTGGGTGTTGCCTTTCGACGGCAGGCCCACTTTTCTATCCGTTAAGCCACAGGACTGCCAGTTTGCGTTGGGGCGCAGAAGCCAGACTGACCTGCAGGTGAAAGTCTGAATTAAAGTTTCAGTTTACCCGAAAAGAAAAATTCATCATTTACTCACTCTCTTGTCATTTCTAACCTGTATGACTTGCGTCCGCAGAACACAAAAGATGATATTTTGAATAATGTTGTTAACTGGCTCCCTTCGACTTGCATTGGTTTTGTGTCCATGCAATAGAAGCGAATGGGTGCCGGTTCTGTTCGGGTACTAACTTTCTTTAAATATCTTCTTTTGTGTTCTGCGGAAGAAAGAAAGTCTTAAAGGTTTGAAATGACAAGAGGGTGAGTAAACGATGACAGAATTAAAATTTTGGGGTGAACTATCACTTTAAGTTAATTGACTTAAGTACTCAAGTTTGCAATATTACATATTTTTGGAATCCTCACATAATTGAATATTAAGGACATAAATACGGACATAAATATTTTGATTTTGAAAAAAAGACATGTTTTGAGAAGTCACTTGTAGTCAAAGCTTTTCCATTGGGTACGTTGTTGTGCTTCGGGCTGTCACGCCTACTCTTAGAATTCTTGTGTCATCTGTCAATCATATCAAGTTGTCATGAGACTCAGTTTGTTTACAGAGAGCGCCACAACATGACCAGCGTTGTGAAACAAGCACTGGATTTGATATCTATATTAAATTTCTATGTCAGATGGTTCTGAAGCTTTCAGAAAGACCATTGAGAATTGTGGAAGAGTTACAGAGTCCAGCTGAACGTTTTCATTACGTGTCTCGGGATTGATTGGTGGCTGGCACTTGTGTCTCTCTAGATGCTGGATGTTTACTCGCTGCTCAACTTTGAAAATGTGGACGGCGGTGTTTGGAAGCAAGGCTTTGAGATCACCTACGACCCCAGTGAGTGGGATGAAGAACCGCTGCAGGTGTTTGTGGTCCCTCATTCTCACAATGATCCAGGTACATCAGTGTTTAATATGAAATATGTTTGGTGTACTAAAGAATGAATAAAGGTACCGTCTGAGTTTTCTTATTCGGGGTAGTGAATGATTCATTCTAAGCTGGAAAGTTCAGCCCAGGCTAGCTCAGTTAGCATCTTAAGCCGCCGAAAATGTTAAAACACTTAAATGGTAGCAATGGTTGTCGATGCAGGTAGAGTTTGATGAAAGATTTGTGCAGGTACAATGGCTCATTTCCTCGCCTTGCCATTATGCAGCATCTCCGGTAAACCTTCTCCATAACACAATGAGATCCACCCACAGGACGGATGCATTTGCAAACCTCTCGACTTGGCTTTTTTTGCCTTGATAATCAGATGACCTAGAACTTCAAGTCGGTGACCCAATTCCCTGTAGTTTTATTTGGGTCGATACCTTGTCACTGGGCTTCGTAGCGCTGCGTGTTTAATGCAGATTGAGTAATGCAGAACTTTTAATTCACCTTGTAAAGTTTTAATCAGTTTTAAATGGCTTATGTCAGGCCGAGAGTCAGCAGCGTTCTGTTGTCGTCTTGGCCGACACTAAGATTTGAGCGGTTTTTGCACACCACAGCAACACCTCTGAATAATGAACAGATGGCGTTATTTGAACAAGTTGTTCATAGGGGAAGGAAATGCTGCGGAATGGCGGGGGCTCCTTTGAAAGCTTTTTACAGTAGACGTGACATCCGTTTGTAGGCCAACTTGAAGGCTGAATCACCATGGATGGCAAATTAGTTTGGGACTTATGGTCTGCAGCTATTACTTGCCTGAGACTTTCACATTTTGTTCTACAACAAATTACACATAATTACACCTCAGATATGGATTATGTTGGTCTTTTTTAGCAAGTAAAGGGAAATGGGCTTTAAAAGTCACGTTGAATTACTTTTGGTTTTAACTGTTTAATAAGAACTGCTTTATTTTGGACTTGTGACAGGATGGATCAAGACATTTGATAAGTACTACAATGACCAGACCCAGCATATCTTGAACAACATTGTGGTGAAGCTGGCGGAAGACCCTCGCAGGAAGTTTATCTGGTCTGAAATTTCATATTTCGCCAAATGGTGGGAAAGCGCCGACGTACAAAAGCAAGAGGCAATGCGCAGGTCAGTAATGTTTTCGTTTGATGTTGAATAATTCGTCGATAAGTCAATATCAAATGGTATCAACAAACCACGTTATGTGTGTAATGTAAAGTTTTTTAGAGACAGGACATTGAACTAGGAAAACTTTGTGTATCCATAAAGAATTGATTTGATTATGAAAGGTGGGTGTTGGTTTGAAAGGGAAGGGGTTAAACATGAGACAAGACTGGTTCAGTCCCGCATGCCTCATTTGATCAGTTCGTCATCTTCAATCTTGTCATCTGTAGAAAGTTGACTTGCTTCATCCGCTATTAACGAGGTTATTTTAGTTTACTAAAATTAAACTCGTTAAAATATTTCTGTTTATTGAAATCAAAATATTGGCCTTAAAATGTTGGAAAAACTTAAACTAAATGAAACATTTAAATGTTGTCTCAGAAATAAGCTAAATGAAGTTTAAGGCACTACAATTATAATAATAAACAAAAAATAATATAACATAAAAATTAAAATAAATATTAAAAATGTTACTAAAATTAACATAAAATCTAGAAATAAACGATAATTTAAAATATGAATAAAACTATTATTAATAAAGCGAAAAACAAAATTTGGCTGTCAAACGATTAATTGCGATTAATTGCAATTAATCGCATCCACAATAAAAGTTTGTGTTTACATAATATATGGCTGTGTACTGTGCATATTAATTTTGTATTTATAAAATCATACACATACATACAGTACATGTATATTTAAGAAAAATATAACAATTAAGCACTTATTTATCATTTAAATTATTGGTAAATATAAATAAGTACATGTTAATAGTTCCTATACAAAATTAATATGCACAGTACACAGACATATAATATGTCAACACAAATTTTTAATCTGGATGCGATTAATCGGAATTAAAACGCTTGACAGCCCTACAAAACTATAATAATGCGTGGCACTCAGTTTAATCTACGACGTTTTATGATCTGGTGTTGTAGATGGACACGGGTGAGATTTGTGCTTTGAACACCACGGTCCTAATTTTTCTTTTAGGCTTATTCTCAGCGGACAGCTCGAGATGGTAACGGGAGGTTGGGTCATGACGGACGAGGCCAACGCTCACTATTTCGCTATGATCGATCAACTCATCGAAGGCCATCAGTGGCTGGAGAAAAATCTCGGTATGATTATGTGGGCTGATGTGGTTTAGTAGTTAGACTTCCTGAATAGACTATAAATCCATGTTTGGTGTTTTAGGTGTGACCCCTATCTCAGGCTGGGCAGTGGATCCGTTCGGTCACAGCGCCACAATGCCTTACTTGCTGAAACGGGCCAACCTGACCAGCATGCTGATCCAGAGAGTCCATTATTCCATTAAGAAGCATTTCTCTGCCACCCGGAGCCTTGAGTTCATGTGGAGGCAGGTCTGGGGTGAGAGCAGGTCTTTATTATTACAAAACCAAAGTAAGTTTCATATTAAAATATATACCTTATGTCATGTGATGCTGCCTTTTCCACCATTATTTAATGAACGTTAGAAGGTATTTAAATGGCTAATGAAGGCTGCAAAAACACATACATTTGGCTGATGCCAAAGAGTCGAGCCAAACCTAATCCTGTGGCTTTTCTAGATCTTCACACACATCAGCGTGTATTCATTTCATTTCCTTTCTTTACAGATCCTGAATCAAGCACGGATATGTTCTGCCACATGATGCCATTTTACAGCTATGACGTGCCTCACACCTGCGGGCCCGACCCAAAGATCTGCTGCCAATTTGACTTCAAAAGGCTTCCGGGTAGTAGAGTAAACTGCCCGTGGAAGGTGCCACCCCGAGCCATCACGGACGCCAACGTGGCCGAGAGGTGAGGATTTGATTCTGAGTTAAGTTTGCGAATGAATGTAGGTTAATTTCCTGTGTTGGTCAATAAAATTCATTAGCGCGGCACCCAGCTGGCACCAGCTGTATTACATGGGTCTTGTTTGAATTGGGATTAAACCCAAATCCATCTCTCGCTATACATGGCAGACCTGGAAAACCAGGATATTATCAAGATTGTAGCAATTAGTGTGGATCTGTCGTTATATTACGGAGGGCATGCTGGGATATAGGCACAGGGCATTGTGGGTATACCCTGAGGTTGCATGCGTCAGATGTTTGGAACTAGAGATCGCTAGGGATCAGACTGCTAATCTAAGGGTTTACTTTATAATGTTTTTTTACGTTTCAGAGCTTCGGTTTTGCTCGATCAGTATCGTAAGAAGTCCAAGCTGTTCCGTAGCAAAGTGGTGTTGGTTCCTCTGGGAGATGATTTCCGGTACGATAAAGTGTTGGAGTGGGACCAGCAGTACTTCAACTACCAGAAACTATTCGATTACATGAACTCCCATCCAGAAATGCACGTGAAGGTGTGTTTACAGACAAACAAGCTTTGAACTTTGACCTTAAACTGACATTATACCATAATACCATTTAAGAAAACGACCCTATTGGGATCAAGGTCAAGATCTTTTCTATCATCCAATCACAGCCTTCATCATTTCCTTTAAAATGGTATTGATTTAGTAAAAGAGTGAATTGCGCTGAAATAGAATGTTGTGTCCTCAGGCTCAGTTTGCAACACTGACGGACTACTTCAGCGCCGTATACAAGGCTAACGGAGTCACCCAGGGGGCGCGACCTCCAGATTACCCTGTGGTGAGCGGAGACTTCTTCGCCTACGCGGACAGAGAGGATCATTACTGGAGTGGATACTACACCTCACGACCCTTCTACAAAAACCTGGACCGCGTGTTAGAGTCTCATCTCCGGTTAGTTACTAATGTGTCCAACTTGCGATAATACAGCACGTTTTCTTTAAAGGGGTCATATGACACGGCTACAACGAATATTATTGTTTGTTTTAGATGTAATGTAATGTGTATACACGATTTAAGGTTCAAAAACGCTGTATTTTTCCACATACCGTGCATGTTTGTATCTCCTCTTTGCCCCGCCTCTCTGAAACATGCATATTTTTTACAAAGCTCATCGCTCTGATAAGCGAGGTGTGCTATGATTGGCCAGTTAACCAGTGCGTAGTGATTGGTCGAATACTGCAAGCGTGTGACGGAAATGTAATATGTCGCGCCATATGACCCCTTTAAAAATATCTGTCTAGTTGGTTTTGTGGTAGTGCTTATTCATTTATTTTTAACGGTCTAACATGATTAATATAGCCTTGACACAGGCTATCTTTGAAGTATCGAAATTAAATTCAGCATTTTGGCATCTTTGTGCAAGTGTCTAGCTTTATTTGCCAGGATTATATTATGTTTTGAATAAAGGCTGATTCTCGGTGGTATTATCAGTGAATTGTTAAAGCGGCTGGTCTCAGTCGGCATGTAGTGGGTGAGCTTTTCTCATTAATCCACTTCATTGTTTTCATTTGTGGCGTATTTCATTACCTGTTTATTATGCAACTTTTGCTCTAAAGTTTTATCATATGGTACACAAACCTACATTAGAGCGTTTTTGGTGCGTGTTTAGTCATTAAAGCATTTCTAGAGATCCCTGCATTCAGTTCCACTTTGTTTTGATCCGACTAGCTGTTTATAGAATTTTAAAGGCTTACACTGACAACTTTCTTGAGGTTTGTTTTTATGTGTCCAGCGTGTGTGTGTACATTTTAAAGTGGGTGATAAAAGAGGCCGTATAAGTTCTTATCATGAGTGATAAAGTGCTGCTTTTACTGAAGATTGTCAGGTTTGTGCAGTAGTTGACGTTATTGTTGTTAATGTTTCCTATAGAGGGGCTGAGATTCTTTACAGTCTGGCGGTCGCTCACGCGCGGCATGCGGGCGTAGAAGGACGTTACCCCACCTCAGATTACTCTCTTCTCACTGACGCCAGGCGGAACATTGGGCTCTTTCAGCACCACGATGCCATCACGGGCACTGCCAAGGAGATTGTTGTCATTGACTACGGAAACAGGTCTCTGGAGAAAAAGAAAGAAGTCTCTTTAAATGGGACATTATTTGTAAAATACTATCTATAACTCTTTGAATGGATGTTTGGTGTGTAAGTGGCTCTTGTTGTTCTGCAGGTTATTGCATTCTCTGGTCGGTCTGAAGCGAGTGATCATAAACGCAGCACACTTTCTAGTAATGAAGTACAAAGATGTATATCGCTTTTATCAGACAGAGCCTTTCCTGGAGACGGTGAGCAGGAGTATTGGTTTAATCTGACACAAGTGGTCTGTTTTATGAACGCGCTTGACCTTTGACCTCTTCTGTCTTGTTCACATGGCTGCAGGACGACAGACGGGCCACACAGGATTCTCTTCCGCAGCACACGCTTATCGAGCTGGAGTCTTCTCCGAGGTCAGATCCTTTATGCACAAATTTGAGGAGATAAGAGGGGTGTGAAAAGAAGATCATTGTGAACGATCCTAGAAAAAAATGGCTGATATTTAAAGAGTACATAACATAGGATCGTGAAAATTACATTTCATGCAGTGTGTAATGTTGGCGTGTTTGACAGTAAGCAGTGTGCCCAGTTGTAAATCCGAAGGTGAATGAATAACAAAGTTATTGGCTTGGAAAAAAGGGAGTCGACTCTGAATCACGCGAACGAGTCGTCCCTAGTCCGATTCGCGAACCACCGCGGATTTACGTCACTACATATAGTCCCCGCCTACGTCTTGCTAGGACTGCCCGCGAAAACTTCACTTTTCTCCCCCAAACACTGTAGTTCATGAGCCTCATTCGCAGTAGACCAATCACAGCAGACTAGACCATCTGACCAATCACATCATACTAGGCTAGCGGAAAGGAGGGGATTAGACAGATGAATCGCGGAACGAATCATTTCAAGAATAACTGGCTATTGTTACGAAATAATAGTGTTTTTACACCTTGTATGTACATAAACTTGTTGTTGGACACGCCATAAACCAAAGTAGGACCTTAAAAATCCCTAGTTATGTACTCTTTAAAGCTCATGAATAAACTTGCATACAACTATATGAGTATTAAAAAAATGTCCACTGTATGAATTAAACATGGCTGATACGTGTCTGTTGTTTCAGAAACGAAAAGATTGGAAAATGACCGTTTTGGGAATATTGTTCATTTTGAGTATTATTGTAACAACAAACCCATTTTCTTTGCTAAATGTGTCTATTGTTTAATTTTAAACCACCATTGTCTCTTAGACAACGTGTTAGTTTTGTCTAAAAAAGGATCCCAGATGGGACAAATCCATGAATTGATCATGTCTCAAACTTCTACATGTGTTTTAATGCGTGTTTGATCTTCATCCTCTTGCTCAGGTATCTGGTGCTGTTTAACCCGGTGGAGCAGGAGCGTTTGTGTGTGGTTACCGTGTTGGTGAATTCAGCTAAAGTAAGGGTGCTAACTGAAGATGGCCAAACGTTACCCGTTCAGCTCAGCGCACAGTGGGTGTCCGCCGTCGAGATGAGCGGAGAGGTTTACCAGGTACGGTTGTGCCGAAGTATCTTTTTAAGATCACACATGTGTTTGTAAAAGGAACAGTTTACCCCAAAATAATTTTTTTTGTCATCATTTACTCACCCTCGAGTTGTTCCAAATCTCTATACCTTTCTTTGTTTGGATGAACACAGAGAAAGATATCTGGAAGAATGCTTTTAACCAAACGGTTTTTGGCCACCATTGACTACCATAGTAGGAAATCTTGCTTTATAGATTTCTTTGTTCTGTTGAACACAAAAGAAGATATTTTGAAGAATGTAGGAAAGCAAACAGTTCTGGGGCACTTTTGACAATCGTTGTCTATGGTAGCCAATGGTGGCCGAGAACTGTTTGGTTTCTCTTTCTCTGTGAATTTCATCAGAAAAAATAATTGTATACACATTTGGAACAACTCGAGGGTGAGTAAATGATGACAGAAGTTTCAGTTTCGGGTGAACTGTCCCTTTAAGTGGCTTTTATGTTTTTTTGTGTGGACAAAATGCAGCATAATTGAACAGAACACTGGGGTTATGAGGCGTGAAAGTCGATTTACTCAAACCTTGACACAGGTTTCTAAAAAAAATGAACTCTGGTTCTGCTTTTTACTCAGGCCTCTTTCATGGTACGCCTGCCTGCGCTGGGATTGGCCGTTTTCCACCTGTACGACTCTGCCGACTCCCCCATGACCCTGCGCTCCGAAACGCTGCTGAGGATTCCCGGGCGGGGCCAGGGCATACGAAGTTTGGATCCTTTGCCCGTTCGGTCGCAGACGGCTGATTCTCAACCCTTCTACATCCAGAGTCAGTCTCTCACTCTGGGCTTCTCTGGAACAACAGGCCTGCTGGAGGTGAGAGGACTTTCGAAAAACAGACGTCCAATTTCTTTTGATCAGGTGCCAAACAATGTCTCTCTTGTCCATTTGGCTCTTTCCATTCTTTTCTCCATTAGAGCATTCGACGCAAAGATGACCCCCAGGAGGTCAGGGTACAGATTCAGTTCCTTACATACGGCACTCGACCCTCAAAGGACAAGAGCGGAGCTTATCTCTTCTTACCGGACGGAAATGCTAAGGTATCTTCCCCCGACCGCACAGTCCAGGATGAAAAGTCATTTATCAGACAGCGCTTGGAGAATTAACACCTTTCTTTCTGTCTCTCAGCCTTACTCGCAGAGAGAAGCTCCAATTGTGCGTGTGCTGGAAGGTCCGCTCTTTGCCGAGGTCGTGAGTTATTACCAGCACTTCCAACAGACGGTCCGCATTCATAATGTTCCAGGTATTCCCCCGATCCTTTAGCCTTCCATCTGTCGCTCGTAAAAGCACGCTTGCATCTCGTCGTGACTTCTCACGGATTGTTTGGTCGACATCTCCGTCTCGCTCTTGCAGGAGTAGATGGTTTATCTCTGGACATCACCACCATGGTGGACATCAGAGACCAGAATAACAAAGAGCTGGCCATGCGTCTGGTTACAGACATTCAAAGTGAAGACACTTTCTACACGGACCTCAATGGGTTTCAGGTAAAACACATCAGTCCCTTTCGATAAACTTGCTACTTTTGTGTGTCTGACTTATAGTCATTTCTTTAGAAAGTATGGATTAAAAAAGTATGGAGTCTCCAAGATTACACAACATCATGATTGTTGTCTTCTGTTGTCACTTTTTCTCAGATCCAACCACGGCGGTTCTTCCAGAAACTTCCATTACAGGCTAATTTCTATCCGATGCCCTCCATGGCGTACATTCAGGACAGTCAGTACCGGCTCACGCTTCACACGGCCCAGGCATTGGGGGTTAGCAGTCTGGCCAGTGGTGAGAACGAAAGTGCAATTTTGCCGTAAATTACCAAAAATATCAACAGCAAAAACGGAAAGGACTTTAAATATTTAATGTAGTATGTATCGACATATATCGGCCAAAAAATAACATAACATATAAGAAACAAAAAAATGTATAATGTGTATATACAGTATATACTGTATATATATATATATATAAATCGTGCGACTCGTCAGTTTACGAAGGTTCTTGCTCGGTGACAGCGTGAGCTAAGACTTCACCCTACAGTAGGACTCAAAATTTAGCCGCTTGTGTGCCAAATCGAGTCGATACTACCAATTCTGTTGAAAAAGTGTATCATCACATTGCTTTAATATGGTATCGACTCGGTTCTAAAGTACTGATACATTTTAAAGCCGTAGCGGTGAGTACCCAGAAAAAGGTTTTATGGATCAAGAGATGGCTAGAGTAAAAGCACATATAGTGAGAAACAACGCTCTGCTACGCTATTGATTTGATGCAATGTATCCGATAGATGAAGATGAAGTGAGTGAAACACTAGTTGTTCTCGCTCCCGCTCTTTGCTTACCTCTTCCTCTCTTCTCTGTGTTTACAGGTCAGTTGGAGGTGATTCTGGACCGGCGCTTGATGCAGGATGATAACAGGGGTCTGGGACAGGGCCTTAAAGACAACAAGAGAACGGCCAACCGCTTCCGCCTTCTGTTGGAAAGGAGAAGCAATAGCGGAAAGGTGAGCTCTGATTGGACGTAAAACTGGATTTGCTTGGGTTATTTTAAGCAATTTTATGTTGTTTCCATTTTTGTCTTATTAAAACATAAAGTGTCTAAAGGTTGAAATAAGATCAATAATCATTTACAGAGCAAGAAAAATCATTTACAGTTTCGCAATAATGCGTTTATTAATTGGTTTAGAATTTCTGTCTATTTAAAAGAAATAAATACCAGATGTTGTACAGACGACTCAGAAAGCAGATTGTACAATGGCACTTATTTATATTTTATGTACTTTTAAGGGCTTAATGCTAAGAACCTCAAAAAGTTTGTCAAATTCAAATAATTGTTCTTCCACAAAACATTCATAGTGTCAACATTGTATTTTTACATGATTTTATTACTCAGGAGACTGATTAAAACACTGTTTACTCTGACTACCCCAATTCAATGCACTGCAGTCAGTGAACAAGAAGAGTCTTGTTATGCATGTCAACATGTATAAATTCATATAAAACAAAACATAATAATGCGTGTCTTTTTCAAAATACTTTTTTTATTAAAAATGAAAGTGCATTTCAGTTGAGGTGAAAATTAAAATTGAATTCAGTGGATTAAAATGTTACAATTTTCTCAGTTTTTTTATTTGACCTTAATGACATCATTGACAAATATGAATAATTAAATACAGATCAGAGTTATTGTAATTATTATAGATTTATTTCCAGTTTAATTGTAGTTCATATTTTGAATTAGCTTTTATATTTTTGTAGCAATAAAACGTGCCATGTGTCCTATGATGTGACAGCAAAACGTTTGAAAACAAACTGGTAATAATACATTATTTGATATGATTAATATTTATATTTGTAATATAAAATGACAAATAAACCACACGTCTCTTTTGCTATCTATCCATTTTAGTTTTAAGTTGAATTTTTAGCCTAATTCTTATGTGCTTTTATTTTATTATATGTCTATTTTATGTTGCTATATAAGTTACATTTATTTTCATTTGAAGTTATAGTTTTAGTTTAGTTTTTATGTGTTTTCAGTTAATAATTTGAGTTCCTCATCTTACTTATTTCAGTCTAATGTCTGATTTTTGTTTAGTTTTTGTCTTTCAAACAATATTTAGGCTGATATTTGATTTGATTTCAAATACAGTCATGTTTTAATCGTTTTAGTAAACCATAATAACTCTGGTGCCAGCTTAGATGATGTATGAACTCTTTCTCAGATCTCAGTGTGACCTGTAGGGGGCACTCTGTTGTTTCTCATGAGGTCTGTTTTACTCAAAGGCTCAGGGGAGAATATTATCCTGAGACTAGTGTGTCTGAAAGCTGTCAAGTGTGTAATGATACTTAATGGCTTTTGGAGCTTTCAAACGACTCTCGGCTGGCTCAGATTAATTTGAATAATAATATATATTTTATTTAAATAAAACTGAGCTGTCTCCTGTAAAATGATAAAAATCCTGTAAGTAATGCATTGTTATTGAAAAAGAGGCGGGGCTCAACAGACCACCCCCTGCTGTTTTTCTTAATATAATCTGAGTCGTCTGTAATATTGGGTCAATCATGCTTTTCACAATCACGTTTTTCCTGTTCGTCCATTGTACTTCTCACTCTCTCTCTTTTCTCACATGCATGCAGCCTCTTGGCTCCTATGCTAAAGTCACCCACATGCTTAACAAAATCATTACTGGTATTTTAGGAGACCACAAGAAAGAGGTAACACGACCGTTGCAGTGCTGGACTCTAGCAATAGCAGTTTTAAGACCCGTGTTCACCTTATGTTACCATAGCAACCAGTGACAGGTTTCCTGCTGGACGGAGAGGCCAAAGGTCGTTTCCCGTCTGTGCTGTTATGCCCCCAACCTTTCACAGTACTAGAGGATAACAGGCTGTAGATTCTTGCTGATCAGTAGTTTTGTCCTTTTATAGTTCATATAAAAAATAAAAACGTTCAAATCTCTTTTGTGTTGTTCCAAACCCATCTAACTTGTTATTGTAAAATGTTTGGGAATGACAAAAATGTTGGGAGTCAAGTTAGCAGCTGTGGTCACCATTCACTTTCATTACATGCACAAAAGTGCAATAAAAGGGAATGGTGACCGAGGCTGTCAGTCTTTTGTGTTCCACAGCAGAAATAAAGTCATGCATGTTTGGAACAACGCAAGGGTGAATTGTGTCAATGACTTTTTTCTTTTTGAATCCACTTGTATAAAGTTACAGGCGTGTAAAAGTTGTTTACTGACCCCTGTCTGTATCTTCCAGATGGTGGACAGCAGACCGGTCAGCTTCCCATCGCTGCTCAGTCACATGACCTCTGCCATCCTAAACCACGAGGTGCTGGCGCTGCCCGTGTTGCCCAGGAAGCACGGCGTGCCCCCCATGCGCACCTTCGCCCCATTGGCCGGCACGCTGCCATGTGACTTCCACCTGCTGAACCTCAGGAGCATCCAAAGCTCGGTAAATAATCAAACGGTGTGTGTGTGTCAATGTCTCCTGCTGTTGGAACCGATGAAGGCTTGAGTTCATGATGTGTGGGGAAATGTGCGTTTATATTGGATGTGTGTTTTTGTCTTCTGGCAGGAGGTGGATTTCTTTTGTTGACATTTATTTGATATGGTTTCTCAGCAGGACGCACACTCTCCATCTCCTCATATGGCTCTACTATTTCATCGCCTGGGGCTGGACTGTGGTCTGGAGGCTCAGAACCCCGGTTTCAACTGTACAACCACACAGGGCCAGGTCAGCATCCTTAGAAAGAATACTCATTTAGTACTAATAATAATAATAATAATAATAATGATTGACTAAATGACTTTGATCTTTTCTCCAGCTGACCGTTTCCGGACTGTTCCGCGGGCTGGATGTACATTTGCTGCAGCCCGTGTCTTTGTCTCTAATGTACTCTCAGCCTCCTCTTTCCAACGACTCCTCCATCCATCTAGAGCCAATGGAAATCTCTGCCTACAAGCTTAAGCTGTGCTAGGACAAAGTTGCACCAGAGCCGGGCTCTCCGTTTGGACCCACGGAACCCGTGTTAGCTAAAGTAGAGAGCCACAGCTGGATGAACCGAGGCGTTTGTTAATCCAACCTATCCAAATCAACAAATCTACATGAAGGCCCTCTCGAGGTGAAAGGATCAAAGACTCAAAGATGAGAATGTTCCAGCCGAACGTAGCAACTTAGCTGCCCTTGGCGCTGAAATAAAAGATCATGTCCGAGCTTGTTTTTATTGGACGGAGCACAAATCGGTCAACATCTTTTTTATTCCCGCTGACCATCGTTTTTATCTTTCCTTTTGTTTGATTTTGGCTCGTGTGTTTCATCGCTACACCTTACTTATACGCATTCTGGAGTTCGTCCTGTATGTAAATATGTCGAAGCTATACGACTGGATCTATACAAACTTGTGGGACTCGGTGCAATATGTAATGCTTCACTTGGCGCTTCTTCGTTTGCTTTTTCTACTCTTAAGGCCTTGGAAGCCGTGCTTGAAAAGCTCGCTTTATTTCTTTGTCTTTGCTCGTGCAGGGCAGACGCATGATTTCTATGAATGTGAGTCACCACGGATGGTCTGTGAAGGCTATCAGTGGTGTAACGTTTAAAAAACGTCTTTTTTTCGTAATGGGCCACGACGCACCCGCAATCCAGTAGTGGTCTTCAGCTAGCTCTCTCATTGGTCGGTTATTTGTAAGTTGCGCGATAAGAGCCGACTTTGACGATCGGTACGAAAACTTTGTCGCAGAATGAAGCTGCTTTAATAAGCTAGCTCTGAAGTCTGTTTTTGTTTTTACGTTATTATTTGCCATTTTGCGTTTGGCATCAAAACGATTCGTGAGCCGCTGAATGTTTGTTTATAGCGCTTTGTGTCGTCTTATATGCAGGTCCAAAGCAGTTAGCCCTGTAAAGACTGTTTATGGATTAGACTTCAAAGATATGCAGCGCTGTATTATTTTAAAGCATCTGAAGATCAGTCTGAGAGCTTTTCAAAGAGCACCCAGATCAGTCCCAGAGCTTACACCTATACATCAACACATAAGAAAGCCTCTTGAATACCTTCGCGCAGTACTTTCAGGTAATGGAACATTACTTGTACCCGACTGTAAAGGTACAGGCCGCTTTCTCATAGTAACACGTTCCTGCATTCGCAATAAATTGTGGTTTACTGTTAAAAATGCGCTTCGTTCAAGAACCAGGCCTTACGTGGATTCATCTACATGTTTGTAACTCTTGTGTGTTGTGTAGCAGATCCATCTTGGTCCTTTTGTCTGTCACCTCAGTAGCTTGAGTCAGACGCTTCTGAAACTGTCCGGCTGACACGGACGAGCATTGAAAACCTGTTCCACAATCTGCCAGTTTAAACAGTCTCTCGACTTTTGATTTAAATGACCAAAAAACATTCTGGCTTGCTGATTATCTCTCTGCGGCGTGTCCATTCCGATCCGTCAGACCGCAAACAGACTTTCCCGGCTAATCAGGTTTCGCAGTAGCATCCTATCAGAAACTTAATTTTCTGCGGGGGAAGGCCGCTTGCGCATTGAGTATGAATGGCGTGCGCGAGCCAAACGTCCGTCCATGGGGCACGTTTTGGCTCCCGGCGGGGTTTGATTGTCATTCCAGAATGTTCTTCCATAATTTCGCAAAAAAAAAAATTGTAATTCATACTCATTCTTTCTCTGTGTATCACTGCCATACGTATGTTCTGCATACACTTGTCCAATCAGCTGTTCTGACAGATCTCATTGTTAGATGTCCTTTATTTGTGTAGATGGATGTTTTTCCATACGGTGTATTGAAAGATTAATTTATTCTTTCCCCCCCCTTTTTTCAGTTTTGGTTTCCTAGAGTGTGTTTATGAAAATGACTCGTACGAAGCATAATGCAAAGACATTAAAGTGGACGTTTAATAAAAATTTAGGAATTTTATTATATATGCATGCATGTTGTTTTCAACAGCTAAATCTGAACCAACCATTTTCCAAATGTGTCTTTTGTCCATAGTTTGTACAGTTTTGTTGTTGTGTTCTGAATCAAAGACAGGGGGCAGTAGGGGGTCATCTGCAGTTTGACTCCAGCCGTGGAGTGTGGAGTTCAGTTAGCAAGAGTTCACAAGATATTCTGCATTTTATATCAAACCACCCACGATAATGACCAGAACATCAGGTACTGATTCTAGCAGACACTGTGGTTTGTACCCATGGTGAGGACAGAAAATACAGCGGGCCTTTATCAGAGCTGACAGATCTCTGGCCTTTTTTGATGCCCTTTAATGCTCAGTTTCACCTACAGCAGCAGAGATTGTGTGTTAGAGTTGGAAAAACGCCCTTAGCCAGGGCGTTTGAGAAAGAGGCCGTTCCTCTTTATAAATCTGCCAGCGATGTGGGCTGAGACGGCAATAAAATTCAATCTCACAACTAAGGGCTTTAATAAGACGTGAGAGGTGCTGATAGATTGAGATGTTTTTAAGGGATTAGTGCACCAGAAATGAAAATTCTGTATGGCTTTCTTTTCTCTGTGCAACACCAGCATAATTTGTTTTCAAAATAGCCGAGGCGTTCTTTTCAGTACAATAGAAAGCAATGTGTTGTGTATATTGACTTAAAGCAATCCGTCATCATTTACTCGCCCTCTAGTTGGTCCAAATTTAGAAGAACGCTTGTAACCAAACAGTTTTTGGCCACCTCTGACTACCATCACTGTAAAAAACAATAAGATTTCCGTACCTTTTTGTGTTATTTGCGCAATCTTTTTGCACCGTTTTTTCTTTTTAAGTAAACTTAACAAAAAATACTATAATTTTACTTAAAAAAAAAAAAAAACTGTTCAAAACTTGCACAATTGACAATGGTAGTCAAAAGTGCCCCAGAACTGTTTGCTTTCCTACATTCTTCAAAATATCTTCTTTTGTGTTCCTCAAAACTCGAGGATGACTAAATGAAGACAGAATTTTCATTTTTGGGTGAACCGTTTCTTTAAAGCGGGGGTCTTCAACTACTTTTCTTTGAGGGCCAGAATCCAAAAGTATAAATAAGATGTGGGCCAGTTTTTTATTACCATAGACTTATTCCTTCTATTATTTTGTATTTCTGTTATTTACTGCATTTTATTACTTTTATGCAGTTTTTTTGTTGCTGTTACTTATAGGTCCTATATTAAACATGCACACAAATATTGCATCCAGTATTTGTGCCTTTTCATGATATTTAATTAAAATGGAGTCTTTTTTAGTTGTATTTTATATTCCTTAATGTGTTAGTTTACCCCAATTGAAAATGCTGCTAATTTACTCACCCCCGGTACATCCAAGATGTTTTTCAAGAAGATATTTAGTTGAATCAAAGTCAAATCAATGAAAGTCAAAACACCAATATATTCAACACAAAAGTAATCCATGCCCCTTGTGATGTTGAATTAATTGATCTGTGCAAGAAAATGCACGTTATTATCGGATCTTTCTGGTGAATCCAATCGCATTCATGTGCCCCACGCACTTAGAAGGCCAGATCCTTTGTAGTGCGAGTTCTGGAGGGAGATGGACTGCTGTGTCCAGTGTTGTTCGGTTACCAACATTCTTCAAAATATCCTCTTTTGTGTTCTACAGAATAAAGTCAGTTATACAGGTTTGAAATGACATGACGGTAAGTAAATGATTAAAATAGTATCATTTTATGTGAATTATTCCTTTAACTGAGATCAAAGCAGTGTTGGGTGTAATACGTAATTTGTTACTGTAATTTAATTACTTTTCCCTTGAAAAAGTAAAGTAAGGGATTACTCTTATTTTTTCTGTAATTTAATTACAGTTACTTCTGATGTAATTAAACTAAATACTTTGTGTAATATGTGTGTGTGCAGAAGAGGAATTGACATCAAAATTCGAAGTCTAACTTTAAAATCCGTGTTTATGTATAATTCTCACATTTGTAATTAATAACAATACTTTATGTAGTTTATTTTATTTATTTGTATGAATTAAAAGAGCCGTTCATGTCTATCCTTGAATCACTTAACTCATCAAGGTTGATGTAGGATATAGAAAGTAATTAGTAATAAGTAATTAAATACATTTTGAAGAGAGTAATTTGTACAGTAATCTAATTACATTATCGAATATGTAATTAGTAACTAGTAATTAATTACTTTTTCAGAGTAACGTACCCAACACTGGATCAAAGCTCCGAACCAATGTTTTTATTCGAGAACTGAGTGAATAAAGGATATTACACAACAAAGACAAACTCGAAAGCTATTCATCCGATATGCTCATTGAAGTGGTGGGTAAACACGCTAGGTAATAATGCTCTTATGAAAGATGTGAAGTCTGAGTATTTTACTTAGGATGTCAGCCAAGTCTTAGCTCAAACAATCCGACCTCATCTACTCGTTCTGAATGTCAGCAGAACTTTTTCTCCGGGCACGTTGAGTTTCTTTCTCTAAAAGCATGATGACAAACCTCTTACATCACGCCACGGCGAATTCAGCCTGAAAGAATCATTTCAGAGAACAGAAATAGCCTCTCGTCTCTCAGGAACTAAAGATCCGCGCCAATTGTTCGGCCCATTAACAAGGCGGACAAAATCAATTAAGTTATAGTGGAACATCTGAGAAGGATAATGCCGTTTTTTTGTGTGGTAAAAATACAACCGACGACATCGCCGGCTCTTGTACTATTAGTCAAAGACACATCTGTTACATTAGTGGCCGAATGGCAAATCAATGCAAGAGAGCTACAAAAAAAAACCCAGCATGAAGGAAATTAATTTTCAATCTTCTCTTAGAAGTGCACACTGAAGAGAGAAATCATCACGACACCTCTCCCACGAGTAGCTGGACCATCCGTCTTTCTGTCTTATTGCTCAATTAGTATGTACGTATGTATGTATTGCTGTGGCGGCAGCAATCTCACTTATAATGCCAAGTAGGCAGAAGCTCCAGGCATTGAATACGATATCCCATTTCTCCCAGCTGAACTAATTATGGAAAGCATTTTTAAACGTGCCATTTCCATAAACTGGATCTCTCCCCCTCTTCTGGAATGAAAAAAAGAATGTGCACTTTTTTTCTCCACTGTCATAAGGATCGGCCTTGTATCAAGTACTCATGAAATATTTATGATCATCCACTGCACACTTTACTTAGCGAAGCGCATAATGTGTGGGTTATTCATTTAGGGTGATCGTACAGCAAATGTACTTCAATTATGGGATGGAACCCAAGCAAGAAGATACTGAGATAGGAACGTTTTAACAGCATCACCTGTCTCGCATCGACAGGGATATTGAAGTACTTTTAAATGTTTTTGAATAAACACAGACGCAACAGATGTTTGCAATTGACTCAATTACTGCAGTATTGACAGCAGTTTAATAAAAACGGCAAATGTCTTGATGCGATGCTGAAAGCTGTGGTAACAAAATCATTTTGACGTTTATCGTGTTGTTGGCATTTCTATTCAAAGTTTGTTTCGCACGCTTGATATCTTCATCTTCACCTACTTTAACTACTGTCAATGTCACTTACCACTCTACACTCCTGCATCTTCAGCTGCTTCATTGACATCATACAGGTACAGTACAGTATAAGGTAATTGTTTTAGACTTTGATTTAATTTAGTTTATTGTTTATCATTCACCATGTACTGTCGGAGTTAAATGGATTGTTGCGTCACAGTAGTATGGAGTACATGAAGTTGGGGATAGTTTATATCCCAAAATGAAAATTCTGTCATTATTTACTCACCCTCATGTCATTTCAAAGCTGTACGACTTTGTTCTTTTGACGAACACCAAAGAAGCTATTTTGAAGAATGTTGGTAACATGTCACCTATTGTGTTATCGCAATGGCAAAACGACTGTATGAAACGATACGTCTTCCGGGCCTGAAATAGAGAATGTTAGAAAAAATAAAAGATGTTACCTTTGTCAAGGTCCATCTGGTGCAATTATTTTATTTTATAAAAGGGATTTTTAGGTCATTTGACCCATCTCATACTATACAGTAACTCATACCTCTAAGCAACGGTTATGATTAGAGGATAAAGAAAGAGGATGCTTATGGCACTTTTCCAAGTCATCACTGTCATTTTAAATATTGCAATAAATATCATACCACGGACTTTCTACCGAGGTATTATCGTACAGTGAGATTTTGATATTGTTACATTCCTAGTAACCAAACAAAACTGGGTCCCATTGACTTCCACTGTATGGACACAAAACCACAGAGACATTTCTCAAAATATCTTCTTTTGTGTTCTACAGAAGAAAGAGTCACATACAGGTTATGAACCACATGAGGATGAATAAATGACAACGTTTTGATTTATGGGGCGAAGTATTCCTTTAGGGTGAATCATGAGTTGAACTACAGCTTAACAAACAGGGGCCGATTTCACATCTCAGGGCTGGCGATGACCTTTTTGGAAACAAATGACATATTTCTTCCTGAGAGCTATTTTGTGCTAGCAAAAGAAGTAGAGTCAAATGAGTCCTAAAAATCAATAGAACGTCCTGAGGACCAAAGACTGTTTTTTACTTCCAACACTAATATTGAAAACTCATTATGAAAACATCAGCGGGGAAATGTGTGAGGGAACAAATTCATTAAAACCAGAACAGACAAACCAAAATGAACTAACTGTGAATCTTAAAAGTCTCAATTATAAATCTGCGTCATGACTGCGGTCTGAAATAGCTAGTGATAGTTCACCCAATAAATGAAAATTCTGTTATTTTTTACTCATCCTTCCGCAGAACACAAAAGAAGATATTTTGAAGAATGTTGGCTGCCGGCACCCATTCACTTGCGTTGGTTTTGTGTTCATACAATAGAGGTGAATGTGTGCCGCTTAACAACATTCTTCAGAATATCTTCTTTTGTGTTCTGCAGAAGAAAGAAAGTCATAAAAGTTTGAAATGACATGAGGGCGAGTAAATGATGACAGAATTTTTATTTATTGGGTGAACTATCATTTTGAATAACCAATGCATTAAATCAAAATCAAAGGAATTCTAATCGAGGACTCATCATTAAATAAGATAGAACACACTATTACCAGATATCACATTACTGCTTACTGGATTAAACATCTATTTTCCAGCATTGTGTGCAGTATACTGTGGGCGGTCTGTAAACTAAGACACTGCTCTATCTAGCTTGATAGACAGATAAGGTGATCTCTCAGCTCAATATTTTGACCGATCCCTGCCACTTCAAATCCGTGCCGGGGGCTCTCGGCAGACTGAAGTCTGCGTTATGTTATCTCCTTCCGTGCCGCTATGATTCTCTTTTTTGCCGTCATTGCAGTCGTTTAAATTTATGCACGGTTAAATCATCCCTGATTGAATCGCTGGTTATGTCCCGAAGCTGAACGCTGCCTAGCACAGAGAGCTGTACGTTGACTTTATCGCCAGGGTTTATAGGATGAATGGCGAGTGATGCAATGGCAGTGTGCTATAGGACTTTTGTGCAAAAAAGTTTTGTGCATAAAACAGTCTGAAACATTTTAATAAAAGTTGACTGGAACAATTTTCAGCCCTTATTCATGTTACGAAGTAAAAGGTTGGGTTTGCACAAACCCGGCACACGCACAAGCACATCTACGCACACACACAAACATATACGCACATCTGATCTCATTGACGTTGTTTAGTGGTTTAAAACTGAGACCACTGATACAAGCACGAGTCAAAATAAAAGGAATCATTGAGCGTAGCTGTCCTGCGTTTAATCAGATATTAAAGTCAAATTAGCGTTGATGAACTTGAATAGCTCATGTATGGTGATGGTCTCTCACGCACGCACGCACAGCACACTCCCACTGGCTCTGCAATTAGTTCTGCATCCCAGTATAAGGAAGACAGATGTATAAAAAGCTCCACACCAACAGGAGGTGCTAAAGAGCACTTTGAGTCCGTATAAAAGCAGTCTTTTCGCTGTGAAACTCCAGCTCTTCGCTGTCCGACTCGGAGTTCACCCCCCCTGTTGCATCGTCGTCCCCCCACACAGTGGGGATCCCCCGGTACGATACCTTCCCTCGTCCGAGTCCGAAGCCAAACCCTACTCGTATCCCCCCTCCACCAGAGTCCGCCACTGGCAATTTGGTCCTCCTAAAAAAGGGGGCGCCGGCTGCTCCCGAGTGCAGCTGCAGCAACACGAAAACAGCTGCGAAAGTAGCCAGGATGAAGGCACAGCTGAGCACCGCCACCAGCGCCGGCAATTTCGAGGGCACCCCGGGCTCCCGTAAGGCCCCCTCCGAGCCTGGTACTCCCTCGCCGGTTATTCTGTGCGGGAGCACAGGGATGCTGGGAGATTTTCGCTGCACCTGGTTTTGGTGCAAGCAGGAAGTGAGTGCCAGGTGACTGTGCGGAGGGCACGAAAGACATTCGTTTTCTCCCGGCCCGGAGCACGTCAGGCAGGCCGGGTGACAGGGGAGGCAGGCCTGCACGGTGGAGTGCTCCACCCAGTTGTCCAAAGACAAGTTGAGGACCTGCGGCCCGGAGCTGAAGCCGGGAGGGCAGGACTTCACGCAGCCTTGCAGGAAAAGCGAGAAGCCCGTGCTGCATTCTGGAAACAGAAAATGTCATCAAAGACGTTACATCGAACTCATTAAAGACGACAAGAAGTGATGTTCACAATGTATTCGATATCCGTGATGTGATGCATTTCCTTGGGCAATTTTAAACAATGGAAACGTGGGTTTCATAATGATGCGATTTTATTGGCCTTGGTTATGTCAACAGAAAAGCTGCTTCAGAGATGGGAAAAGTTATTAAATAGTGATGAAAGAAGATGAAAATAAAATGCTTTTTCTAAACTATATATGAATCATGCAAAATAAAACCCGAAATAACAACACAAGTGAATTCGAAAGCTTTTAAATATGCAAGGACAGAAAGCAATTCATGCACAGAAACTCAAGAACGACAAACTTTCAATGTATAAGCATTTGCATCTGCCTGAGGTGCCATAAATGTTCCGTTATAATGAAACTGTCGGTCCCTTATTTTGTTTCACCTACTATACTTAGTTTCACCTTGTACAATTCAGGACTATCCGCAGTAACACCTGAGAGCACCTTATGAAAAATGAGTGAAATAACTTTGGGTTCGTCCTTGAGACGCTGTCTGCACCGTATGGGGGCTATGATGGAGAAATCCATCATCGCACAGAAACTTTTAATAGGTCAAAGCGAAGTCTTCTAATTAAACAAACTAAAGTTTGTTTACTCACCTCTAGAGGATATAGGGAAAGCACGACTTGCGTCAAGAAGGCGCAGAAAAATGGAAAACTTTTCTCCTCCTTCAATAATGCAAACCTCTCTGGTACCGCAGTGTTTTGCAATATTCATACTCATAAACATATATTAATATTCATAAGAACTGAGAATTTCTATATGAGTTTTAGCCAATTAACTACTGTGTGCGTGTAAAAATATTTCCATGCGGCTGAATAAATCAAATAGCTTGTTAAAGAAAAAGCCCCTTAAAGGAATAGTTGACACCCCGAAATAAAAATGCATTACTTGCTCACCCTCATGTTTTTATAAAGCCAAATGCTGTTTTTGTTCGGTATAAATGCTTTTGAAAGGATTGCGATGCAACTGTTTTCTATACAAAGAGAAACTGTAGTAATCAAGTGTCAACATCGTAAAAAAAATAGTAATATAAGTGCACCATAAAAGTAATCGATAAGGCATGAATGCCATATTCCAACTCACTAAAAACTACCATATACATTTTTTCTCTGTAAAACAGCATATAAGTTTAAACCACATTTGTCATTTTTGGGTGAACTGTCCCTTTGAAATAGTTCACTGGCAAGCACCTTTGCTCCAGGATTGTGTGTGTCTTACCGATGCAGATCTGCTGTGTATCAAACGTTTTGCAGCTGTTGTTTGAGGGTCGGGTGTAGTCTACAATGTACGGATCTGTGGCGCTGGAGCCGGTCCCGTACAGAATGAGCGTGAACTGAGACAGAACTCCTGTGGAAATGATATCCGGCTTCAATTTCGTCCATTTCACCAAACGCAACTATTTGTCTTTACAACTAGTGCATTTTTAGAACAATAGTTGTGGTACCGTAATCATTAAGTCCAGCGACGTTCTCAATCTCCAGTGTCCATTCTCCCCGAGGGTCCTCGTCCCAGGAGTGTGTGGTCATGAACGCCCAGTCATTAAAGCCTTCGGCTGAGTTGTCCTGAGGCCTGAAAAGAACCCGAAGAGAAACTCGTGTGAGGATAAGTTTGTAAGCGTGCTCTTAGAGTACAAATGTTTAGTCAAGTGTGAAGTTTTTTTAGCGTTGCCTACTAAGAGCCGATCGAGAGTTGATTTTTAAGTGTCTGTACGTGTGTATTGATTGTATGTGAAAGTGAGTTTGCTGGAGAGCATCAGGGTGAAAGGGCTTCCCGGGGGCTGATGAGATGACACATGTGAGTGTGTATTTACCGTGGAGCCAGCAGCGTGGAACGAGTCCCGAGTGGGCTGATAAGGTGAACTGCCAGGTTCCCCCTGTGGTTATAAGACAGCGTGAGTCTTGCCTGCACGTGTTCCAGAGAGCTCACAAAGTCCTGCTGTCCAGAGCAGGCTTCTACAGATTTACTAAAGATCAGCTGGTTTCTGATATCCCTGCGAAGCAGAAACAATCAAAAAATTGGGGGTCCAAGGTGGCCAAGAACTGTTTGGTTACAAGCATTCGTCTAACTATCTTTCTGTGTTCATCAGAACAAAGAAATGTATACAGATTTGGAACAACTCGAGGGTGAGTATGACAGATGACAGAATTTTCATTTTTGGGTGAACTGTCCCTTTAAGGGCTCCTCAGGTTCTTGACATTAGCTAACTGTTGTACTAATGTCCTGCTTGTGCTGCATGAGTTGTTTCACCGTCCTCACCTGGGCTCAGTAAGCATATCAATGACACATTTGTGCTGCGGCCCCACGCTGCTCCAGTTTTGGGCCAATGTGACCATGGCGCTGGCATCCAGCAGACCATAGCCGTAAGAATGGCTCACTGCCACATAGAGAGAGAGAAGGAGGCATGAGGTCAAACATGTCCACCAAACAAACAAATGCATACATCCCATCTCGGATTGGACATTCAAACCGTCAATTACCTAATCGCCCCACACCATTGGTCCTCCAGTCATTAGTTATCAGGTGGGCGGGACGCGAAGTTCTCACAACCAGATGCTGCATATCTCTCCAGGTCAGGTTCATGCTGCGTGTGGCACAAAAAATTGAACATTTATATGAATGTTACACAGCGGCGGGCTGCACATTTTTCATATTCAAATGATAATTATTCTTTTGCATGTGACAGGATGTCTTCCTGAAAGACGCGTAATTAAAGCTTTTATTTAAGCCGAGTCACAGAAAATTGCAAATGGAAACGTTCCGTCCTGGGGGCCGTGCATCATTTTGTAATTACACGGGCGACGGGGCCTTTTTCAACTAAAGACCCGAAATTGTACTCCCTGAAAAGGCAGCGATATCAGATTCAATTTATAACTACGCTTCCATGCTTCTCATCTTGAGCTTATTAGGTTCCTCATTGGTTGTTGCTTTACACGGCAGAAACAAGTGGCTCGGGGACTCGTGCGCCCCACAGGCAGGGTTGAAAAGCCCTGTTATCGCTCAACAGCGTTCCAGGGCAGAACAGGTGTGGAATGGGGCATAATAAAGCTCTGATGGTACCTGAGCCATAAAAATAGACGTGGGGTAACGTGCGGAATTGCGCTGTAAAACCTTTGTGAAAAGACCTCCGTTCGTGTTGACATTGATAATTGGCACCTTCCCGCTTCACAATGCTTGAAAAACAACCGTTCGCATATTTTTCAAGGTGATTTATGAGGAAGGTGATCCAATTCATATGCTTTGCACATTTTTTGACCTCAATAAACGACTTAACGGGAAAATTCATAATGTCACGTGCACGATTTATTAACCTGGGGCCGCGGCACAGACAGAGTGAGCTGTACCCGGTGATTAATAGGTGTTATACTATTTTAATGCCATGTTGGTGCACATGAGGAAACTCCTGGTGGAAAAAAGGGTGGAAACGGAGTTCTTTTTGCAGTGGTTTTGGGGAAACCTGGCTCGGCACAGGCCCCTTTTTGTAATTCGGGGTTTTTGTTTTCATACACAAACAAATGAAGAGTTCATTTGCAAAAACACAAAACAAAAAATCATGTTTTTATTGTGCATTCCAATTAATATCAATCAAACTGCAGTTGGGTTGTTTTGATTAAGTAATAATAACTCAAAAAAGCTCACTAACACAACAAAACATGGTAAAAATAAATTAAGATAATAAACATGATTTTTGAAAATTTTAAGAACGGAGTTATCTGTTTTTACAAATAAACTCTTTATATACAAAACCTGTACATTATCAGGAAAGTGAGAGTTACTCCCATCATCATCCCTGAACATCATGGTCTTATACATTTATTCATCTGGCAGACGCTTTTATCCAAAGCGACTTACAAGTAGGAGAGCATATAAATATTTTGTCAACGTACATAAGTGTATACAGTGCTTCTCAAACTGGGGGCCGTTGTCCCTGTGGGGGCCCAAGATGGATTCAGGGGGACACGGTTTTTGTAGCATTTTATGAAATTTATCATAAGTGTTTGTGCAATCAAACATCAGAAAAATAAGACCACAAGCAAAAGAATTGATGTTCCAGCATTGTACAATAGAATGTTTTTAGTTTCATTAAAATTCTAAGTTTAAGATTGAAGTCTTTTTTTAGGGGGGCACAAAGTGATGCACTGTACACAAAGGGGGCCTTACAACGAAAACGTTTGTGAACCACTGTATTAGAATATTGATAGAAATATTGCAGGTTAAGAAATAAATAAAAACAAAAAGTTTTCTTGCTAATAATAACAACAAAGTCAGAGAATAGTCTTTCACTGCAGCTATTGAATCCTTCAACATTAATAAGGTATCTAGTTAGGCATTAGTGACTCCAACAGAGGACAGTTCTTGATATAATATCTCCAAGAGGGAACAAAGCCAGTGTTTTATTGAGAGATTATGAAGTGGTGTCCAATGTTGGTCTAATATCTTTTTACAGCAAGTATTCCAGCTGAAACTTTGCGATCTCTCACGGGAAAATGTGCATCATCACTCAACATTAAATAGCGGGATCTCAGCCCAAACCTCTAAGACTTACTGTTACTATTTTCTTTTTATTGATCTTCACTAAGTTTTTACCTAAGAATGACATCTCATAGTGACACGTATCTTCAAAAAGAACCATAAAAGAGATCTATATGTAAACAACAGCAGACATCTTGGCCGGTTCATGTGTCATACAGACATTTGATCGTTTTTCTTGTTTTTATAGATTGTTTAACGCACTGGACACTACGAATTGTTAAAATGTTTAATTGTAAATGTGTTTAATCAAACAATAATAGTGTCTAGTTTAAAAGGACATGAGGTTGAGAACACATTACTGTGTGAACTTTTCCTATAATTGATCATTACGACTCAAAGTTGTCTAGAGGTCTGCCTCACCACGGTCCAATTTGTCCTCGGACGAGAAATGAGGAATAGCAGCCGTCACCCGTTCTCTGTCTCTCTGTATCTCTCCTCGTGTCAGGGCGATGTCGGGGGGCTGAAAATGATGTGTGCGAGGTAATGAAGTCTAACTGACGAGGTCGGATGATTGACAGAAGCGGTGGGGTGTGCAGAGCGTGTGCGTGTGCTTGTCCGTGGAGACAGGTGTCAATGTTGTCATCACTCACTTGGCCTCCAGAGCGAGAGCGATGATTCCGGCAGCCAGGGGAGCGGATGCGGACGTGCCCGTGTGTGAGTCCGTACACTTCTTCCTGAGGTCTGTCGTCACCTACGAACACACATGGACGCAAAGATGGAGAAGTCAGATGTGTCAGAAAGTACACGGGTTGTATCCATACACACACACACATAGACGTATGTTTGTGGTTGGGGGGGTGCGTCCATCAGCCAAAGGCGCCTGTCAAAGGGCCTGATGAGAACGAGTCTGAGTAAAGGAAGGAAAAACCTAATTCACTGCTGGATCTGATGAAATGTGTGTGCGCCGGGCAGACTTCTAATAAGCTGGCACCCCCTACGCATGAGGATTTGGGGTTTTAATCAGGGCGTATGAGACTCAGGGACGTGCCGGAGAGATTGACAACGGTCAGGATGAGAGAAGGTCCAGCCCGAGGCGACAGAACCATCACAGCGCACACAGGAGAGCAGCTGTCACACACCCATACATACTAACACTCTTCCTCTTTGACTTTTTATTTCTCACTGTCACCGTCGCTCTGATACAAACACGTACCCGTGCGAAGATCCCACCCCATGCCACCCCTGTCGACGAGAATGCGTCCATTTTCAAATTGAATCTGTTATTGCCTTTGTCATTGTAATGGAAGGGAGGTCTCGAACGAGAGAGGAGGGAGCTATCACAGTCAAGCGCGCTGAGAAATACTTGACATCAAACAAACAAACACTCTGAAGCCGTCCGAAGCGTCTCAGATGAGCTTCAATGAGCTGGCACTGAGATCAACCTGCATGCGGAATCTCGCTTTCGCCAATGCGGCCGTATCGCGGAATCAAACAAAATATGGATAACTACCCATGGCACGTTTTTCTCACCGATGTTCACTGAATCTACAGCGACGTTGCAAACAGAACCCGAGCTGAGAGTTTGCAGTCTGAATTGAATGTGGGTAGATTAAAAAAAGTGGCAAATAAAAACAACTAAGACAGTGTTTGCAGACAGTTATTATAAGGACCCACAAACTCAAAGGTTAATGATTTAAATAAGCCTAACAAATTATTTAGCATAAAAGTGTTTATTTAGGTATACGAAGTTTTGTTTTTCTGCAGCAGAGTTCTATTTAAAATATACCACCAGCATTGCAACGAATGAAATTAAGCAACATTATGAATCTTGCATGGAGTTTAATGCATTTTTAATCCATCATTAACTTTCCTAAAGATCAGGTGATAAAACTACTTCGCAATCCTTCCTCGTATCACTCACGTGTCTAAAACAGATGTTTAAAAATAGCAAACCCTCCCAAAGCACGAACTAACAGCAGATGCTCATCATCAAAGATGATCGTGATGTCTCTCGTGAAGGGCATCTAAAATCTTTTTTTGGCCCAAATAGCTGCCCTAATTGAACAAATACAACTTCTGCCTTGAAACCGAGCACGCGTGAAGAGAGAGAAATCCTCGAAAACCTGATCCAAAGAATCTGCAATGCAGCATGTTTGGTATTCAAAAATCGCTGTCTCTGTGTCTTTTGCACCTTTGCTTGATCTCATTTATGTCTCTTTACTCTCTCCGCTCTCCGAGGAAATGACCGGGACGGAAGCAGATGTGTATTGCTCGCAGCATCACCTATGATGGAAAAGTTTTCAGACGTGATTTTTTGGTCTCCCGTGGGCACGCCATTCACCAAGCAGTTTTTCAGGGAGCCCGCAGGAAATCACAGCGGCAGATGTGGAAATCATTTCATTGGCTGACACTTCATCTTCACAGCACGCTGACGGGCCGCCGCGCCATCGCTCACTTGCCCGTGCTGTCGTGATGTGGTCATTTAAACCATGCGGCAAATTTGGCAGCTACTGCTTGTTCGATTTGACATGAACAGCGCTTACGACTGGAAATGACTTCTTTGTGGTTGTTTGAGGGTGTGAAAGTCTGTCTTCATGCTGCTGGTGAGTAAAATACTACATTTCTTTGAATCGATTTTTGGTGCCATTAATGAGAAACAACAAAGTGTGTTTATGTCTGTGTTTGTTCGATGATAATGAAGGCTTTAGCAAGCATTTGCATTTGTAACTGCATATGTGAGGAAAACAGATGAATGATCATATTATATAATGTCTTAAAGGGATAGTTCACCCAAAAATGAAAATCCTGTCATCATTTACTCAACCTCTTGTCATTTCAAACCTGTTTGACTTTCTTTCGTCTGCAGAACACAAAAGAAGATATTTTGAAGAATGTTGGTAACCGAACAACGGCGGTAAACATTGACTGGTTTTGTGTCCAGACAATAGAAATGAATGGGAGCCGCCATTGTTCGTTACCAACATGTTTCAAAATATCAGGTTTGAAAAGACAAGCGGGTAAGTAAATGGTGACAGAATTTTCATTTTTGGGTGAACTATCACTTTAATTAAAATCTATAAATTCAAAGTGTGAATTTTAGGTTTAAGCTATAAAACCAAAACAAGCCAATGGAAAGTCTGCACTATTAGACAAAGTTGTATCACACTCCTGACACTTAACAAACCCTACTGAAGTTGTGCAAATTTATCACAAACCAAACATATGTTTGTGTGTGCATGCGCCTAATATAAACACCAAAAGGTTACTCGTATTTGCGCATATGAATGTAAATACGTACAATCTGTTTCTCGTTGAGGTTTCCACTGCTGTAGGTGGTGGCGAGAGTGGAGGAACAGGCCTCGCTGTACCACGGTACGTTACCGTACTGCGTGGTGCTGCTAATGGAGAGTGTGTAGATGCTGTTGGTGTATCCGTCGCAGTTGCAGCTGTCTCTCTCACGGCCTCCGTTACCTGATGCCCACACAAAGATGGAGCCCAACCCGCCTCGACCCTACGGCACACGCAGTAAAACGGCACATTTACTCAATAACAGTCACTTCAAAGCAAAAATACACATCATGTTCATGCTTTCAGTCCTGATGTATTTAAAGGAAAAGTTCACCCAAACATGAAAATTCTGTCATCATTTACTCACTCTCAAGTTGTTCCAAATCTGTAGAATTGTTTTGTTTTTCTGATGAACACAGAGAAAGATATTTGGACTAATGCTTGTGACCAAACAGTTCTTGGCCACCATTGACTACCACAATTGCTTTATAAATTTTGTCGTTCTGTTGAACACAAAAGAAGATATTTTGAAGAATGTAGGAAAGCAAACACTTCTGGGGCACTTTTGACTACCATTGTCATTTTTCCCTACTATGGTAGTTAATGGCGGCCAAGAACTGAGTGTGTAAATGATTGAGGGTGAGTAAACGATGACTGTCCCTTTAACAGCACTGGGTTGACAATATTAAATATAAAAATTGTGTTTTAATATAAATATTTTGGTTTTAGATACTAAACAGCAAGTAAATTAGAGCAAAACTACATGTTCCTGTGAATTCCCGTCTACGAATATTTATCATTGAGACATTCGTGTAGCGTCCATTATTGTCCGTGCGCACAGACCTCATATATAATACAATAGCCCACCAAGATCCAATTGAAGGAGCCAATTATGGCTGTCATGATTAATTTAAAACCGATACAGTGACCTCTGCATGCTGAAATCTGCTGTATTTTACGCTTTATTAAAATTGGTTGGACACCTGACAAAATGCCACTTTCCCTTTTCTCATAAATCAGTCTCCTCTCTTGCTGCAGTGAAGCAAGTCTGCAGAATTTGATTAAAGTTTTCTTCTATCTTCTGCCTTCCATATGGCCAATATTCACAGCTGACTGACTCAGGATTATTGTGGCCATAAAATGGTTTGTTTGTTTGTTCGGTTGCGTCGCCGCAATCTGGTTCGCAATTCTAAAAATGATAAAATCGCAAAAAAGGACTGAAGTACAGAGAAAATGACCAAGACGGACTCACACTGCTGGGACAGATGTTTATGTGATGTGTCATTTGACAAACTTACTGGAGGGAGAAATCACTTTTACATGTTATTAAAATGATCACTGACTCAATTCCACATGCCACGCATCAATCACACAGAGAAAACAATGAATTCATTCGGATAACATTTTGATAACATTGACAATACATTAAGTGCACGTTTACAGTAAAATAGCGGAGGGCGGCCCTTCTAAAAAGATCTTTTGCTTGTCAAACACGAAACACTCTTTTCTCTCCGTGTCGAATCGGATAATAGTTTCTAAAGCGTGAGGCGAGAGCAGGTGATTTGGATATAATTCCATTAAAGATATTTCTCGAAATTACTCATCGAGGATAATCTGAGTTTTGCAAACGTCTGTTCTAAATGGCTGTCAGAATGTGTCACGCTTGAACACGAGAGGAATTTTCGCTGCTTTGGCGTTCTGTATGAGGTCACTGAGTTGGGGAAGATTGCGAGCATATGGTTTGAAACACTCGATGGCACGGAAACACACGTGGGAGCTGATTAACATTTATAAAAGGAAGCTGAATAAATAGAATATTGAAATGAGTAAATAAGATGGGTGTAGAGAGAATTCGATTTCATGTTGCGTGCTCATGCAAAACTCATCACCACAATGCTTCAGTGTCGCCAGGGTGATGACATATGGTTGCTAAGATGTCACATCAAAAGATCCCCAACTTTCTAAGACACTGCGATATGCATAAAAGGCTCCTTCACTACAAATCTCACGAAATAGTATGCCTGACTGCTTAGAAAAGTAATAGCCCACCTCTCCTCAACAAGCCGTATAATTTAGGGTATCATTCACGTAGCATAAAACTCTTGGTGTGAGATGAGTATTCAAATGCCTCACGCTACACATAAAGAATATTAATAGCGATGCTTGCCTTACAAAACACCACTAAAACATAAAGAACGACTCTAAAAGAGAAAAAGAGAACGAATGTTCAGGGAACAAGACAGCCTAATGTTCACATCACAGAATGAAAAACTCATTTTTGCATTCACTGTGCGACGTGTGTGTCTGAGCGCCGAAACTCTATCAAGGTAAAAAACTGACAAGAGATAGACGCGTGTGTGTGCCACACAAGAAAAATTACCATATCAAAAAAGTAAACAGTAAACAAATGCTTATCCCTCCCAAGATCTCAACAATCTCAATAAATAAAATCTCTGTTGCGAAATCTTTTGCGCCTACATAGGCTGCCAAGGCACCATACTAACAATCACAGAACTTCATAGGTGACGGATATAAACCACTATGTAGGCAGCCTAGATAGGCACCATAGAGTAGTGCACGAAGTAAACAAGACACTCAAATGACATTTCAATAAAATGGTGAACGACGCAATACTTTAATGAGCAGAAACATCTTTTATTCTTTTCATTTTTTATAATTTCGGATAAAATAGTTTCGAATCGTTTTACATCATTTTTTTGTATTGAAAGAATGAATGAATATTCCTACTTGACCCCTCTCTTCCACCTACCACACAGTGGTGGCTAAAACAAGAGCGTAGGCAAAACAAGCTAAGTTTGGAACAGCCCTCGCATCATGAGGACTTATATGATGTCTTAAAATGCTGCCTACATTGGCAGCCCACTAGGATTTTGAACAGGATTTTCTAATCCTCAGTACTCCAAGTTCACTTCCTTCTCAGTTCTCTCTTGTTAAAAAAACGCATTTAAATAGGCCACGACGTCCAGTCCTGTTCCTCTTGCAGAGGTGCTGATCAGTGTTGACAGCGACTGTGGCACATTTAGCCGATCTGAAACCTGCCTGGATGACCTTACGGAAGTGCCAGACTCACCTCGGTGACCCCCTGCAGGAACGCTTCTTTGGCCAGCTTGGCAGGGCCGTCCACCGTCTTCCCATCATCCTCGGGGCCCCAGCTGGCGCTGTAAATGTGGATGTGCTGGGAATTCAGGCTTAGAGACTGAGCCTCTACAACATCTGTTACCTCTCCGTCCAACATCCGCACACCTGTGCGGAAAAGAGAAAGAGAGACAGAAAGCATGTGTGCGTGTTAATGAGGATTTCAGAGAAAACGTGGGAGGTGGGAGAAACCTTGTCTGTTAAAGTAATTGATATATTTAAAGAGAAGACAAAAGCAAACGAGAAAGGAAAATAAATTCAAGTAGGAATAAACTATGATTCACTTCCTGGACAAAATAAAATGCTAATTGGACTTCACGTGGCTAGTCAAAATCCAGGCTATGCAAAACAAGGAGTTATTGCTTGCCGTTTTATTTTAGTGTCTGGTTAGAACATGGTGTGAAATAGAGCAGAGATGCAATTATTAAGAATGATTCTGTGGCCATTTTTGTTTGATTAATAATTCCAGCGACAGGATTCATAGTCAAATCACCCACCCACAGAAACACGCGCGCGACTAGAAATAGATCGCACATAACTTACTGCATACACACACACACACACACACACACACACACACACACACACACACACACACACACACACACACACACACACACACACACACACACACACACACACACACACACACACACACACACACACACACACAAGCCAGCGGCCAATTAGATCAGCAACATCTGCTGTCTCGTGTTCTTCACACATACACAGACACACAAGGACAACATTTTATTTTATTACAAAAATACACACACACACACACATGTTGGGTTTCCATGTTTTATAGGGACACTCCATAGACGTAATGGTTTTTATACTGTACAAATTGTATATCATATTCCCTACCCCTAACCCTAACAATCACACACAACTGTCTGCTCTTTTAGATTTTCAAAAAAGTTAATTCTGTATGATTTATAAGCTTGTTTCCTCATGGGGACAAAAAAATGTTTCCTCATGGGGACAAAAAAATGTCCCCACAAGGACAAGGATTTTGGATATTGCCATCTTTGTGGGGACATTTTGTCCCCATACCGTAGGGTTTACCCTTCCCACACACACGCACACGCACACACACAATAACAGATATCACATGAGGGCGCCGACTTGCCCTCTGCCTTAATCACTATAATTTACGGAAAAAAAGTAATATTTCGCTAAAAAGACAGCATTAAAATGATGGGCAATTTGTTTTTTGGCCGGCTCGCCAGAACGCTACAATGTGTCCGGAATACCAAAGATATTATTTTATAAAACCCAGAGAGAAAATTCACCTTAATGAATGTGTTTTATAATTAAATGATGAAGCGTTCAGATTAGCACCCATTAGCCGTAAAGGACAGGAAATGACATAAGAGTTTTAATGTGAGCGTTTCATGACTGACCGCTTTGATTGACCTTATTACCATATGCAAATTCCCATGTGCCAATCATCCCTTCCACTCACCTCCGATTTTGGCATCGTGGGCCACGCCCACTCCGCAGACTCCATTGTTTGCCGCAGCCGCGACCTCTCCGGCGCAACGGGTCCCGTGCCTGGAGAGACAAAGAAAAAGAGACAGACATGTTGGTGTGATGGCTTGCTAAGCCTTTGTGCTCCGGCGCACGGTGTGCCTTTGCCCGATTCAAATCCAGTTCACATTCAGTTCAACTTGATTCAAATTCAGTCCACGTTCGCACAGATAAAGTCTCGGAGGTGAGACGCTGCGCTGTCACCACAATTGAGGGGTAACTCTCGCAGCAATCAAACACAGATGCATTATCCTTACCCTACAATTAAAAACTCATTAGAGCCTCGCTGGAAACTACGATAAATAAACAAACACCTAAACGTCTCGAGTCGGCTTGTCACTCATGTGTCTGAACGTTCTTACGACACCGCAGGCGGACCTCACAAGCTCTGCGGTGGAGATAAGCGTCACGTCTAAAGAAAGGGCAGCTGGGTTTGGGCTTTGTATGTGCACCGCAAGAGCCGTTCTCTCCATTCAGCGGCATCCTATTGGAGCTCATTGTTTCCTTCAGACAAAGCGGAAAAGAGGAACGTGGAGACCCCAGAAGAGGACTGGAGATCAAGGCAGTGGGCATTTTTATCACAGTTGTCATTACGTGTGCCGTTTCACACAAACATACAGTAGAAGGTTATTAAACTGAAGTACACATGAACATAACTCACGGCCGAATGAAAAACCTTCAGTTTTATAGTCTTCTCAGCTGTCATTCACAGGAAACACAAATCAGATTTATACAGAGACCTACACAATGTGAGAAATGACAATGGCTTTTCCACAGCTCTGCGTTATCATGACAGCATTGCAACATTTTTCATCGTTGTGACTCAGCCGTAGTGTCCTTGTAAGTTTCCAAGCAAAAAAAAAAATGGTACACCTACAACACGGTACGACCTACAGAATATAGAAGGCAAGGAATGGTTCATTGGAAAATGCAGGAATATACAGTATATCAAATTTTTCAGCCTTTTGGTGATGTTCATCATTTATAAATGCACCTTGAAGTGTATACGAATAGAAGAATCAGCTGGAGGAAATGAACGTTACCAAACTGAAAAAAAATCAAGCTATTTGTTCCTCACTGTTTTAACTACTTTAACAGAAAAATGTGATTGTTAATATTACTTATTGCAGTAGTTCAATGATTATTCGTGATTAGTCGCGATTAATCGCAACCAGAATAAAGTTTGTATATACATAACATAATATATGTCTGTGCGCTGTACATATTCATTCTGTATTTATAAACACATACATGTACATATTTAAGAAAAATATAAAATATACTGTAAACCTTTGCTGTAGTTTTGCAGCAGGTTTGCCAGTAACTTACTGTAGATTTAAATACTACTTAGTACTACTTTCCTATTAGTACGGTTTTCAATTACTTTCATCAAAATTAAGACACTTTATATATAAAATACTTATGTATCATTTAAATTATATATAAATATAAATAAATACATCCTAAATTTATATATGTATGTGCGTGTATGTGTTCAAATACAAAATGAATATGCACAGTACACAGACATATAATGTAAACACAAACTTTATTCTGGATGCGATTAATCGTGATTAATCCTTGAACAGCCCAACTTTGCAGTAAAATATACAAAAGCCACAAAGGGGCTGTGAGTGATGACGCAAGTGAATTCTTAACCAATTTCTAAATCTTGTCGCATTCTTAAATCTCAGGTAGCCAACAAAAGCCTCTGATTTAAGCTTTGTGTGCGCTGTATTTCATCAACCTCAAATCCGCGTCTGCTTACCGAGCAAACACCTGAAATACAAAAACACTTTCGCCTTTCAATGGGACCTATTAAGTGTCGGCGCTTCCGAAACGCACCCAATTACGCCTGAATTTATTTCTCGCCGCAGTCTTTTCTCCAAGGCATATGGAATTACACACATTCCCTGGATTTTTCTTCTCTCCTTATATAGCAAAGAAAGGCAGCTTATACCATTCTGATACATTCATTAGAGCCTATTAAGCATCAAGCTGTCATTGAAATCAAAGCTATTTCATGTTAACAAAGCCCTTCAGCCAGTTAACCTGCCTAGAAGGTGGTATGATTTTACATAATTCAGCTAGCGTGTAACCCCATTTTTACATGTTTTCGTATACAGGGCCAGAGTTGAATCGCAACAAATTCCTTTCATGCTGTGCGTGTAAACCCGTCATTTGCAATAAAACATCATTTTCCACATTCGTCTTGTGGGAGGTGACGGTTATCATGACAAATGGCCGGGAACACCCTCATGAATAAACAATGCAGCTTTTATATCGGCTCATTTTGCAGTCATTTACAGCTCCAGACGCAATCTACTGAAGAAGGTAATCTCTACATTCAGTACAGACAGCTTTTATGTGCATTCATTTATATTTACATATACTGGTTTCAATACTGTGAGAGCACCTTATATCATACAGCCGCGGAAAAAATAAAGAGACCATTTCAAAGACCATTTCAGTTTTTCTGAATTTACTATTTATAGGTATGTGTTTAGGTAAAATTATTATTTTTGTTTTATACTGTGAACTACTAACAACATTTCTCCCAAATTTCAAATCAAAATATTGTTTCTAGTTGCATTTATTTGCAGAAATGAAAACCGGAGAAACAGGTGAAAATAACAGAAAAGATGCTCTGTATCAGACCTCAAATAGTTCCAAGAAAACAAGTTCATATTCACTTTTAAGCAATGCAACAGTAACTTTTAGGAAAAGTTCAAATATATTTTTTTATGTGATAACCTTGATTTTTATCACAGTTTTCATGTGTCTTGCCATGCTGTCAGTCTTTCACATTGCTGTTGGATGACTTTATGTCACTCCTGAGGTTTGATTTTGTTGAAATTCAAGAGACAATGGACTGCAATGGCCACAATACATCTAGAAATGCTGATTAAATGAAAATTTGTAATGGTCTCTTCATCTTTTAATAGTTTTAAGCCATTTATAAAGGATAAAAATAAATTCTCATAGAGCTAAGCGTAACAGAAACTGCAGACTACTTAAGATGTTTTATCTCTAAACTCATCCCCTTTATTCCATTGCTTTGTTAACAAATTCACAGCCTTCAATAAACACATTTTACTTTGCACTTACAATAGCCAAGCAACGCTCCCATTATTATGTGTAATCTACAAATATCAATATCCAAGTAAAGACCTGTTGTGTGCAATAAATGATTATAGCTATTTGGCCTATTTATTGGTTAAATATCTCTCCGTCACCCATGCGGTGACTTTCCGTAAAAACACACAAAACACAGATGGCCCTCTCACATCGGGACACAAAGTGATTTAAACGGTCTGTTTAATCTTGTAAGTATACGTAATGTTAAAACTGTTGCCTGCCGTAAGAGGTTGGACGCATATCGCTTCATTTGCATATTCCCATCTCTGACTTTCAAAGACACCCACATGCAGTCGGAAAGACAGATCATTGGCCGTCTCCTGAACTCAGGGGCTTAATGGCTATCATTATGGAGTGTTGGCACAGTTGAGCGTAAGGTCAGTTCGCACAGTGAATCTTAAAAGAAGCTATAGGACCGAACCGCATGCTTTCTCTCCGAACGTAAACAGACGTCTTGACAAAGAAATGAAGTGGCGTTCTTTCAGAAAGCAGAAAACAGATCAAGGTCGGCCTTCTGGCAACCACTCGGGCATAAAAGCCATCAAGCTATCATTTGCTCATAAGTGTGGACAGTAGAGCCTGTGCCTGTCAGTCTGAAAAAGTCTTTGTTTGTTCTTGAAAAGTTGTGGGAATGCAGACTCTGGCATCTGACTACAATGCATATGAAGAGTTTTTACAAACCACATTGGTTCAGAACAATTCAAATATTAAAGATTAACAATATGAATCAATTATAGGGATGTACATATTCATAAATATGCATTTAGAGATTGGAGAAAGAAAGTACAGTCTAAAATAAAACATTGATTAATCAAATGAATTCATTTAATAATTCTTCCCACATTTTATAGAGAATAAAAGTATGTATGAATGTGGTGGCACTTGCATGATTAAAATGACTAACTGGGAGCAACACCTGCTCTAATTTTCAGTTTCACAAGCATGTTTTTACTCTTTCGGCACCCTGACCAGATCTAATTTTAAGCTATATAAATGTGAAACCTTATTCCAGAGGATTAGTGCTACCTGGCTTGCAGAGAAAGCTGTTTTCCCCACAGAAATGCTGCATTCAACTCATTTACCTTTCAATGCTCAGCGAGGTACAAAAGCACTGATTCTGAATGAGGTCTCCGTATTTTTACAGTGCCAAGAGTCACAATAAAGCAGACAGGCTGTTGTACCTGACGCAAACCCAAAAATGTGTGCTAATGGATGCTGCAAAACAATCCTTGTCTTTCCTTACATAAATGAAATATGCTCGAGTCACGGATAACACATCAATGCCAAACAGACCCAAAGTCATGACACACCTACGATACATTCATACTGCTTCACTGAGGCTTCCATTCACACCAATAGATGCAGACAGATTCATTAGAAATTGTTCAATAGAAATGAAGCTTTTCACGCTGTGACCGTCACGTAATGTGACAGTCTTGCTAGGAGACCTAAAAAGGACTTTTCTCACAAGGTTTATGGTAAAAAAGCAATGGCAAATGGAAATGGCTCTTTAAAAACGCACGTCTGCCTACAGTAAGCTGCAGTGTGTGTTCACCTTCATGCACACTGATTTAAGTTCATTACTTATATAAGTTTACACAACCTTTATGTTCCCGTCATGACCTTTTCATCATGACGCTGGTGTTTATCCTTACCAATATTCATATTTGTGATTTCTGAATGTTTACACAACTCTGCTTAACACACACACACTGTATGAAATCAAATTAAACATAAAAATCGGCTGCTTTTGCACTGTAGTCTCCAACTAAAAATGTTCAAGGACTTTCTCTTACACATCATTTCACCATATATCATGATGAATATGAATTCATGCACTGTAAAAAATCACCTCTTTCAACTTAAAAACTTTAGTTCAAAAGCATAAAACTTAAACTTCAAAAGCTTAGACTTAGAGATCCAGTGTATGAAATTAAGCGGCATCTAGCGGTGAGGTTGCGAATTGCAACCAACGGCTCACTCCACCCCTCCCTTTCAAAGCACTAGCTACTCAGGACTAAGATGTCGTCACGTTTTCGCTTCTTTGCCGAAGGAGATAATGTATTTACGAAACGCGCTCTGTAGAGCAGTTTGTCCGTTTAGAGCTACTGTAACAACATGGCAAATTCCATGCAAGGGGACCTGCGGTGTATGTAGATAGAAGTAGATCATTCTAAGGTAATAAAAACATAACGCTTCATTGTGTAAGCTCTTTATACACATCTGAACACATAGTTATGTGTATTATATTACATTTCTGTCAATAGATCCTGAGTAATGGAAACATGAACATTATTGAGAACATCATTTTTTTGCTCTCCATTACGATGTTGTGAACCCTAAATTAATTTGTAGCATTTCAAATTTAAGTGTGCTTTATTTGCACTTCATTTTTATGTATCATGACTATAATTCCTAGCTAGCCAGAATTTTAACAAGGAAGCGTCTGTTCTGAGAAGAACAACCAGCGTGTTGGACAGGATTACACTTTACCTTCTTCTCTTCCTGTCCCACATCTATTTAGGTGCAAAATTACTAGCAATCTTTTCCAGCCTTCCCTGTGTAGACCACAACAATCTGTCCAAGCCCACCAGGGAGAGAAAAAGTAGAGAGTGAAAATTAACTCAACCCGAGCCTGCAACAATCCTACAACCTTGAAACCGGAGGCGAAACGGAGGAGACGTGTTCTAATTCTGTCCATCTCCTTGTTTTTCAGCCCCTCTATTCATCTTGTTTTATGTTCTCTTCAATTCTCTTATTCATCCATTTACAGCTCTCCTGCTCACAGGCATAGGGTGCCCTTGAAAACGCATGATGAGTCTGTACAGTACGCTGTTGTGTAGAGTAATGGAATCCGTCCATGTGTTGTGGAAAAGAGTCGGATCTCGATGCCTCCCTTCAATAGGCTTGGATTAAGAAGCGCTCTAAAAAGGATTAGTGCATTTTCCAGCCAGCTAAACCCAGCCCTCGGGCACAGCCTCGGAAAGCCACATGTCCTGGATGAGAAAGGGGGAGATGGAAAAAAGGAGGGTAATAGAGAGACAGAATCCCAGATAACGTCATGAGAAAGGAGGTATACGGAAGTCATGATGAAACCTCCGCCAACTCTTTGACGTGTCTGCGAAAGAAACCGTGGCGCATTCCAGAACTCACAACCCGAAATCACTGTCACGGTTCTGACTCCAGCTTCAATTGCTTCCTCCCTCTGGCTGGCGTGGAGCGGTGTACGGTAGGGCAGATTTCCAGCATTTCTGATGGGATTCCAAAGGCCCGATTCTGGTGGAAAAGAAAGCTGACAGGTTCGGGTCACGTGAGGTGGGGTTGAGTGGAGAGGCAGCCACGTTATTTACAGGTCTGACTGACAGCCACCAAACGCAATCCATCCATCACCCGTGCTATTAGAATTAAAGTGAGAAAGAGAGCGAAGGACTTTAAAAGTCTTGTTTATTGACTCCACAAAGCCAACCGGACCTGGATATTTATGCACAAAACAAAGACGGGAGTCTTCGAGCTGACCTCCACCCAATATCAATAATTCAACACTTTGAACAGAAGTAAAATTCCCATTTATTTTCTCCATAGAAAAGAGATTTTTTAACCTTTTAAGACAGATTACTGTAAGCTTTAAGAGACTGATGGTATATGTTTCTGTAAAAGCCAGCTTTTCCCCCCAATTGATATACAGTATACTTTTTTCCAAAGTCTATGAGTTTGTATTTCATCTTAATAAATGGTAGGATTCACGATTTAAAACTCTCCTTTATGTTTTGTCAATGGACAAAATGTCTAAGAAAAAAGAGAAACGTTTCAGTGTGGTTGTTAAGGCGTTCTATGGGGTTGCTAGGGCATAACTTGGAGGTTGCTAAGGTGTTGTGGGTGGTTGCTACGGAGTCACAAACCTCACTGAAATCTTTATAATACTGTGATCCTACAGCTCAGGTGCTTCCTTCAATTTAAACTTATTTTATCATTTATTTAACCATCCATCAGGTGAAAACCTTAAAGGGATAGTTCACCCAAAAATGAAAATTCTGTCATCGTTTACTCACCCTCTTGTCCTGTCAAACCTGTACGGTATTTATTTTCCCTACTATGGCAGTAAATGGGGGATGAGATCCGTTTGGTTAATGACATTCTTACAAATAACTTTCTTTGTGTTCAGCAAATCAAAGAAACAACCCGAGGGTGAGTGAATGATGACAGAGTTGTCTTTTGAACAATCCCTTTAAGGCTTATTACATAAAAAAATCGTCCTCAACAAAACATGATTTCAGGTAACATTTAAGTTCGTCGCAGGATGCAAAACAAACCATGCGATGCACTGCTAATTATCTAACTAAAGCCCACCAAAAGCAAATTTGCCTCTCACTTATCGCAACTACAACACATAGGCAGAGAGACGGAGACAAACAGAGATGCAGAGAGAGAGACCATTGTTGTCCTTCCAGCTTTCAATCTATGCCATGGGATGCCAAACCATTTCTGCTACCTCCATTTGAATTTGAATAGGCACTTTACGTCCAATCGTCATTGGCAGAGAGCGCCGTCTAAATGAACCAGACCCGGTGAAATTAGTTAAAAAGCCTCGTTTCCTGAAGATGGGGAGGATCGGTGAAATGTACCAGTTTTCTCATGTGTATTCAACTGTTTCTATATGCTGTTCTCCTCGACCCTCTTCAGTCGCTGAATAAATATCTAAGATTAGCAGAAACGAAGCCGGGCTTTAAGATCACTTGCACTGCCGGTACAGACTTCTTCAAAAACATGTAAGCAGCATTTGCAGATATTAGAGATTATGAAGGACATGTGAAAAACCTTGAAAGTAAACAAAACGTTGTAAAATCCCTCTCTTTCTCTCTCTTTCTGTGTTTGCTTCTGTCATTCTCTGTAGATCTATTTTCGAATTGTTTCCCGGTGCAAAGCTCTGTAAATATTTTGCAGAACCGCAGCTGTCTCCGGATCAGAGCATCATTTTTAGCACCTGGAGGATTTCCTGTAGGAAAGAAAAAACGCCAATGAGATGCTTCATGTCTCAATTCTCTCCTCCAGATAGCGGTAAGATTCAATGGATGGTGCATGGTAACTTGCTGGAATCTCCTGCTCTTCAGATTTTGTTCTACCTCTGTGAGATTTGCCAGGATACCCAAGTCTGCAAAGTCAGAGATCTAACCAATGCAATTCAATTGTATAACTCTTTACATTTATTACAGTATAAGCCAATAACTGTGATTTATTTATATTGTATAAGCATGTGAGACAAACATCCTAAGACTCTCAAGCTCAGGCGGACTGCTTGAGAGTCTTATGATGTTTGTCTCACATGCTTATACAAAAAAACTGCGAACAATTCTTTAATACGACAAGATTTAAGACACAAATGAGAGCTTTTTCTAAAAAAAAAAAAAGGGTAGACAACCCCTCATCCTGACCGAACAATAAAAAGCCTCTGAAACTGACAGGTACTCTTACTCAACCACCAATGCATGTCAATACATAAGCTACACACAAAAAATGTGTTTTGTGATCCGAAGATGTTAACGCTAACCTGCCAACACTGGTACCATCTCCCATTTAATCACAATGAAAATATGTGATAACTCATCCACGTGCTTCGCTCGATATCCAAGGCGCTGATTCATCCCAAGATCAGATTTTACAGAGGACTCCGAAAATCAATTTGCTTTGAATAAAATACCAAACTGTCTCAGCTGCCTATTTATGAACACCACACATCATTTTGTTGCAGATCCATAATGTTCATCGCTCTTTGCTCCACAACCATACATAAGGAAGAATTCCCTCCTCAGTTCAGTTTTCTTAGACTGCCTCACCATTTCTGACTATTGACACAGACATGCATTTTACCTCTCATTTCACGGACTCAAACCGATTCAATTCAGTATAATGGTCTTGACAGTAGATGTGCAGCACACTTTTTGTTTGCTGGGTTGCCGAGGTGTGGCAGACCCGACGGCGATGGATTTCCCCGCTCTTTTTCACATTCAGCTGATTGATCTTAATATGCATTTGTCTGGGTGCCGGGAGGGTTACGAATGCTTGTTAGGCTTCGCTGTTGCCGCGGAATGGCAGTTACACTGTAAGCAGTTGCTATGGGTTTTAGCAGGAGTGAAGACTGTAACTTCCACATGTCAGTAGGAGAGGCGCTAAGGCAAGACTGGTGGTGTTAACACAGATTCGTTAAAGAAGATTTCCTTCCATAACTTTGTAAGCTGCATTGTCCTGAGATTGAAGACTTCTGCATCCTTCTGCACACTGGAATCAAAACCAAGAAAGAAAGCCGTTCTGGCTGGAGGCCCAGGGTGAGACAGATTTGAGGCAAATCCCCCCAACAATCTAGCACCGTAGCACTGGTCTTCTGGGATTTTTCAGACTGAAAGGGAAAGGGGAAATTGTCCTGGCATTAAAAAGAAAGGAACCGTTCTCCCTCCATTACACCCGAACTTATAACGCTTAATGCAATCAGCTAAAGGCAACAAATCGATGAGGGTCTATCAAAGAGAACAAGCAAAAATCCAGATGTCTTCGGTGGGGTGAATATAATCACAGCTGATTCATGAAGGGAGAGGAGAAGAACGACAGAGAGCAAAACAAGAAAACTACAGCTAGATTGTAGATTGTCAATCTCGGAAACATCTAAATAATCCAGCGCACAACGGTCCTTCAAAAATCCTCTTCAAACATAACGGTGCAAAAAATGCTGTGGAGACTGAAAGACACAGATAGAGATAGGAAGGGAGGGCACTGATCGGTTAATTTCTACCGCGCTGCCATAGGCGACTGATTACTGCAACATGATGGTCGGACAGACAAAACTAAGAGAAAGAGCAATACAGACGGAATAAAACAGTGGGAGGAAGCTCTCTCTCGGGGAAACCGACGGCACGTAGGAACACCGTGCAGTTATGAGATTTTCTATAAAATGCATTTTTCATGAGAGCATTTAGGAGCCGTTAGCGCACATCTCTGAGCGGCAGGTGCTCCGCAGACTGCATTAAACCACGGAACGACGCGGCTCCAAACCACTTTATTCTCCTAACAAAACACTAAGCGTCGCAGTTACTGTCAGTACATCACATCTTAAATCAGTTAGCTAAAGAGGGGAGAAGCTATGTCAAAACCTAGCGAACTTCCTAGGCAGACATTACATTTTGGCCATCGTAGTTGGTGTAAAAGTTTATCGAGAAACGGCTCTCGTGCTTGTCTACCTGCAAGAACCTCGAAAATATTTACGATCAAAGAGCTTCTGCAATGTGACATGTTGTTGCAGCCCAACAAATCTGGCAACCCCGCTGTGGATGTGCTGATTGGATTGGAGATGGAAAGAGATCGTTACCTGTTGTCATTCAGCTGTGTGTATCTGGGCTGAGGGTCTGGATCTCTGTCATTCACATCATAACTGGCATCTGGATCCTTGAAATAAAACAGAGAAAAGGAAGGGCTGTATTTTGACACTCAACATTCCATCCTCTCGTGTTGCTTGAATGCACAATGTGTTTCAAAACCTAGTGAGCTGTCTACCCAGACAGAATTTTTCATAGATGCAGACATTATTCTTATAACGGAGTCCGTCTCTATCAGAGGAACACCATCAGTTCTTACTATTAAATATACCTAGATTTATAATTATGGTATTATCATTGGAGCATTGATCACATTAGTCCAATAGCGATTTATTGTTGTAGATAGCTCACGTAGTTTGTGGCGAGATCGGGGTGATCTTTCTCGATGCCGTCATCCAGAATGGTCACGACCACTCCTCTTCCTGTAAATCCCTGAGCCCACGCCTCCCTCACATTCAGGTCTCCACGACTGGGATTGAGCTGCAGGTAAAATACATTTTACTAGACATATTTCACATTCAGTTTCACAGCCAAGCTGTGAAGAAAAATTCTGGAAAGAGAGAAAATTATTCCTCAGTGCTTTTATAAAGAGACACCCCCTTCAGCAAGAAAAGGGCAAATGTTGGACTTGGGAAAGCTCTTGTGTGTGGCACAGAAGCGCAGGACAGGGGACGCTGTGTAAAACATGAAGCCCCCGAGGTGTTTTGATGGGGTAAGTTAACCAAGTCACACACAATTTGACCAAGACTTCCCGATAGGGGAAGACCCACCTGCAGAACTACACACACACACAATGATATTTTACCCTTGTCACAAAGGAAGTCCAGCGACAGGAGCTAAAGCAAATGAAAGATGACCGTTCACACAATGGCCCACACATTTTTCTCTCCTAAATTGGAGCATGTCGGCAGGACCATCCCAAATAGGTGTTATCCTTTTTACCCAACAGCTATTCCCTCAACAACAAAACTATTTCTCACTTCTCTTTCGCTCTTTCAATGTGTTTTTCTTCCGGCTTTTCATTCCCTCACGCTTTCCTTTATATCGACGCCATCTGCTATAACGCCACATCTAAATACTTTCGACTAAACTTAGGACATAAAATGTAAAAGTGGAAATTGGGTGGAAATTTAATTTGCACGTCTTTGGATAACTGGCCCTTTTACAACCTTCTCTCCCCTGACAAAAAAACCCCACACATAAAAATAAACCGACAGAATCGAATCTCTCGTCTTTCTGTGCTGCTTCTTCAGTGTAAACAACTTAAAAAGCATTCATTCCCTTGTCAACAATAATACAACCTCCATTCTTCACTATGAAAACACCAAGGATGTGTGTGCGTGTGATGTTTAACACAGTAAAACACACAGACGTGGCTTAAAAGAGGCATCGGACGAGATGAAACTTTAACAGATTAGCATGCTAATGCGCAACGACAGCTCTCGCGTTTGTGTTGTCGTTTACGGCCCACGAAAACTCTTTGGTCATTCAGTTCACATATTAATATGTTTTGAACTTGAAGCTCGACGGCTGAATACAGAATAGAGCTTTAAAAGCAGCTACACCCAAACAAACACACTCATCCGTGTAAACGTTCACACAACTACACACATAATTCAATTATTTATGTTTTTTTTTAAATAAAAAATGAAAGTCATTCTCGAAGCAATTTTTTCTTTTTTATACACATTAAGACCAGAAACATGTTAAAAAAGTAAACAGGGTAGATTTTTTATTTAACGTTGCCTTGCACTTAAAAGCGGTTTAAACAGAACTCATATCTGTATGGGGATTTAGTGTAGGAAACTATCTAAGAACCTTCACAGATCAAGCGCAGATGGCTTCCCGCTGTAAAAGCACTTAATACACTTTACATTCATAACAACTGCAAAATAAACAAACACAGATGCTGTTCACGTACCAGGTACCACTGCTGAGGGAATTTCGGATCTGTGGGTTCGATATGAATGTCTCTCTTGTGTCGTCGCTTGGCAATCTGCTGCTCGGCCCAAATCACCTAAAAAAATAAATCACACAAATACACACATTAGAGGTAATAACAAACCCAATATTTCATAAGTTAAACATTTCAGTAAACTGATCTCCATCTCTATCTTCTGTATTGAACTAGCATGTATGTTCTTACTGCATGGCTTATCTTCACACTAAAAATACCCAAATTTCACACGGATCTGCACAGTTTAATTCAATCTGCTCTGTTATTGCACTTCACCTTGTTCTACGAGTGTGTTTTTGACTCTCTTTGACAAATTTGATTGGTTTACTTCTTTCCCAGTTGTGCCTCTTTTCAACAATGATATATAATGGAGTACTTGTCTCCTGTTTCTCAATTTCGCTTTAGTAATCTCGTTTCCTCAAGAGTTTAACAAAACTTGCTCATGTTTGTGCTAGGGCTGTTAAACGATTAATTGCGATTAATCACATACAGAATAAAAGTTTTTGTTTACATAATAAATGTCTGTGTGCTGTGCATATATTTCCTACATATATGTACACATGTATGCTTATGTGTTTATAAATACAAAATTAATATGCACAGTACACAGACATATATTATGTAAACACAAACTTTTATTCTGGATGCGATGCATCATTTGAGCCCTAGTTTGTGCTCATGTTTGCTTGATATCAAGTTTTACTATTAGATCTAAAAAATCTCAACATTTCTAATCAAATTCTTCCAAGACTCATTTCTTTTTAAAACCTCTCTAAATTCTTACTGTTGTGATTACAATATTGTGCATCTTTTGTTTTCACAAATGTTTCATTATTCTATTTTTTATCATCCAAAGGAATTAGAGGAGACGCATCTGTGACAAAGATGCTGTTTAAGTAAAACCTCACTTAAAACACAGATAAGTCTATTCAACTATGCAAGATTGCAGTTTTGCATTCAAGAAATTATTTATAAAAGCAAGACACAGCACAAACATTAGCATTTATACTAACCTAGAGGTATTCGAAAGCACAGGGTAAAATCTAATCAGGTAGAGATGTATAGACATCTCAAATGCATTCCCTGCAAAACAATTGTTTATAATGAACTCAAAAGGTCCACGGGGCTCCTGCTTCATACAGGGATCATTTTTCACTTCATGGGGGACGAACAGAGGGCCTACAGATGATCTTGTGCTCATTATCTTACCTCTTCCCTCCTGCTCATTCCTTTTGCCTTAAAATTCACAAACAAGCCAGTTCTACAAGCCTCCCAAAGAAAACAACCCTCAGATCACTGTTACAGAAAACCTAATTCTAACAGTTTAGAAGTCACAGAACATCAGGTGCTTCAGCGCAAAGCCATGTTTACATAATTACATGTGACTGGAGGTTGTAATTTACACTTTTTTTCCATGTTGGTGCCTGTAGGAAGAAAATGGACCATCTCTTAGTGTTTAATGGATGGGTGGGTGGGTTGGTGGTAATACGAGAAGTGAAATGCTGTGTGTGTTTTTAAGTGTCACAATCTGTATTGCAATGCAACATATTCTTCCATGACTAAATTATCACATACAGTAGTTGACACCTTTAAGAGCCCACAGCATGCAAAACAGGGTACAACATATGGCGCAACTTACAAAACAAATGCTTGATGTGCCTGTTTGTGATTAAGCAAATCCATAATTTTTGTGTGAAAAACAATCATGGTTCTTGGGAAGGCGGTCTACACAATCCCTTGTTAGAAACCATCCTGCTATATGATGTATTTCAATGAAACCAGCAAAACAATTAACTTAATCCTTTTACAGCGTAAAAATGTGGTTCATTTTATTATTCTCCTCTTCTGAGCAGCAAGCTTAGCTTTCACAGCGCATGTTCTTTTAAAAGACGAGGGTGATTCACACAATCGCCACACACACATACACCCCCACACGCTCAAAATCCTTCGAGTAAACCGTCCTAACGCCCTTGTTTTTCTGTAATGCACGGGGGTAAATTTATCCCGAACGCAGCAATGTGCAGCAAGGCCGGGTCAGATTTTGAAGAATTCATTTTCCTGTTTCTGTCACGTCTTGCTGCCCTCTGTTCCGCAGAAAACTTTGAAAAGCTCACACTGACTTTCCCAGCGAATGAAATTGTGGCAAGTGAGCGGAAGAGGCGACCTGCATTACATTTCACAAATTCTGTTAGGAAACGTCGCTGGAGGGAATGTGCTGCCTTCAGAAATCTGCTTCTTTAAAAAAAACCTCGCTGACCTCGGCATACAGAGCAGGCTGTGCGTTGTGTACGTGTGTGTGTGTGTGTGTGTGTGTTGTACTGTATGTGTGTGCCTTGCCCGAAAATTGAAGTAGCAACAAGAACGTCTGACCCGATGCAATACAAAATGGATCCAGAGCAGAACCCTGATTCTGTTAGCCTTGCATAAATAGAGGCTAGCACGCTGGGGAGAAATAATCCGGCTTGTATCTTCCCTGTTGTCTTTCGGCCTCTCATTCTCTCCTGTCACAGATCTGTGTTTGGAGTCATCCGGTGTCTTTTGCCAGCGTCTGGTGGGCAGGTGGGGTCTGGGAGGGCATCGGTATTAGGCGTGTAGTTGGATCTCTGGAGAGTGCAGTGGGTTTTAACTAGCGGCTGAAGCTTCAGAGAGAGAAGATAAGAGGCTTGTCAGTGGGAGATCTATGGAAGCCTGCAGCCAGCGGCCCAAATATGCAGTCGCTCGGGACGCCTCTGCTGCTCTCAGATAACTTATCGGCTGAGCCAGGGTCTTACACTTTAGTACCCCCACACACACACGCACAAGCTAAAAAAACTCCAGCACCTACGCACATATGCCAATAACACAGCCAGTCGACCATTTGAAGCTTAGGACCAACTATGCCCCCCTTTCTTGTCTCCAAACGTTGTGTATTGGTGACTCAACCTTACCTGTGGATCGGTGTGTAGTCGGACGTGAACTCCGCGATGGCCGAACAAAGATCTCTTCACCACACCCCTGTGCTGGAAATGATAGTAGTCCCCGAACACCTGTGGAGACGCACACACAAAGAGAGGTGATATATTAGAGTGCTGTTCCAAAAGAGCCCCGTCCTACCCAATGCACAAGGTCATCTGGTCTTACGATCCAGAGGGAAACACGCTCATTAACTCCAGCACCTGCACACAGGCCTGGCCATCTCTCTTTCCAACACATCTCACACGCCACACGAACACGAGGCACAGCCTCTCGCACAGTCCAAACACAATATCTGCGACACATCCGAAAACAAACACGTCTCAGACATTCCCACATTGAGAAACATTCTGTGAAAATAATAAAAGAATGATCACTTTCATGACACACGCATGCATGCTGACAAGTGTTATGCATTTTTCTTGAATTTCTTTGTAGAAGACTCGGCAAACACGCACATCAAAAGCGTTAAGCATAAAATGTATGGTGCATAGCAAAAGGGGGATGGAGATGAAAAGAGAGCGTTCTAGAGATCTGACTCCCGTTTCCATTCAATTTGATCCAGGGAAGCTGTGATTTTGTTGTCATGTGTTTCAGCGCTGTAAACCAGCACATAAAAAGCAGAAATCTCACTGCTTCTGGACCGCTACATGCCACACGCTAATGTGTGGGTAGACACGGTGCTCTGCTGGGCGGCTCGCAGCCCTGTTTTCTTTGAGCTTGAGAATATTTGGACAAAATCATGCCTCTATCATTAGTCATCTTGTGTTTTTCCCAGCAGAACACGGAAAGAAACTTCTGCTCTTCTCGAACTACACACACAAACGCACAGAAATGTTCACCTATTCCAAGTGATGTCAGTGGAGACGTGCTTCACCGAATGGATTCGCCACTATACAGTAAAGTGTCCCCATCCTCTAAAATGACGTTCATTTATCAAAAAGCATCCCTGCTGGGCTTCTTTTCCCATGACAATTCACTGCAGACAGTCTCTCTGCTTCCTATGCTGCCTCGGTCTCCTTTTTACTCAATAACCTCTGACTGTCTCCTAGTGATCAATAGCATGACCTCTACTGCCAACATCTACCTGTCCGCTCCTGCAGATCAACGTTCCTGGAAGTTTGGTTTCAACGACACTCTATCACACCTGACCGTAATTTTTAAGTAAGCTCTGTTATTAGCTGGCTCAGGTGGGTTTTATAAAGGTTTAAGTTTTTGTGTTACAGAGCAGGATCAGCACGGCTTAGAATGTGAGGACCAGTGTTGGGTGTAACTAGTTACTAAGTAATTAGTTACTGTAATTTAATTACTTTCCCTTAAAAAAAGTAAAGTAAGGGATTACTCTTATTTGTTCTGTAATTAAATTACAGTTACTTCGGACGTAACTGAATTAAATACTCTGTAATGTATACAATAGTGGAATTGACATTAAAATTCAAAATCTAACTTTAAAATGCATGCATTAATGTATCTTTCTCACATTTGCTATACAAGTCAGTTAATAATTGTACTTTATGTAGTTTTATATGATTTATTTGAATGAATTAAGAGTCGTTTCGTGTCTATCCTTGACTCACTTAACTAATCAAGGTTGATATAAGATATAGAAAGTAATTAGTAATAAATAATTAAATACTTTTTGTAGAGAGTAATTTGTACAGTAATCTAATTACACCATTGAATGTGTAATTAGTAACTAGTAATTAATTACTTTTTCAGAGTAACTTCCCCAACACTGGTGAGGACTTGTGTAACAGTGATTTAATTTAATGTTGTACCAATACAATTCGACGCTAGCATGCTAAGCCAACATTGCAATACTGCAATATGCTTAAAAATACACAGTGGGTAGAGTAATCCTATTTTGGTTATACTGCACTGTTTTTGATTGACACTTTTCAGTATTGAATGAAATTCATAGTTTATCAACGTCTTGCTTTTTTTGCTGTGCTCAGCGCAATGCATTGTGGGATTGCTCAGTCTGAGAAGAATACATGCTGCCTTAGAAATTGGCAAAAATGTGTCGCAAACTGCTCATATTTTCCAAGATATTAAAGTCAGATATTTTAATTTGAACACATCTGTCAACAAATTCTGAAAAGAACAAATTATATAAGCAATGCCATCCACGTTCGTTTTCATAGCTCTAAACTCTTATTGCGTGTCAAACGGCATTTGCTGTGCTGCAACATCATCAACACCACGGCAAAATAAATGACATTTTATCTAACTTGGCAGTCTGCATCAAATGTTAAGAGATAAAAGACTGAGAACCACAAAATAATACCAAGACAATAAAGAGACAACATATTTCTATTGTGTTGTGTAAACAAACATGTAATCCAATTTAGAAACACTTAAATGAGCTGCTTATTTTAATAAATCTGTCAAACAGATTCCAAAAGAGTTTGAAACAGTAACTATTACTCACTAACTCCCTCAAAGCAGTTATTTAACATCTGACTCACTGGATGTATATGACATTGGACATACAAAGTTATACATACACTTCTAAATAAATGATAAATAACCACAAATAAGCTTGACGTAGACAGGGTCTGGGTCCTGTAGCACGTTCTAAACTGGGAAAGGTTTTATTGAGACCAGATGCTAACTGTTCAAATCACATCACACCGTATGTGTCGTCAGATGAGTCACAGTACTAACACAGACTCTGAATCTCATTCCCTCTCTGTTTTTTTTTTCACTTTTATTATGCTCTTTGAATCACCAGTCTTTTACTTACTCAGATTTTAATATTAAACCTTGGTGTATAAGCATGGTTGTGAATGTAAACCTTCAGGTCAAAGTGAGTGAAAGAGAAATAGGAACGATGACGATGTAAAGAGAGATAGAAAAACAGAAAGCTAACTTTGATTTACAGCAGAAGTGAAAGTGAACATCATTCCTCTTTCTGGCCTGATTGTATAATTCATAAACTCACTGGCCAGATTTCTAAAAGAACTCATTTACTGTTCTCTGTGACTTTGTTCATGTGGATATGACACATACTGAGTAATGGTGAGGATGCTTTAAATGGACAGTCTACTAAAGCACGGCAAACTCAGATGGGAGTTTATGGTCTGCTGGTTTTTGTGTGTGTGTGTGTGCGTGTGTGTGTGTGTGAACCTTCCCTCGAGTTCCTGAACTCTCCCCCAGCACTGCACATTTGACATGTCTCCCTTATTTAAAACATCAGAATTAATTTATCAGCTGATTAGTAGAGAACATCATGACCTACACTGGGTGTATAAAGTAAAAAGACACCAAGCAAATGTATAGTGCTGGGAAAGGGAACGGGAGCAGTTTGAAAACCTATGCAACACACACAGACACACACACACACACACACACACACACACACACACACACACACACACACACACACACACACACACACACACTCACACACACACACACACACACACACACACACACACACACACACACACACACACACACACACACACACACACACACACACACACACACACACACGTGCACTCCTCTGGGAGGTGAGGGATTTTTGTTAGCAAAGTTCTGAGCTGTTATATTTATGACCTTCATTAAAAAGCGTACATTTCAAGAGCCATATTTTTAAGAAATTTTAAAGCCTTTTATTTATGTTTAAGAACACCTTTAATGTCAGTGATGTTAGTATTCCAGATGGTAGCGTATCCCTAGCTGAATAAATCTGTATAAATCAAAAATGAATAAGGAAAAAGCATGAGAGAAAACCATTTGTGCCTGCTTTATTGTATAGTCACATCAGATGACCTCAAATCCTTCTGTCGTGTCTGGGGAATGTAAAGATACAGTATGTGAAAATTCAAATCCTCTGTTTTCATTTTTAAAGTGCCAAGTCATCTGGAAGCAATGAAAACTTTGTTAGCAGAATGTTAGTACATGGCCCCGGCTGTTACACACCTATCTGCTTTCATTTCTCGCCATCCTTTATCTCTCCCCTTCTTTTCCTGTTTTGTTTGTTCTGTATGAGAAATGAAATATTATCAAAGAAAAGCTTCACGGTTGAATAAGGTCAAATAAAACTCTTTTTTTATCCCAGTTAGACTAATGCTTTTACACATGACTGCAAGGCTGGGGCAGAAATGCTGCTCTGTCAACTCTGTCAGACACTATAGAACTGCTCTCAGATCTGTGTGTGTGTGTGTGTGTGTGTGTGTAGGAGGGGGAAAACGAATCATATTCATATTCTATGCATCGTTGGACCGGAGGAAATATGCGGTGTAATATTAATTTAGCGAACGTATTTTTTAGCCCACTGGGAGTTTTAAAACTTAACATTCAGCCAGATATCCTCTTGAAGGTAACTGCTGTCACAGTTACGCAGCTTATGTTCTTTCTGGTTTACTCTTACATACACATGCATACAGTAACTTACTGTAATATTGGTACTTCAAAGCAACATGAATGCAAATGCAAAACAAAAGAGACTCACACACCAACCCTTAAGCTAAAGTGCATCTATAGGCAATGAAACCTTGTCAATACATAGGACTCATATTATTCCTCCAACCTAGGGCTGGGCTGCATTAAATGTTTTCAGTGTACTGTATTGTAAATAACACGCTTTTTAGCATATGTGACCCTGCACAACAAAACCAGTCTCAAGGGTCAATTTTTGGAAATTGAGATTTTTACATTATCTGAAAGCTGAATAAATAAGCTTTCCTTTGATTTATATTGTAAGGATAGGACAATATTTGGCTGAGATATAACTATTTAAAACTCTGTAATCTGAGGGTGCAAAAAATAATTTGATAAAAATATATATATTTGAGAGACATTGGAAGTTCAGGATAGTTGGGTTGGAAAACCGATACATAAACTGCTCAAAACATTGTGTTGAAAGAACAGAAAACCAGGTACACAGCCAAAATCCATCCTCACCCAGGCCTCCACTCCCTTCGTTCATTGAAAACCAGAGTTTTAAGAAGGATACTTGATAAGATTCCTATTGATTGAAGGTCATTTGTGGAACATTTTTGTATTCTTGATGTGTGCCACCTTTTCTGAATTTAATTTAGCTGTGGAACATCAATAGTCCAACGTCAGCTGCATCGCGTACTGTGGAGCCCAGTGGGGCATCAAAAGCTGTTTTGATCATTTCCCAGAATTCTTTTGGCACATGTCCCTGCATCTAACGTGAATCTATTCATTACCACTCACTGCTCTGGCAATTATGAAAAATTGATTTGTATTGACTCGTGTATTATACAAACCAATTATGCAACTGTACCGATGATGCAGTGAGTCACATGATCAATAGCTGTCGCATGTTTTTTGAATGAGACGCAGCATTCAGTATTCAAGCTGGTTATATAATTTAATAAAGTAGCTTAGTGCAGTGAAAGCATTTAAACTTTGACTTGCTAAACATGAAGCTGCTCATCTGAAAATCAATGTTAAGATAAAGGGAAACATGTTTAGTGAAAGAGAATGCTTGTGGGTTTTTGAATACAATTTCAAGAAATGTTGCCAGTGTAATAAGGCAAATGCAGAAGTAAAACTAATTAAACTTTTTGCAATACTCTCTTTATCTCCTTCTCGATTTCATTTCTTTTTATGTGAGCCAGGGTTCCTTGCTGTGCTTTTAATGAGGTTTTTCTTTGTGTCTGTACTTGTAGGTGAATTTTTAGATGGGGCGACAGTAGTCTTAGCTTCAAATGGCACACCCACAAAACTTGAAAAAGTTCATTTACAGACTGTTTGATGCAAGGTCCCTTCAAGGCGAGTGGCCATGTTGGTAACCCCCCTGAGCTGCTATTTCTAGGCATGAAAGTACAGTCATCATCGATTTAAATAGAGAGTTTCTTAGATGAAACAAAAAGCTGCATTTTGTTGTATTTGGAGTTGGCAAAGTTTGCCAATGTTAGACAATTATTAAGTACAGTATACTAGATTACAGTTTATATAACAAGACACGGAAATCATTGTCTCTGAAATAGTTGCCATTTTTGTCCAGAAATTCTGATTAAGTTTAATTTACAACAACATTTTGGGGCTATGAAAGCCTACCTTGTAAGGATAACCAAAATTGATGCACATGTATGCGAAATGTCTTTTTGATTTGTAAAAAAATAAAAAGATAGCACTTGGAATCATCTGGTTTTTTTTAGATTTGGTAAATGATCCATTACAACTCACGATGCAGGTGTAATGAGTTTACAAGGAAGGCGGGGCTAACTGGTGGGACACTGCAGACACACAAACCAAACACAACATGCTATTAAATTGTGTTGTAGTAGCCATAAGAAAACAGTGTAATGGGGGAGTGTGTTCCAATTACTTTATGTTCAGGGAAAAAATAATGTACTGCTTATTAAAAAAGTGCATTCTCTGTGGTGTGGAACTGACCCTTGTTAAACCTTACCCACCTGGCACTGGCAGGCTTTACTTGTGCGTGTTCAGAATCAAATTCAGGCAATTATCTCTAAAGTACTGTTGGGTAGTTTTTATTCTGGTCAAATGTTAAACAAAAAAAAGAAATTGGCCTCATTTAAGAAAAAAGAAAATGTAATTTTTATTTAAAAGTTGTTTGTTTTGTTTTTTAATGTGAAATTAAATAAAAACTAATCAAATGTTTGAATCATTAGCTATGCATATGCATATGGTAGATGCTTCAATTCAAAGCTGCAGTCAGTCGATGAGTTAAATAAAAAAATGACCTTGGCTATCGTTGCTACTGCTATGCTTTAACAACTGAGCAACAGGAAACACTGATACAAATATTTGTTTATATCGCCCACTCCTACATACAGGATCATTCTTTTCTTACCTCTTCATCTGTTCCTCCACAAAACATCAGTTCATCTCAACAGAAGCCTTTTTTTGTTGGCTCATATAGGTTGCAATACCAAAAAGCTTTTACCGCGTAATAGTGCTTTTTGTGTTTCATTCTCTCCATCTATTATACAAACACAATATAACCTCTACTTTTCTTTTATACAGTCAGTAAGCTTTTTTCTTTAGTTTTTCACTTTTGTTCCCACGCACACACACACACCAGAGAATTTCTTCTGTGTTCATCCATCCCCAAAACTCACTTGTCTCTGTGTGAAAAAAATCTAATCGACAGGCATTCCATGTCACTACAGCAAAATTCTCTTTTGATAATGATAAAAAAATGAGGCCATCACAAAACGTCACTGTTGCTTTTACCCTCACCTGACCCCGGATCGGATGATTGGAGGTGGCCAACACTATCAAGCCTCAATTCCATTTCACCTAATTATCGGTCTCATTTTAGGCTATAAGTTCATCGGGCAAGTTTGGTTATCCATAACACTGGCCCTAAATGTCACTGAACGCCCCGACGTGATTGTAACAGCACGAACGTTTGTGAATAACGGATAGAAATTTCATCTGGGTTGAAATTGGAGAGACCAGCTCAATGCAAATCAGTCACCATTGAGAATTCACGAAAGAGAGGTTTGTAGATAGCAAGTTCATTTACGACTGTAAAAATGTGACTAGGAAATAATTCAGAATGAAAGGAGGAATAATTAAAATTTATACCTCTAAAATATGACTAGGGATGTAAAGTACTGGTACTTCTGTTACAAGTCCATTCTAAAATTATATTGCTAAAAATGTAATGATATTATTCGACAAAAAAAAACAGAGAAAAAAAGAAAAAACTGCACAGCTAAATTTTTCATCAACCGATGCAGATGCCTAGAGAGCAAGCTGGGCCTGGCATAATTTAACATTTAATTATTAAACATCACATTTTTTAATATATTATTAAAAGTAAATAGACTTACATAATAGCATAAATAATATTCCATTAAAATTGAACCAACAAACCAATGCAATACAAAACAATAAGAGATTTATTTGCCTTACTGGAAATACAGTCAACCATTATTTTCAATTACAGTCAAATTTCAGTCAGTCAGAAAGTAATGTTAATGCATTATAATGGCAATAATTTAACTGTAAAATACTTAACATTCTACAAGCCACTGGCATCACACACAGGATTGACTACTACAATTTTTTTTGGTGTGACAACCCTATACCTGACATCACACAACAAAACAAAGACAAACTCTTCTTGTGAAGACAACATAAATCACAAAATCTTTCGATTTTTCAGCTAGCAGCAAATTGAATCTGGTTGAATGATTCTCCAAAACAATTTTTTCACTTAAAGGTCATTAGTATCATCCAAGGTCATGGCCAACACCGCACAATCAAATGGAAATTGCTTTCTGAAGCTAAAACCCCTGAAAGAATGAGAGAGTAGGAAAGATACAGTCACAAAGTCAGACCGCTGCCGAGGGGAAAAGGGTCATTACCTCAGAATCGGAGACAGAACTAATGACACGGAGAGAAAGATTGGAAGTTTGATACACACACACCTATGCAAACACGCGAGTACACACCGGCGAGATCATTAGCACTCTGCTCGGCATCATTCAGATGTGAGGAAGGTTTGGATGCGCACAAACACGCGCATACATGCGCGCTAATCTCGCAATGTATTATTCATAAGATGTCATTTTTATTGTCATTAAAAACGGCTTTTGATTCATTGAAATGATCAGTGCAACGGTGAGATCTCCACTGTCTTCTGGACCCCTGCTGAAAGGGGTGACTGAACTAATCTGGAACGACTCATTACATCAAACGGGTCTACCATTAGTGATTTCCACATGAAAGGACTATACAGTAGCATCACCCCAAATAGACCTTCATCAAGGCTTTTAACGTTCATCAACAGGTCTGTCCTGATAATGCGCTCAAGGACAAATCAATAAATAAGGTACTCTAGTGCGAGTACATTTATTCATACCAGCCTTGTCCCAAATGGTGCTTTTCATGGGGAGTGTCATG